>NC_090268.1:335238911-335838911 GCF_040414725.1 Anabrus simplex
ATACTCTGACAGAGGTGGGACATTGGCGGCAGCCCAGACTCCTGTCGCCCCGGTCCGACTACCGGACTCCAACACCGAATGGTGGTACACTCACCATACACTCGGGCCTCTAACACTACAACCCCTCGTTCGCGGAGGCCTTGTATGATGGGTTACTACAATATTCAAGACTCGTAAAGAGACGGAACATTCCCGTTGCACCTTCCAGAAGGTGCAAGGTAAAACGAGACGAAGAAAACAATACACAGAAAGGCAAGCATGCCCACAGGCTGGGAGCTCCCTTTTGACGTCACTCTATTATTGACATTTGTAAGCAGAAATATTTTTTTCTATTACTCTTTCCTTTATTTTCTGTCTTTTTAAGCAACAGTGTGTTTAATATGCAATTAACGTTTTATTTACCAAGCATCGCTATTGTAAAAGCATACGTAATGTTGGTAAACATACATACATACAAACATACATACGTAAACATAAGTTATAATTTAAACGGCTATTATTAAAATAATATAGTTCTCTTCAGTAAATATTGTAAATTATTTTTGTTTCCGATTTCTAAAGAGTGCCTGTCAGGCTAATATTTGGGGATTACGAGAAAACCGTTCGCAGGTACATAACGAGCTAGGTGGTACGAAATGTCCTCAAAAATCAAGTGGTACGGAATGTCCGTGGTACGAAATGTCCGGACACCGTTTCTAGAACTGGAAAAGATCCAAAGGAAAGCAGCACCAATTGTTCTGGATGATCGCCGAAAGAAGATTAGTGTTGCGAAAGTATTGCAAACTTTAGGCCTAAGCGGAAGACTTGGAAATAATCAGACGAGTTGTTCTACTTAGTAGTATATTCCGAGCTGTTAGTGGAGAGAATTACATTAGTAGGCTAGACGAATAAGCTTGAGTGGAGTTTTTAAAAGTAGGAAATATTATAATATTATTATAATATTATAATATTATATTATATTATAATTATAATATATTATAATATTATAATTTTTTCCAACACCTGTGGGGTCGCGGGTGCTAACTGTGTCTCACATGTGGATTTGGTCCTGTTTTAAGGCCGGATGCCCTTCCTGACGCCAACCATATATGGGGAGATGTAATCACCATTGCGTGTTTCTGTGGTGGTTGGTAGTATAGTAGGTTGTGTGAATACGAAGAGAAGAGTGTTGGGACGGACACAGATACACAGACCTCGAGCCAGAAGAATTAATCAGAAGCGATTAAAATCTCCGACCCGGCCGAGAATCGAACCCGGGACCCTTTGAACCGAAGGCCAGTATGCTGACCATTCAGCCAACGAGTCGGACGAAATGGTATAATATTAATATAAACTTGGAATTCAGGAGGAAACATTGGGGCTAATATTCATTTACAACAAGTGAAATTAGGAATTGAAGTAATTTAACAAGGGTTATGTTCGATAAATTTCTCATTTGAGAAAAGATCAGACAAAACAACTCTGATAGGGAATCTGCTACGTGGGTGACAGCCCTAAACCTAGATCAGTGATATCTGATTGATTGATTGATTGATTGATTGATTGATTGATCGATTGACTGATTGATTGATTGATTGATTGATTGATTGATTGAATGATTGATTGATTGATTGATTGATTGATTGATTGATTGATTGATTGATTGATTGATTGATTGATTGATTGATTGATTGATTGATTGATTGATTGATTGATTGATTGATTGATTGATTGATTGATTGATTGATTGATTGACATCGGGGCCTGCTGTGCAAGTAAAAGCTTTGGACTTTACGCAGGTTCCGTGATTGACATAAACATTTCAAATACTGAAAACCCTAAAGAAGGAATTTTCATGGCCGCACGAATTTAAAACTTTCCCTACTGTAATTATTAGAGAGATGTTATCATTAATGTAATTTGAGCTAGGATTGGGTCCGAACCCTGCTGTCGGTTGTTCTGAGAAAGGTTTTCTGTGGTTCCCCATTTTCACTTCTAGGTAAATGCCTGGACCTTTCCTAATCATAGGCCACTGCCGTTTCCTGCCACCACTTTACAGAATTTCCTCCGCCCTTGTTTATTTTATCTTTATTAGCACCTCCAATAAGGTTGGCGTCAGGATGGTCATCCGGCTGTGAAAACATATCATTCATTTCAGCTCATATCCGACCCTGCATCAAGAAACAGGGCTAAAGGGTGGACATACAGTAATCACAATTGTAATTTATAAATCGAACAGCTGCAAAGTGTAATCGATTAGATGTTCGCCCTATATAAGTTAGTCTATCGTGTTTGCGACACAAGCCTTGGCATTTAAGATTGCATCATACCAGGAGACGTGTATTCATAACTTCAGTAGCCCATTAAGAAGGAACCCCTTCCTCTCTTTGTTTATCCGATACCACCATTGCTCGATCGACTGTAATCTGCTGCTGAAAGCCTCAGAATTATTGGAAGTTAAAGGTTTCCAGTACCCGTAATCTCGGCATGAAATAGGATAGAGTGGCTAGCTCTATGGTCGACCGCCTTTGCCCCCAGGAATTAACCTGGTACTCATTTCTGGTGTAGGCTGAGTGAACCAACACACATTTACCACCTCGGCTAGGGAGCCTCTAATATTATTATTATTATTATTATTATTATTATTATTATTATTATTATTATTATTATTATTATTATTATTATTATTAATAATATTATTATTAGGAGTATCATCTGGTGACAATACCAGTACGGCTGCTTGGCTGCTTGATTAACATTCAGGGGGTAGCCTCTGTGTTTCAATTTCTGGCTTGGTCAGAAATTTTAGCCGCGACTGGTTAATTACTCTGGCTCAGAGACTGAGTAGGCTTACTTGTGTTAGTCTTAATACACATTCATTTTTATTCACACAGCTCTACTACCAACCACCAAAGAAGCACGCAGAAGTGCATAGTATATATTCATCCATATAGGGTTGGTGTCAGAAGGGGCATCCGTCCGTAAAACTAGACCAGATCAACGTGAGCTACACTCAGAACACCCGAGATCCCACAAGAGTGTGAGAAAAAAAGACAAGAAGGAGATCTGATGATAATGAGAGTGTTTTCATTAATAGTAAAGACAACAGGTGGCTGTGACTCAAAATTGTGTCAATAAAACAAATTTGCAAACTTGTCTTATTTTTTCTTGGAGCAAATGTGTATAAGTACTGGAAATCTTGGGGCAGGTGCCGAAAATCAGCGTGTAGTTTGGGAATCGAATACTTGGAATAAAGGAAGGAAGGAATAAGGAAGGAAGGAATCAAACTTGTAGTTTTACGTGTCTGATTACAATGTGACTATGGGGCCAGGCAGAAAATATCGTCAAAGGGGACCTTCAGAAACTTAGTTACACAAGAACAATTTAATGGTAATATTATTGACTTTACGTCCCACTAACTACTTCTTCGGTTTTCGGAGACGCCGAGGTGCTGGAGTTTAGTCTAGCCGGAGTTCCTTTATGTGCCAGCAAATCTACCGAATCGAGGCTGACGTATTTGCGCACCTTCAAGTACCACTAGACTGATCCAGGATCGAACCTGCCAAGTTGGGGTCAGAAGGCCAGCCAATCAGTCCGACAAGAGCATTTCACCTGTATTTTAATTAAGATTCCTCCTTCTCATGCTACTAATACTACTACTAAGTTACAACTCATACTTGCTACTACAACTACTGGGATGCTAGAGTTCATTATTATTTATTTATTTATTTATTTATTTATTTATTTATTTATTTATTTATTTATTTATTTATTCATGTATTTATTTATTTGATAACTTTCCTAATTATAAGGTTTCCACTAGGACAAACTATACTTCAATTTTCCAATAAAAGCCTAACATCATTGTTCAACAAGATATAAAAAACTACTATGTAATAAATCATGAGCTTGGAATATGAAATGTCTTTCACATGCAGTACAAAAAGGAATTAATAAGCAAAATGTACGCACACGAGATGCTATTGACTGTACAAATGGTTTCTTAAAATGAATATTGAACCGCGGATGGCAGCTGCCGCTATGTATGTCAACATGTTTTTTTAAAATCTAATGAAGTCTAAAACTGCGATAGTAAAGTAATCTCCGTACAGGCCATGGAGTCCCTTGGAGGGGTGGAAGGTAGAGGCTTCCACTATCCGCAACCTCGGCGCTTGATGGGGTAGAGTGGTTAGTTCTACATTTCTGAACGGGCAAGCACCTTAGACTATTATTATTATTATTATTATTATTATTATTATTATTATTATTATTAGGCCATTATTATTTATAGTTGCTGGTTTAACTTTGAGAGGGAAAACTAATAAAGAAATTTAACATTGTTTTATACTTCCATTGTACGGTTCCTTGGCTGAATGATCAGCATACTTACCTTCGGTTCAGAGGGCCTCAGGTTCGATTCCAGGCTGGACCGGGGATTTTAACTTTGTGTGATTCATTCCTATGGGTCTAGGACGTAGTGTTTGTATTCGTCTTAATCAATTCCCTTCATCTACATTACAAACACATATTAGTGAATACATCCATCACATAGGGTTTGAATCTGGACGGGCATCCAACTTTAAAACTAGGCCACAACCAGGTTAAGTGCCACCCTCAGTAAATTGAGAAAGAATCCCGGTAGAAGAGGAAGTTTTTTGTTTACGAACGACAAGTTCAAATATACAAAATAGGGTTGATTTTTTTTTGCTAGGGGCTTTACGTCGCACCGACACAGATAGGTCTTATGGCGACGATGGGATAGGAAAGGCCTAGGAGTTGGAAGGAACCGGCCGTGGCCTTAATTAAGGTACAGCCCCAGCATTTGCCTGGTGTGAAAATGGGAAACCACGGAAAACCATTTTCAGGGCTGCCGATAGTGGGATTCGAACCTACTATCTCCCGGATGCAAGCTCACAGCCACGCGCCTCCACACGCACGGCAAAATAGGGTTCAAGCCAGTTAAATACCCCACTCTCACTTTTCTGTATGTACGAGAAAGAACATATATCGTCCCTTAAGAAACAACACCGCGTATCTGACAATGCTCTTCCGTGAAATTATTTGCCTTAAGACTGGTCACGCCTCCCAGCCACACATTGATATACAGTCCATGAGAACAATTTTCGATGAGTTCATTTCCCTATGCGCGCCTTTAAAGTAAAATGAACCTTACTGTACCGTGCTGTAGGAATGTATGTTTGCATGGCATAACTTCGTCCTAGAGTATTGTGTATTTAAGGTTCATTTTTCTTTACACAAGCGCATAGGAAAATGAACTTAACGAAAATTTTTCTGATGGACTGCATATCCATGTGTGGCCCGGAAACGTATTAGGGAAACAGTATTATTTCTTAAGGAACGATATGATTATGAAGCAGATGGACCTGATTATTCATTTTAAAAATCCTGTTTACATCGGCATGCATTGCCCGGCATTCGAACTGAGGCCAACTTGGTTAAAATACCTCATTTTCAAGCTCCCATGAATTCTTGAACTTTTCTTCCATACTCCTCTCCTGATGCACTGCATACCTTATTGAGTAGGTACTCGTATCTCTCTGATAGGCCTATGTTTAAAAGAGTGCGGTGCAATCAATTGAAAGTAGCATATTCAGGTATCAAAGGGAATTCTGTAGGTGGCACAGCGAAGTATCGCCTGGAAAGTAAAATATTATCCTTCAAGAGGAAGAAAAGAATTGTGCAAGAAGCAACTGGCATGGAATACAAACGAAAAGGAACTGAGTAAAGTAAAGATGGTTGGTGCTATAAAATTGATTACTGTGTTTACACTTGAATGGAAATCCTTTGTAGCAGACGACATTTAAACGTTAATAAATGATCCATGTGTACCTAGTCATTTCACTTTAACAAAGAATTAAATTGAAACTCATGTTTCCTGAAATACAGTTTTAGAGAGAATATGTCGACTGTACAATACAATAACTCGAAATATAAAAATTATCATCATCATCATCATCATCATCATCATCATCATTAATTACTACGGACGACTTCTTGACGCTATTTTACGATTTGGAAAATTGCTGCAAATGAGGTAGTTTGTGAATAGGCCTAGTTACCTTCAAGAAGTCTGTATTACGATGGATGGTGTAATAATAATAATAATAATAATAATAATAATAATAATAATAATAATAATAATAATAATGATAATAATAATAATCCAACTCCATGGTGCAACAGCTCCGAAGGGACATGGCCTACCAAGCGACTGCTGCACATTATGTGTCATGTGGTCGGAAGACGAATCCTCTCGGCCGTTCTTCTTGGATTTATAGACCGGGCTCGCTATCACACTGTCAGATAGCTCCTCAATTGTAATCACGTAGGCATAAGTAGCCTTCAGATCCAAATAAAATTCCCTGACCTGGTCGGAAATCGAGCCTGGGTCCTCCGGGTAAGAGGCAGGAACGTTACCCCTACACAGTGGGGCACGCTAATAAAAATAATAATAGCCTAATAATAATAATAATAATAATAATAATAATAATAATTGTACCGGCTGGTACACCTCTACGCCGCACATTTGAATTTTCCGCCTTAAAGTACTCCTCTACGGGAGAAACTCTGAACTTTAACAACTGCATCAACTCATAAGTTTTCTCAGAAGATGTCACTACCGTAAATTTTGTGATTACGAAGTTGTCAGTACTGTGTGGAGTTCAACTTGTTTTGTTTTCTGTTGATCAAGAAGTGCGGACATTCTCTGATAGATGTCTCTACAATAAACTATGATCATGCACCCTGGTGCGAAGTTAAGGAATTTTTTGAAGAAATTTTGTATTCATAAGTTTTATCTTTACTAAATTTCGTTTTTTTATTTGTGGGTTGGCAATATTAACCTTTTCGTTCCGCCAGTTTTGAATTGAGGCAAACCAGAATTTCTGTAATTAATTTTTAACCAATCAGGTATTTCTTCTTCGACTTTGAGTGTATTTTCAAGACGGACCAATAAAGAAAGCGGGTGTGACTTGATTATTCATGAAAGGTCTCGAATCTTCCACGAGGGTATAAAAACTGCTGATTTTCTTGTCTCTCGGCCACTCGAACAACATCTAGCATAGTGTATGGAAGTGTAGCAGGAGGCGGGAAGCGCCCCTTTTATCAGGCAGCTGCTCTTCAACAAGGTAATGGCCGCTTAACATCTTTATTTCTTGCTAGCTCAGCAGTTTAACCCGCGGGGAAGGTCCGAAACCTTTATTATGTGACCTATTTTCAAACATGTAATTTGCCGTCGCTTTTGTAAAACTTCATATATCTTTAACTGTAAATCGGGGATAGAGAGTGCTTTACCCTCTCGAGCTCCCCTTCATTTTGAATTTGAGGTGACTACGTTTTCGTAACCGTTCTTCTACTCTTCCTTAATGTGTTAAATTTATTCTGTATACGAGTCACCTCCATAGTTTGGGAATAGCCCCTGTTTCATCAGCCTAGTGCCTCTTAGGTTTTAAGAAGTTTCAGTAGGAGTGCAGATTCAAGCCTCCATCAGTTTTTCATTTTGGGCCATTAACTTAAACTATTATTTTTCTACTAAGGCCCATTAGGTTGGGTACAAGATACCCCTGTTTCTTTGTAAGTGTGCCTTGAGGGCAGTTAATAGCAAAGTCCGTTGTGACCTTTGATAGGCTCAGAACATTGAGAGCGGGTGAGCTCTTTTATTTGTGGTAAATGTGCCTCTAGGAGGCTTGACATTGCTAGGTGGGAGCAAGTGCTCCATGTAATTAGGGGATTTCTGCCCTTTGGTAATATGTGGTTGTGAGCTGAGTGCTCAGAAATTATAAAAATTAGGGCTTGTGGCTCAGATTGTTAAAGTGTCTCTAAATCTTGGCTTTCCTGGTCTTGTACCTGATTTGACTTATTATTTGTTAAAATATGAAGTTTTATGTGAAAATGGTTAAGTTTTGCTATTTTTGAAAATATAACCTTTAATGCAATTTTAATCAATATCTCAGCTTTGTAGTTAGACCCATTCCAGCCCGCACCTTCTTTTACCTCTGCATTCCACGGGTAAAGCCGTAATAAGAAGAAGAAGAAGAAGAAGAAGAAGAAGAATGAATTGAAATTGGCACGTGGTCCTCTGGTGGCCCATTCGAAATAATAATAATAATAATAATAATAATAATAATAATAATAATAATAATAATAATAATAATAAAAGCCGTGCGCGTAGAGGCGCGCGGCTGTGAGCTTGCATCCGGGAGATAGTAGGTTCGAATCCCACTATCGGCAGCCCTGAAAATGGTTTTCCGTGGTTTCCCATTTTCACACCAGGCAAATGCTGGGGCTGTACCTTAATTAAGGCCACGGCCGCTTCCTTCCAACTCCTAGGCCTTTCCTATCCCACCGTCGCCATAAGACCTATCTGTGTCGGTGCGACGTAAAGCCCCTAGCAAAAATAATAATAATAATAATAATAATAATAATAATAATAATGTGGGGGCCCTCAACCCCGACACGGCGCGTCCCATATGGCTGATAGGGGAAGCTCCTGTAGATATGCAGGACAGGTGTGAATAAGGCTTAGCCAAATAAGCACCCGCGGATCAACTGAGGTAAACAGAGAAATGGTCAACGGCCTCGACGGCAGAAGAGGACATATCCCAATGGCAGAGAGGGCGGAAGAACCGAATCAAATCCACTTCGCGTCTGACTTGTAGCAAGCGGCAAGTGGTCAGCGTCTGATCACCAGAGGTGCGGCTGTAAATATGCTCCAGGAACTAACAATCCCTGGTTCTACACCACTAGCGAAAGCTAGAAGATTGCTTACAAGCAGACATGACTCGTACAAGTAAAGACAAAATTACCCCAGGTGGACAATCCACCCACTCTAAAGTGGCAACCAAGCATTCGGATTCTGGGGAGCTTGGGCGAATACGAGAGAGCAAGTCGGAGTGCTCTGATAAACTTCCACGAAAGACTCACACTTTCATTGGCACATTCAACATTCAGACACTGATTCAAACAGGAAAACTGCACAATCTCACAACAGAACTTACAAAGCAGAAAATCCAAATTCTGGCCCTGCAAGAAACACGCTTCACCGATTCAGAAACGATGGATTACAATAATTATAGGATCTTCAAAAGTGGAACAAACAAGAAAATTGGTAAAGGAGCAGCATTGTTAGGAATGGCCTTCTGTGTAGACAAAAAAGTTTTGGATTCAGTAATAGAGGTGAAACCCATCAACAATAGGCTTATGACCTTAAGAATCAGGCATACAAACAAAAAATACACCTTTATTAATGTGCATGCACCAACAAACGGAGACAATAAAAAGGAGCCTGAAAAAACAGAAAGATTCTGGGAAGAACTTGAAACAGAAATGGCCAAAATCCCTAAAAATGATGTGAAAATTCTACTCGGTGATTTCAATGCACAGCTTGGCAGGGAATACAAATACAGGAGGACAGTGGGAGACTATCCAGCCCACAGATTCACCAATAAAAATGGCACACGCCTCATTGAGTTATGCCAACAAAATAACCTCAAAATTATGTCAACATCACTCCGGAAGAATCCCAAAAAGCAAAAAACTTGGCGATCACCCATCCATCATTTAGGAGAATTTCAGATTGATCATGTGGCAATATCATATGATTACCAAAAGGAAATTCATGATGTGCAAGTGCGCAGAGGTGCTAACATCGATTCGGATCATTATTTAAGCAGAATCAAAGTTAAATTCACACCCAAAGGGAAATTCAACAGGAAAACATCGGTGATTCCAAAATTTGATCTGCACAAAATCAAGGACTCCAAAATTTCAGAAGAATGGGAAAAACGACCTGCAGAGAGCTGGGAGAATTTCCAGACTAAAATCATTGAAACGGCGAAGGACCTAATCCCTCTTTGCAAGAAACCAAAACATCCTTGGTGGAATCAAGAATGTGAGACCGCACTAGAAGAAAGGAAAAAGGCATTTCAAAACTACAATTGTAACAAATCAGAAGAAACACAGAAGAAATTCTTCGAAGTTCGCAAGCATGTATCCAAGATTTTAAGACAAAATAAACGGAAATACGTCAATGTCCAACTGAAGTCAATTGAAGACAACTTCAAAAATTACAATACACACGATTTCTACAAGACCTTTGCGAACCAAATTAAAGGATATTCCCCACAGAACCTTTGCTTTCGGAAGCACGATGGTAAACTAGCCTTGACAAATAAGGAAAACTGCCAAGAATTAGCTACATATTTTTCACAGCTTTTAAATTGTCCAGAACCCAAAAAGAGATTCGCGAAAGTACAGCCAGAAATCATACCGGAAAATTCGTCACCACCAACTCAAGAAGAAATTTATTCACATATCAAGAAACTTAAAGACAACAAAGCATCAGGGGAAGACGGAATTGTAGCTGAACTTCTGAAAAATTTAGGCCCAAATTCACTCAGAGAAATTACACAAATAATCCAAAACATTTGGCAAACCGAAAAGCTCCCGGATGACTGGAAGATTGCTCTAATCCATCCACTACATAAAAAAGGCAGCAAGTTAGACGTAAACAATTACAGAGGAATCTCACTTGTATCAGTCACATACAAAATACTATCAGCCTGTCTCTTGCATAGAACACAACAACAATTAGAACCCAAATTATCAGAATTTCAAGCAGGATTCAGACCAAACAGGTCATGCCCAGAACAAATTTTCAACCTCAAAACCATACTTAAACTACGAGCCCTCAGACAAAAGCCTACAGTATGCACATTTGTAGATTTCAAAAAGGCATATGATTCGATAGACAGACCCTCACTATTCCAAATTCTAGAAGAGAGAGGACTAGATCCCAAAACCCTAGAACTCATAAGACAAACACTAACGGGCACAAAATCTAAAGTGAAATTTATGGGAGAAATTTCAGAACCCTTCGACATTCAAACAGGTGTGAGACAAGGTGATGGACTCTCTCCTATTCTGTTCAACGTTGTCCTAGACAAGGTTATGGAAGAATGGGAGAAGGAACTCAAGAAACGTGAATCTTGGAAACCGATCCGATTGGGCTTTCCCAAAAGCAACCTCTACGTACCATACCTTGCATTTGCGGATGATCTGGCGATTTTAACAGAGGATGAGGAAACTGCCATCAAGCAGCTTGAGATACTTAAGGAATCTGCAGAAAAAGTGGGACTACAGATTTCATTTGAGAAAACTAAATTCTTCTGTTCAAAGACAGATATCACGAGCCTGAGAACAAAATATGGTAAAATCGACCGGGTCTCGTACTTTAAATACCTCGGAGAATTCATCGAACCGACAGGCCTTGAGAAGATCTCGCAGCAAAACCGTCTCCAAAAAGTCAAGAAGGCATTAGGGTTAGTTCAAGACATCTACAATAAAAAATGCATGTCAAGACAGACAAAAATTCGGCATTACAACACAGTCATAAAACCAACAGTCCTTTACGCAAGTGAAACATTGTCACTTAACAGTAAACAAGATTTAGAAGAAATAAAAAAGCAAGAGAGGAAGATCATCAGGAAAATCCTAGGAGCAAGATATACCCAAGATGGTTACAGGCTACAATCAATCAAAACAACAGAAAAAGTTTCAAACATTGAAATTGACATAAAGAAAAGACGAATGAAATTCTTTGGACACCTCACAAGATTACCAGAAAATCGACTGTCAAAAAGAATATTAAATTATGTTAGCTCACTTAAGAATTCAACACCTTGGCTGGACGAACTTCGAAAGGACCTCAAAAATGCAAACATATGTGCAACAGACATTTTAGAAAGAGACACCTTCAGACACAAAGTCAACAAGTGGGAAGTTACACCAGAGCAACCAAAGCAAAAACAGTGCAGACCGAAATGGTCGGAAGAACGTAAACAAGCCTTCTCAGAGAGAATGAAAGCCTATTGGAAGAACAAGAAGAACCCAAAGAAAGCTTGATTGAGTTGTTTGCTTAACGTCTTCCATTATTGGGAGAATACGCTAATAATAATAATAATAATAATAATAATAATAATAATAATAATAATAATAATAATGTATCTCCACTATATAGGGTTCATGTATCCACCTCTTTCATACCCAAAGCTCACCTCCAATGGGGTTGTGCCTGAAAAGAGCTGCACCACCTCGGGATGAGGACACGAGTTTGCATTTGCATACCCGAAGGGCCCGGGTCCTATTTCACCCAGGCCATTAATTATGGAGTGAAGGTTTATTTCGTGCTGTCAATTGAGGGACTATTCAATACGAAAGGCAGCGGACTCGGTCGCAAAAGCAAAGCAATATGATTGAAGATGTCGTCAAACTAACCACGTGACACTGCCTTAATGGACAATATGACTGTATGCATCATGCGACAATAACAATCAAAGTTCATTGAAGTAAAAAACAATTTAGCAGAAATGAAGAGTACGAAACAGAAATTCCAGACAGGCCTATATTTCGCAAAAGGATTAGAAAGTTCGGGAATTTTCAAGAAAAAGGCAGCAAGCGTGCAGCTCTCTAGTCGGATGAAAGAAGAGAAGAACAGGATAAGGAAATAAATACTGGAGACACCGAAAAAAATATAAAAACATGATGAAGTTACTTTGCGTAGTCCATAGACAACTGTAGTCGAAGAAATAATAATAATAATAATAATAATAATAATTGTTGTAACCAAGGTTGAAGTTTACAAAACACAACTTTTATTGCTTCACTTTATGATATTTACACAAATAACTGAAATTTATTTTGAAGCAAAAAAGAATATTGAATCTTGAGAAAAGTCTGTCTTTATACAATATGTACAGGTTTACAGTCTTTATATACACTTCTATCTTGAAAAGATAGTCTTTGTGAATTGACACGTTGATAGTCGAGAACTATCTGGCACACTAACATAAATGTCTTTGAGAGTCCTTGTTTGTTGAAGTGCCTGAATTCCTAAAAAGCAAGTTCAATTGATTGAAGAAATTCCACCTAGCGAAACTAAGGGAGCTTGCGTAAATTAGGGAATGAAAATGGCTTGTAAAAGAATTACGGAACATAGGCAGCGGAAACAGGAAAGGGAGCGGTGACCAGAGGTGAAACCTCGTACTGCCAGAAATTCAGTCCACCTGGTCGAAGCACATTTTCAAGAGGAGTAGCCTCCGTGCTCGACGTAGGGTGTATTCTGGAGCTGGACACCGGGGCAAGTGGGCAAGTGAGCAGGCAGGGAGCTCCTATTTATAGTACACTCGATGGTCAGGCACGCGCACTGAGGGCTGCGCGTCGAAGCTAGCAGAATGATACACAGGCGCGCTTGCAGCTGGCTGGTGGAGCGAGAAAGGGAGCGCCGGACATACAACAATAATAATAATAATAATAATAATAATAATACCAATAAATGGCTTAGCTTACAGGTGAGAGGTGAAAGTCTATTCGCTAATGAAGGCCTATGTCATTCGCTGTTAGCATGTGAAATATATTTCGTGTTTACCCAATGATAGTACGCCTAATTCAAAATCAACAATAGATCACTTAATTTTAACTACGTTTCCATCAGGTAGTATCAAATGAAAAGGCAACATTGGCAAAAGCAAATACAAATTTCACGTGTCCCTAAAAAATTCGACTGTTGATAAATTCTGTGATCTCGGGATCAGGTGAGTGACACTCCACTACTAATCTGCAGATGATGAAGATAAGAACAAAAATAAAAGAAGTACGTGCTATATTAAGTCTGCCCGGCTCCTTGGCTGAATGGTTGGTATACTGTAGTAGCCTTATGTTAATATATACCCAGGTTCGATTCTAGGCCGAGCCTGTGATTTTAGCTGCGTATGATAAATTCTTCTTGTCCGTGGACTGATTGTTTGTGATCGTGTTAATGCACATCTTCAAGTATAACCTACATGTAACACATAACGCTACAAACCACTATAGAAACAGTAAATCGTCACTGCGCGAGCTAAACCTCGTCTCGTCCTATCCATTATTCGCTTTAACAGTGGCCATGCCTGCCAGAAATGGATATGAAGCCCATCAGAACAATTTTCGTTGTGTTTATTTTCCTATGCCAGTTTGTAAAGGAATATTGAATCTTCCCGTACCGCGCTGTAGGAATGTGCGTTTGCGATGTGTATTTACGCACTCCTACAGTGTACTGTGTTTAAGGTGCATTTTCTTTTACACCCCCGCATAGGAAAATGAACACGTGAACATTGCTCTTATGGACTTCATAGCCATATGTGGCTGGGAGACGAGATCATTCTTAAGGGAAATAATAGATTAAAAGAGCATAGTGACATACGAGGTATTGTTTCTTCACCGACGATATATTGTTATTATAACAATAATTAATCTTATAATTGTTATATTCAATTGCAAAACGTATCCATAATCATTACTTATTGAATTAGTATTACCAGTTTAGTAACTTATATTATTAGTATTATGTATGTACGAGTATGTATGTTCAGTCCGTCAGCGGTTCCGCTGTTGGGATCCTCAACAGCTCTGCCATCAGCTGTCATAGATGGCCTAGGCATCACTGAAGAGGCGTACTATAGAAATGAGGAGTGAGGTAGTTTTCCGTTGCTTTCCTCACATTAGTATTAACAAACTGTTAAATTAGTATTATTTTAGAGTAACGCCGGCAGTAGGGAAATAGACACAATGAAAACTGTTGCGATGGACTGTAGGTATATCCATACTTGGCTGGGAGGCGCGACCAGTCTTAATGAAAAGGAAGAGCATCGTGGCATACGAGATTATCGTCGCTCAGCGACGAACTAGTGAATACATACACGCACATAGGGTTATCGTCAGGAAGGGCATCTAGCCGTAAAACAGGACTTAATCCGCATTTGTGCCTATTCCAGATAATTGTGAAAAAGGCCAGGAACAAGAGGCTGATAATAATGTAAGTTATGTATTTTCACGATTGCACTAGACCTGTTACAAGTAGCTTGCATCGTAGTTTTTTCCTCAGTTTTCTGTTGTAACGTTGCATCACGAGTGAAAGCTCTTCGTGGGAAAGAACGGCTGTGACTTATCTGTTGATTGTACATTTCTATTATTTTGATAAACTAACCGGCTAATTGGTGAAATTGCTACTGAACATGATTTCATGGCTCATTTATATTATAACACAATAGAACAAACAAACGGGGGAGTTAACGTTTGGATTAGCAATAAAACGGTGTTATTTCATTACACATATTATTTTAATACTATTTCAATTACACTACCATAATTAGAATTATTAAGCAATGATTTTAGTGTTAGTAATTGTCATCCTGAAACTTGATATTGAAATAATGGACATCAAACAGGACGGAAAGTCAAACTAAATAAAACCAAACGCCACGAAGCTAGAGTTCTGACGAGCTTTGGCCAAAGGCCTGCAGTTTTCGAGGTGATGCATTGTCAGTGCGACGAACTCTCTCGGCCGTTATTCTTGGTTTTCAAGCCCGGGGTCGCCATCTCATCGTCAGATAGCCGCTCAGTTGTAACCATGCAGGCTTGAACAAAACTTCAGGTCTTGACATGGCAGGAAGTCGAACCCGGAGCCTCCGGGTGAAAGACAGGCACACTACCACTAAACCGCGGGACCGGTGAACGGGAAGATAGGTAATAAATGCAAGATAAAATTTATGGACGAAGGGGTCGTGGTCGAAGCAAACACTCTTGGCTGAGGAACTTATTGGATTGGACAGCACGAGATTCCAGTAGGCTGATGAGGACAGCCGAACATCGTACAGACATCGCTGTGATTGTAGCCAACCTCGAGTAATGGACAGTCCGACTCCGTGGCTAAATGGTTAATTGTGCTGGCCTTTGGTCCAGAGGTCCCAGGTTCGATCCCCGGCCGAGTCGGAGATTTTAACCTTAAATGGTTAATTCCCTTGGCTCGGGAACTGGGTGTTTGTGCTGTCCCCAACATTCCTGCAACATCCCCTCATCGGAGTGTCTGCCTTACAACGGCTGCGCTCGGCTAGAAATAGCCACACAAAATTATTATATATCACAGAGTTCGATAGCTGCAGTCGCTTAAGTGTGGTCAGTATCCAATATTCGGGAGATAGTAGGTTCGAACCCCACTGTCGGCAGCCTTGAAAATGGTTTTCTGTGGTTTCCCATTTTAGCACCATGAAAATGCTGGGGCTGTACCTTAATTAAGGCCACGACCGCTTCCTTCCCACTCCTAACCCTTTCCTGCCCCATCGTCGCCATAAGACCTATCTGTGTCGGTGCGACGTAAAGCAACTAGCAATATATATATTGCACCCATAAGCGAATTTGCGTAATTAATGTACGAATTAAAAGTTGAATAATTAGCATATTGGAATACAACAGTAGGCTGTGAAGCTGGCAGTCACAAAGCAACATTCTGGCGCCAGTCAGACGGCAAGGAGATCCGCAAAACTTTTCTCATAGCACGAACAGCTTATAGACTGGCCTGAGTGCTACATCCAATAAAGTTTATGGTACCGGCAAGGAGTGGCAACTTTCTACTTGGTTCTCACGGGAAAATCACGCATTGAGCCTGACCTACTTAGAAGGGCAAGAGAGACAACGATAATACCCGCCAACCCTTGGCAGAAAATGGAAGCATCCATGCTGCGCAGAGCGCGAACATCTCAGCCAATCACAAAATTGCAAATTTAAATGTTTTGTCATAGCGGGAATCTACAACCAGTATTTCGCTATTTGGAGCCCGGAGTATTTGTGAAAAACAGTATCCTGACTTTCTAATAATATTTGAAAATTTATCGGTGCAAATGTGGGATTAATTAATGGTTGATTAAGAAAATTTCAACTTTACACGGAAGAGTAGTATCGCCCAGGAACTGAACCGTCATGGCGGGAAGAAAGGATTCGCAGGAAGAAAATAACGACGGTGACGCGCGCCGTCATGTGGATTACCCTGTGATCGTTCCCACGGCGCAATATAACAAGTAAGTCAGTCCGAAATTAGGAAGATTTTGTACATATTTCTTAAAGCTTTAACCTACGGATGTATGATAAAGCGCTCCCAAGTGCTAGATTACTACGCCACATCCCTTCCACAGAACTATTTTCGAAGTGGGGGGAGAACTGATTACAAAAACCAACGAGCAGAGTGGTGAATCCTCAGTGTGTCAGTTAATTCAGTTAGTGTGTGTCAGCTTTCAAGTTCAGTCTTGTACGGAGTGAGTTCAGTCTTGTGTGAAAGTTTCTTTGTGAATTCTGAGTCTGGTAGGAACGCGATCAGAGACACTTGTTGGCATCCGAGTGAGCCATGTATTTACTTGGGAGAGTAATATTTCAGGAGAAATGAACACTTTAACAAACTTTTATTGTTATTTGAATTTATGCAGAGATAACAGGCAATAGCTACACTTTTCAACACTTGCCTTAAATGAACTTACACAACCAATCGAGAGGGACAATGGAACATGTTGCAACACGTAACTGCATTAAATTTTTCTAATCCACGTGTAGTTTGGATTTGTTGAAAGGCCATTTTATTCTTTTATTTCGGAGGACGATTAGTATGAAAATGTCTCCACACATCGTTGGAAACAGTACTTTTAGCTTGTTTTCATCACTTTCAATGAACTGTCTTGGCAAGCGAGATGTTACGGGGAGAAACTAGTTAAAGCAGACAGGGAGGAGAATGACTTTTCATTGATGGAAGGCCGCGATGCTAAGACCTTGAGTAAACTGTTATGTTCCGAAGAGGTGAACAACCGGTAAGCCTTAAACAAACAAACTGAGAGGGGTGTGTGACCAGCAGGAGACGTCAGGCAGGTAGTGGAGAGAAAACTTTCGACTTCACGTCAGGGGTTTATGCAGTGCTATTGTATAATCTTCATTGAAGTGCTAGAAAATGCGAGTGTTTATGTAAACGTGAACGTGTGTTACGCCTTTATAAAAATGTATCAAGTATGCGTGTGTGAAAATTCGGAATACCACATCAGCTTCAAGATGGAATTCTCATTCATCATGACAGAGCCCGGAGGGTGATCCAACCTGCCTCCATCACCAAGGTATGAGCAAAAATATGCATAAATAAATATGTAGGACTATGAACTAATCTATGATCAAACGTAGCTTAGACTGTTAGATAGGATTGTAAATAATTCGCATAATAATAATAAATATATTATTATTATTAATAATAAGTGTGAGCTAGGGTATTTGCACTCTCTTTACGTAGATGTGTTTGTATATTATTTCTGGTTCATTTTGTAGTAAGTCACTTTGACAGATTAGAATGCTATCTTATGAGATTTAAATGAGTGTAATGCCGATTTATAATAATAATAATCATGTTATTATAACGATAGTTATGAGCGACATTTCTGTTGAAGTTATGATTTTGTAGATTCCGCCTTGTTGAGTTTTAATGCTTATTTTTCTACTTGCGCATTCAGTTTGTTTATGTTGTGTAATCAGCATTCAGATGACCGTTTCCGGTAGTTCTTATACCGTGTATTTTTGCGACGATTTGGTGGACAAGCGATTATTTATTTCTGTGTGTAATTGCGGTTACACATTCTACAATAGCCGTGTTTTTGAGAGGCAATCTCGTCATTTTAGTAAACAGTTAGTGACAGGAAGCCATTGATAAGTCAGCTCTGATAGTTTGTAATATGTGAAGCAGAGAATGATCTAGAGATCGAGCTAAGTGAATAATATCCCCGATGATCTGCGTTGATAATGGAAATGTGATATTTGGACCATGTCATGAACTGTCGTAAGAAATAGAGATGTGTACGACAGACATTTCGCCCGCCGGATACGAGCGAGGCCGTATTATGAGTTACTACGTCGAGAATAATGATGAGTAAATAGAATTGAGAGATGAATAATTTAACCGAGAGTGTTAAATATGTAACGACATGGATTATGATTGTAGGCAGAAGCCTGTATTTGTTTCAAATAGTTCCAGGGAAAGTAGATGCTCGGCAAATATGCGAGTTAAAGCACGAGGTAATATGTGAGCAGAGCGACGAATCAATGTGTATTTTGATAGTCATGTAGAATCATGGATGACATGTAATAGCAGTAATTATTGACCATAAAGGCTGGATAGTGTCATAGCCAGACATTTTTCGTCTGAGGTTAGAAGATTGCCGTCAAATTCACAATATTTTTGTTACTTGTAGCGGGGTAGAATTTTCTTTAGGCTCTGATATTTGCGCATTTATTTATTTTATTAATTTTCAGCAGGCCGCGATGTTGGGATCTAGATTTGTTTATTATTATTCTTTCGTTGTGTACCTTTTATCACCGTTTATTTGTAGGATCTGATCATACGTGAATTATTTATATTTTGATTTGATGTAAATAGATAGGTGTAGTTAGGCTATTTTTGATTTCCGTATTTGTAGTTGGAGCAGTGTTTCTCCATTAACAGGTCTAATTATGTAAATAAGATTTCATGTGTTAGGATAAGAGATCATCGATTGGGTCATAGTCAAAACCATAGTAGTGGTATGCTCATACTAGACATTCAGTAATTACCAAGCCTTAGAAATCCACTACATTTTAATTAAGAAATGAAGCGATCTTTAATAAACCTGTTGTATAATAACTGCCGCAATGAATGAGGTAAATGAGATGGAATCTGCCTCCATCTAGTGGTGGTACCACAAATAATGAGTTCGTAATGAAAATGCAGTCAACGGCAAATTAAGTAAAATTTTAATATAAAAGGATCGCTGTCATTTGAAATGTAAACATGAGGCGCTTGGCCTAATTATTTTATATTTTAAAGAAGTCCAGGCTATCACAGTCATGCAAGTGAAGTTTAAATAATTAAATGAGTGATTGTAACACTCAGGTTCATGTTTCAATAAAAAAAATTTTGTCAACCACGAGTAGTTTTAAATGTGGTAGTGGTTATGTGGTAGATGAAGTACTATGTTCATGGTGGTTTTCTCTAAATTCTCTCCTTTATTTGTTACACATGGTTAGTGCAGTCCATGATTATTTTAGAGTCGGGTATTTCCCAACTAAGTCACTTGTGTTAAATATTTGATAAACACCTCTGAGTCAGTGTTGGTTTGATGTATTAACAAATTAATTAATTAACTACACTAGTTTATTTTGATAGACATTTTTCTATGTATTTCAATTCAGTATTTCAAACGAGGTGGTATTTCTGACCAGAGTTTTGAATTTCTTCACGTCATCGTTTTGAAGACAGTGTCAACGTAATCTGGAATAATTTAAATTTGATCGACCTTCAGTCAATTTTATTAGGCAGATAATTGAGTTATGGTAAGGTACATCTTTATTTTTTTAAAAAAATTTCACTGCATTTCACTTTGTTTATATTCTTCACCAGTTTATTTTTCATAAATTTTGGCACTTTGCACTTTGTTCAATAAATCTGTTTGTTATTTAAATTTTAATTCAGTCTTTGGGTACCGTCATTTATAGTTAGTTTTCCCCATCTTTTCATTTCCTCACTCCCCGATCGACGTGTGGCTTATCACCCGTGGGATATTTCGGACGCACCGCGACTGAGGAAGAAGAGTCTACATGCAGCGGTGAGTATCATTTAAATGTCATTAATTACAGGAGCAGCCGGCGCACAGAGGAAGGAAGAAGATCACCGCATTTGTTGCCTTTGGAAGGGCACAATATATATATAATTGTAATGGAGAAGGCACTGCAAGAAGAGGGAAAATAATGTCTGAAAAAAACTTCAGTGGCGCAATCGGTCACTGATTTTCTTTCTGTTCCAAGATCACAAGTTTGTTTCTGACTGAGGTATGTAGCGAAGTGAGACAACCTTGCGACAATGGCAACTGATGTGTTATAGAAATCATGTGGGACAACATTCAACACTCTGTTGTTTGTTAAAACTTGGGTAGTAACTGAAGGGAAGCTAATGAAATCTTCTTCCTATCCTTCAGGTGCCGTCTTTTCACAGAAGACCATCATGGGGTAAGTTATTATGTTTTGATTTTCTGTGTCAGGGTTGGTGCCATATCTTGAATAATTATTTGTTTACTGTTTGCGTGGTGGAACGATACCAAATGAATGGAGAGTTGCAATCCTAGCGCACACGGGAAAGGGTGACAAACACAAAGCGGATAATTACAGGAAAGTCAGCTTGACATGTGACAAGCTCTGAGAAAGTATTCTTTCTGATTATATTAAAAAGTTTGAGAAATTACTAACTTGTTTTATAGAAGGCAGTTTGGATTTAGGGAAGGTTAATCCAATGAAGCTCAAATTTCAGGATTCCAGCAAGATATAGCAGATAATTTAGGAGTTCAAATGGACTGTACACTATTGATCTATCGAAGGTTTTTGATAGATTAGATCATGGGATATTATTGACAAAAATGAGGACTGTTGGATTAGCCAAATGATTAGTTGGATGGGTGGCTAAATTTCTAGAGAGTAGAACTTAGAGAATTAGAGTAGGTGAAGTGTTTCCTGATCCTGTAATGATTAGGAGTGAAGGGTGGGGGGGGGGGGTTTCCCCCAGGGCAGTTAATTGGATCTTTATATTTTCTTATATATTGCACCCATAAGAAGAAGGGCACAATATATATCAATGAAATTAGTAAAGAACCGGAATCACAGGGAAGACTATTTGCGGATGATGTTATGCTGTATAGCGTAGTAAATAAGTTGCAGGATTGTGAGCGACTGCAGGAACCTAGAGCATGTTGTGAGAACGACAGAGGGTAAATGAGATGAAAAGTCAAGTTGTTTCACCAACAGGGAAAATCTTTTAATAGCTGTGTTGAAATGAAATGAAATGGCATAGGCCTATGGCTTTTAGTGCCGGGAGTGCCCGAGAATATTCGGCTCGCCAGGTGCAGGTATTTTCATTTGACGTCCATAGGCGACCTGCGCGTCGTGATGAGGATGAATTGATGATGAAGACGACAAGTACACCCAGCCCCCGTGCCAGCGAAATTAACCAATAATGGTTAAAATTCCCGACACTGCCGGGAATCGGACCAGGGACCCCTGTGACGAAAGGCCACCACGCTAACCATTTAGCCATGGAGCCGGACAATAACTGTTTTGATGGGGGTTATAGTACCTCATGGGGAACACTGTAAGTAAGAAGGTGTGAATATAACGGAATGATCTACATTGGGGTAATATTATTAATGAGACTGTTAAGAAAGTTTGGTTATGAAAGTATTTAGAGGTGTAGTAAGGATGCAAAGGAAAGGGAGTGAAAGTCTCTGGTACGACTCCAATTAGAGTATGGTTCCAGTATATGGGACCCACATCAGCACTACTGTACTTGATACAAGAACTTGGAAAGATCAAAAAGAAACGCATCACGATTTGCCCTGGATGATTTTCGAAAAAGTAGTAGGCCCTAAAAACAAATAATCGATTGATTGATTGATTGATTGATTGATTGATTGATTGATTGATTGATTGCTTGCTTGCTTGCTTGCTTGCTTGATTGATTGATTGATTGATTGATTGATTGATTGATTGATTGATTGATTGATTGATTGTATAGTGGATGTCGAACCAATTTCAAAAGTTTTATACCTAGCGTAATCTTCTGCAGGTTTCCCTTCTGTCTTTCCTTCTATGACTAGTTGTATATAGTTGTATTTGTAATTTCGGAACGTTTGACCGAAATATACCTGCTTCTTGTGATTTGTGAGCGGTAAGACTTCGCATGATTTCCTGGCACGACGGAGTAGCCTACTTCCTTGTTGGTTACGGGGTCTACCAATTAAATATTCTACATTTTGCGATACATTCATTTTCTAAGGTCTGCAGTTGGTTTTGGGAAAAAAAGAAAGAAAAGCACATTACATTTCACGATACACCAAAGGAGTTCTTCGTTGTCTTGACAAAGTGCCTCTTGCCACCCTAGTTTCTTCATGAATGTGAAGGAGCCATTTACATATACTGTGTAGTGATTGGGTATTGGAAAAACGTGGGTTCTAAACAGTTAACGCTTTCTCTCTTATTCTCATCCTTCCTCTCCCTGAAGACAATGAAAATATAAAAAGTGACAACTTAAGAAGAAGAAGAAATAATACCTTTTTTTTCTACATTAGTAAGGTAAGTTAAGGGTGTGTTCTGCCCGAAGGCAGGTCCGAACCTCCGTAGAGGTGTACCTGAGCCGGAGTTTACGCACGGTACGGTGGCCAGTTCCTTTGCGTTCCTCCATTCCCTTATCCCCCACCCACAGCTCGTGGTAACCCATCCACTTCTCGACCACGCCCAATGTTGCTTAACTTCGGAGATCTCACGGGATCCGGTGTTTCAACACGGCTACATTCGTTTTAGGAAAAATGAAATGGCGTATGACTTTTAGTACCGGGAGTGTCCGAGGACAAGTTCGGTTCGCCAGGTGCAGGTCTTTTCGTTTGACCCCCGTAGGCGACCTGCGCGTTATAATGAGGATGCAATTTTCTACAATCAACACCAGGTAAGTTACCTTTTGTTATTATTGTAAGGGACTTTTATCGATGAAATCAATCCTGCGTGTGTGTACAGTAGTCTATGGGGTGACCTACGGTACCTATGATCCTCGAATGTTGATTTCATTTGTAAGTTAACTTGCACTATAATTGGGAAAGAAGTGGCTGTTACATTTTAGCTACCATCTCAGGGTTTACCAGATGTTGAAATAGAATATCACCAAATACAATCTCAAAGTAAGATGACTGTAAGCGGAATTTACCCCCATTTCTGATCCGAATTATTTTACCTGTGGCAGAGTGCACCCAATCCTAAATTCATGGCAATACTGGGAATGAACAAAGCGGAGGCGGGCCAGGTTTTTCTCCGGGTACTCCGGTTTTCCCTGTCATTAATTCCAACAACACAGTCCAATATTATTTCATTTTATCTGTCAGTCATTAATCATTGCCCGAGAGGATTGCGACAGGCTTCGGCAGCCGGCTCGATTCCTATCCTTGCCGCTAGGTGCGGGCTTCATTCATTTCACCTCTGACCCTGTCGAATGACCGGGAATAGGCTGTGGATTTTCACTGGGATTGAACCTGGGCGTATAGATAGGAAGTTACCATTCTAACCTTGATATTATAAGGACAGTTGATAGTAGCTCTGAGACGAATATGAGTGGGCGCTCATCTTCTGGTACGGTTGGCTGGAGGGGGATGTAGGGAGCGTGCAGGACACATGCTGCTCTCTGATGGCGAGTGGCACCCACAAACCAGCATGATGCTGACGAGGGAGGGGAGGGATGGAGAGGGTGCCGTGGAGCAGGAAGCACTTCCGACCACGTGACGCTCCGGAACCCTGCAATGCGATAGGCTCAGTGGGTTACACATATCCAGGACCTTCCTGTAGTGTATGACATGTTTCATTGTTTTGTTACGTCCGTTTCGTGGGAGACATCATGGACAGGATATTCCCGTGTTGGTGCGCTCAATCACGCTCCTTTAACATCCCTTCTGAACAAAGTGGCAAAATTGTAGCCGGAACCACACAGCAGCTGCTGTAGAGCCCACCTGTACCCAGCAGAATACTTCTTCATTGTTTCTGCGCTTGCGGTTTAATGGTGCTTGATTATCAGCCCACAGAATCGTTCCTCTGTGAGGAATGAGAGTAAAACTTGTCCAAAGGGCCAATATTTCCCATGGATTTAACAAACGGCAATAGGCTGAACATATGCTTACTTACCCACTCGAATTTGGCGGCTATTTAGAGCTGTACTGTATGTAGCCTACATGCAACTCGTGTTTATAGTGATTAATTTTGTGCTACACACATAAAATATATGTGTGCTGAAACACATCTGCATAATATGTTGAGAATTAATTTTCGCAGGCATATTTCTAGAGATATTTCAGTGGCCAAATGCATTTTTTGTTGTTGCGAGAAATGCGTTTTGTAAATTAACTATAACATTTGATAATCAGTGGATGGCCGTTAATATTTTCACTTATCTAGTATTAATAAATAGACCAATACCAATTGTTGGACCCTACCTGACCTTTGAACTCATACTGAATTAGCTTTATCATTCTTGTTTTCTGCGCTGCTAAAATGTCAATGTACAGCAAGTACAAACTTAGAGTTAGCAATAGTGACAGATACTTCCAGAAGAGTAGGCCCTACCTATTAGTCGGGGTGTGACAGTGGTTGGGAGAAGAACGAAGGGAAAATAAATGAGCAGTGAAATACTGGCGTGAAGGGTTAATAGTCCATTGTTTTCTGTTCTTCTTCTTCTTCTTTTCCTACTGCTTTTTCCTACATCTGTGGGATCGCGCGTGCAAACTGTGTCACACATATGTGGATCTGGCCCTATTTTACGCCTGGATGCCCTTCCTGACGCCAAACATATACGGAGGGATGTAATCACTATTGCGTGTTTCTATGGTGGTTTGTAGTATGGTGTGTTGTTTGAATATGAAGAGGAGAATGTTAGGACGAACACAAACACCCAGTGCCCGAGCCAGAAGAATTAATCAGAAGCGATCTTTTTTGCTAGTACCTTTACGTCGCACCGGCACAGATAGGTCTTATGGCGACGATGGGACAGGGAAGGTCTAAGAATGGGAAGAAAGCGGCCGTGGCCTTATATTAAGGCACAGCCCCAGCATTTGCCTGGTGTGAAAATGGGAAACCACGGGAAAACATCTTCAGGGCTGCCAACAGTGGGGTTTCAGAAGCGATTAAAATCCCCGAACCGGTCGGGAATCTAACCCGGGACCCTCTGAACCGAAGGGCAGGACACTGACCATTCAGCCAAAGAGTCGGAGACCATTATTTTCTGTTGTCAAATAGAGAAGACTGCCATGAAATAGGCTACGTAAACTAACAAGTTGAAAATCACTTTTATAAAGTCTTTTGATTCTAGGCTGCCTTAAAAATGACGTAGTATGATATAAATTCGTAAGGTGGTTAGTTATTTTCTTCTCTGATCAAGAGAATTACTATTTTATGAAAATGTATCATGAATTGTTCAACATGAGATAAATAGCCTACTTTATTGCACTGGATATTCAACATGATTTCTGACATTATTGTGCAGAGTTTCACAAATAACCTCTTTAGATAGCGTACAATGTAAGCCAATAAATTGAAGCACCGTGTGAGTTGGCTGCATGGCTCACGTCGGGTAGCTTAGTGCTTGCATTCGGAAGATGGCGGGTTTCAATTACACCATCGACAGCCTTCACGACAGTTCCCGATGGTTTCTCATTTCTCCCCAAGCAAATGCTGGAGCTGTAGCTTAAATGAGGACACGGTCATTACTTCCTCATTCTCAACCGTTTCTCATTCATTCGTCGCGGAAAACCTTCTTGAAATAAAGAAATGGAAGGCCAACTAGTGATGTTTTGATAGTAGCTATAATATGAATGGAATTGTCGGTGGCACGTACAGGTGTCAGAGAACTGTACTGCCACGATCCTTAGAAAAATCGAAAATTTCAAACAACTCCCCAGGAGTTTGGGAGGGGGTCGTAATTTAGGCTCAAAAGCAAGATAGGTACAGGCCATAGCGTCTTATCATGCATTAGGAAATTCTTTTTCCAACAGTAAAATAAATTTATTATTGTGAAATACCACATACTGGGCCGATGACCTAGATGTTAGGCCCCTTTAAACAACAAGCTTCTTCTTTTTCTTTCTCAGCTTTTTCCCACATCAGTCGGGTCGCGGGTGCGAACTGTGTCGCACATGTGGATTTTACCTTGTTTTACGGACGAATGCCCTTCCTGACGCCAACCCTATATGGAGGGATCTAATTACTATTGCGTGTTTCTGTTGTGGTTGGTAGTGTAATGTGTTGTGTTGCATTAAAATCCCCGACCCGGCCGGGAATCGAACCCGTTACCTTCTGAACCGAAGGCCTCAACATTGATCATTCAGCCAATGAGTCGGAGCTTTAAACAACAAGCATCATCACCACAATATTTCAGGAACCACCAAACCGATGAGAGACAAATTTTGCACAGAGGTTCCTGTTAGTTCATACCTAAATACTAAGAAATATTTTGAAAATTCAGCCCCCATATATTAACACTAAATAGATAAAACACGAAATTTGATTTATGAAGGATGCTATAGCAGTTAATTTTTGTTTCGCTTGGTAGCGTTTATATATCTTTCTCTGCGTTGTGACAGAGCATGTGGCTCTTCGTTTCACACTGTTGAAGAATTCTTTGTGTTAATTGACGCAGTAGGGGTTCTTGACTGTGTGGTGGCAATCAGTTGACGTGGTAAATGACTTTCCACGATTTACTTCTCTGGATATCTTAAGAACCTAGAAAGAATGTTCCTTTTTCTTTTATAAAGTAGTCTATTTATCCAAAAGATCCATGCGA
Source organism: Anabrus simplex (assembly GCF_040414725.1). Classification (NCBI taxonomy): domain Eukaryota; kingdom Metazoa; phylum Arthropoda; class Insecta; order Orthoptera; family Tettigoniidae; genus Anabrus; species Anabrus simplex. The sequence goes on from NC_090268.1 coordinate 335,266,135, forward strand.
AGAACGATTAATTCCGGTAGTAATCAAGCGTATTCTGTATGAAACAACTGGGTTCTAGGACGAAACTATGAAGTTCGTCTGTTTTCTGACTCGGGATATCTTATCCTTAAGTCAGAAGACATGAAGGTAGTGAGGATCAACGTAGGTAAAAGGAGGTGGAAATAATGGCAGAAGGAAACTCGGAATTATGGGATAAAAATTAAGTTAGGAACTAATACTATGCATGAAGCTGTAAGCATATACCGATTTCGGTGGTTGGGTCATGTGCGGTGCATGGAAGAGGGAAGGTTATCTAGGAGAGTAATGTACATGACAATGTAGGGTAAAAGATGTAGAGGGAGAGGAATGTCACAATGTTTAGACTCAATTGAAATTTAGAGTTGTGGAGATAAGTGAGGTCAGAGAGCTAGTTACTGTACAAGTAAACGATTGTGGAAACGTTTAGTTAATTCACAGGAAATTGCATAATGGAAGCAACGAGTGAGCTGGGTGGCGTAGCTGTGAGCTTGCGTTGGGAGACGGCGGGTTCAAACCCCTCTATCGGCAGCTTTGAATAAGGTATTATGTAGTTTCCCTTTCTTCACCTTAATTAAGACCATATTAATATATATTCCTGGAAAGAATTTGGTTCTTTAATTTCACAACTTCTCCAAGCCTGGTTCATCTGTTTATTGATATCACGTAGACTAACACGGTTCACTTTATTGCTAAATAATAAACTCCTGTCCCCATCCCGAGGTGGTGCAGTTCTTTTCAGGCACTGTAACAGTTCAAACCCCGTTACAAACATTCCTCTGTTTTTATTATTATTATTATTATTATTATTATTATTATTATTATTATTATTATTATTATTATTACTATTATTATTAACATTTTAACTATTATTATAATTTTTATTAAATTGTATCTTCTGATTTCTCTATGTATTAATTAATTATCGCTTGCTTGATTTCATTTCATTTGTTATGTATCATATGTGTACACTGAAGAATGGAAATTGCAACACCCAGAAGGAGTGGTGCTACATTGCTGCAATTGAACATGCAGGACGATTGTTTGGTTGTGATTCGATGATTACACTTTCAGGTCCCTCTGACAGCAACTTTGGACAACAATCAATACAGGATGTTCCCACCACGAGCTGCAATACATTGATGAATTCGTCGAGGCATGAAGTCAATAAGGCCCTGAATCGCTTCCTGAGGTATTGTGGCCCATGCTTGCTGCATTGCACGGGTCAGTTGTTCCAGAGTTGTGGGTGGCTGAGGACGGTTGGCCAGTTGTAGACCCATCATGTCCCACACATGCTCAATAGGACTGAGGTCCGGGGATCTGGCGGGCCATTCTAAGGTTGTGATGTCGTGGAGAGCTTCTCTGGAGATGCGTGCAGAGTGAACCCGGGCATTGTCCTGCTGAAACATCCCATTAGCAATGTTCGCCATCATAGGGACAACCACTGGATTGAGTGCCCTATCAACGTACTGTCGAGCAGTCATAGTGCCCTCAACAAGCACTAATTGTGATTTCACATTAAAGCCAATAGCTCCCAGACCATAATGCTTGGTGTTGGCCCTGTGTGCCTCTCGACAGTTAGATCTGGGCGGCCCCTCTCCCCGGTACGTCGGCGCACACGATTCCGGCCATCACTGCGGGCAAGACAGAAGCGGGATTCATCACTAAAAACGACCCTATGCCATTCGTCGACCCACGTCGATCTTTCTCGACACCAGGTCAGCCTTACACGCCGTTGCTGTGGGGTCAATGGAATACCTTCTGCAGGAACCTTCTGTGTAACGTGGGGTGCCACAGCTCCTCGAATTTGCGCTGCTGTTGCATGGGGTTCCATCCGGGCCATCCGAATGATGCGGCGATCCTCTCTCACAGTTGTCCGTCGCGCTGGGCCTGTGCCAGGTCTACGAGTGTGTGTACCTTCATTTGACCACTGCTGCCATACACTTTGTACTGTAGATGCCTGTCGGTCAACACGTGCAGCGACAGTACTTAGCGATAATCCAGCCTTACACAGCCTAATTATCCGAGCACTCTCAAACGGCGACAGTTGTTGATAGCGTGCTCTTCTCTGTCGTCGAGGCATGTTTGACGGGCAACACTTCACTGCACAGACTGCAAGTGAACTACGCTACACCAGAGTCCGTATATTGGAGTTGATTCCTCCGAGACCAATCACGTGGGGAGACCTGTAGCAACAATCCTATGGGTCTAAAACTTTGATCGTTTACATGCCTACATAGCATCGTTCCATATCTTGAAAATCAACACAAACGACCGATGACCTCATGGTGTTGCAATTTCCATTTACTTAAGTGTATGTGTGTTAGCATTAAGAGAATGTATATTGCGAGTTTTTCTGCTAAAGATATATATTTATTTTGTGAACCAACGTTTAAGATATTGTGTTACGTTGTGTAATACTGTAACATTTACTGTCGAGTCACGCTAAATACCCATACGTCACTGCGTTCATTTAGATACATGAGGTATGTTCAGGGAGTTTTTACTCTGCCTAAGGCGATTGCAACATCTAGTGCAATACGTCGACGCTTGGTTTGAGTGAAGTCATGGACTGTTTTAACCATGACGTAGGTGTAAACCATATGACAGTTAGAATCTATAAAAGGACAGGTCTCCCATAGTGGTCAGTCACATGAATAGTTAGGCCTCAGTCGGTCAGTCAATTGGATGGAGAAGAAGCAGTTATATGGATACGGAGTCTTAACTGAGCAGATGTATTAAATGTTCGAAGTGTGTTCTGTGAATGTGTTCGGTTCGCTGGCAGCCGAAGATTGAATCTTCGTAATGCAGACTAAGAGTTCAGTGGATTGCGTGTAAAATTGATTGTGCTGTGTGATTATATTTCCAAGCCATGCTATATCTCGTTTGTGAAGCTAAAAGGATACGTCACCAAATTAGGTCTGAGAAGCCGACAGCTCATGCCAATTCCAAGGAATACATCATAATAACACCTTAAGTGTCCAAGGTACTGTTATGTGAACCAATGAGGGATACATTTCCTGTACAGATTTCTAATGTCCGGTCAAAAGTATTTTAAATTTAATGCCTAGAGATTCATTCCGTTCTAATTTCAGAGTTTTATATTGTAACTTTATTATCGCATAAAATCTCACATTTCAATTCAAAATTTAAATAATATAATTTATTTAGTAACATGTACAGTTAATTGTTTTATTTCATGCTAGATCAGGTAACCTCAAATTTTAGTTGCGAAACCAAACGTCAATATCCTTTTCCCGGAACCTGTATGTTGTGCTGTCAAAGTAAGCTTATTACCCTACACCCTAGAGATATTCAAGATTCTCATACCCTCACTGTTACATTTATTTGTAGCTGGCGCCCATCAATATTTGAAGTGTTAGTATTTATGGTGTTTGTATGTGTATGTAATCAGGTAAGTACAAAGAGAGACCACATAGTGCGACGATCGAGTATTATATTTAATGCATATTTTATTATATTATATTAGAGCGACAATCAGAGCACACCCCCAAAGGAGGTGAGCTGCACGTACCATTTTAATCACATACCAGCACTCCTGTCTGTCTTAAATTTCTGATAGTACCGGGAATCGATCCCGGGCCCCTGAGGTTGGCAGCCGTTACCCTTAGGGGACGGACACTTTATTGATAATACAATTATCAATGAACTTAATCCTTAGAACTCATTGCGATTTGTAGGTAGAACAAGGAGTATAAAGTATACATTTATAAGCATTAGGAATATATTTGAAGAAATACATTTTCCACTGTGGTGCATTCTATTTAAAAAATCTACATTCATTTACAACTCTAGATATATGAACTACGCGCACAATTCTGAGCTTTCTCTGTTCTGTCTGTAGACAGCAATTGCAAGAAGAATAAATATGAGGAATAAAAGGGCTGTAGACAAGCGGAGGGAGGGGTAGTTGGTTTATAGCGAGAGAATACACACTATTTTCATCTTCTCGTCTTGTGACTGCAATCTGCATGTAAATTTTAAAGTAAATTATACGAGAATTTGATTTATGATTGTCTTACGTGTGGATCCTTTGTGCACGGTAATTAGTGGGGGCGAGTTTAATTATAGCCTCTCAGTATGTACTGTGTATGGAAAGTTGAGGGGAATACATGCAATGTGTTTATGAGTGCGCGCACACAAACTTCTTATTTCAGAGAACCGTAATACTTGTTACCTTCATGTTTATGTTTATTATGCTACAAGTGTATAAGCTTAGGTAAATTACTTGTCACGCTGACGAAGAGATCCTCAACTACAGGGGTGGGAATATCTTTCACCACTGCCAAGGACATAGTGAATAATAATAATAATAATAATAATAATAATAATAATAATAATAATAATAATAATAATAATAATAAACTGAAGACTATCTATCTACGAATTGTCTCTTTATGCACTTCAGTTATTATTATTATTATTATTATTATTATTATTATTATTATTATTATTATTATTATTATTATTATTATTATTATTATTGTTGTACCGGGAGGTACACCTCTACACCACAAATTTAAATCTTGCGCCTTAAAGAACTCCTCTACAGGAGAATCAGTGAACTTGAAACTGGACCAACTTATAAATTTTCTGTGAAGATGGCACCACTAAAAGTTTGTTATTGTGAAGTTTCCAGTACTGAGTGAATTTCAACTCGTTTTTGTCTTCCATTCATCAAGAAGTTGGGACATTCTCTCATAGATGTTACTGCTAGAAAACTATGATCATGCACGCTGGTGCGAAGTGAAAGAACCTTTTTGAAGAAATTTTGTATTCATAAGTTTTTTCTTACTAAATTTTGTTCATTCATCTTTGGGTTGGCAATATTTATCTTTTCTTTCCGTCAGTTTTGAATTTAGCCAATCAAGAATTTCTGTAATTTATTTTCAACCAATCCCGTATTTCTTCTTCGTTATTGAGTGTAAACACTTCATCCACCAATAAAATTGTGAGGGTTTGGCTGTTTTATTCGTGAAAGGTCTCGAACGTTCCCCGAGGGTTTATAAACTGCAGATTTTCCCGTCTCTTGACCATTTTTCATCGTCATCTAACTAAGTGTGTGTGTCAAGCAGGGGGCGAGAGGCGCCTCTTTCATCAGGCAGCAGTTCTTCAGTAAGGTAATGGCCAATTAACACCTTTATTTCTCTGCCCCGCAGTTTAACCTGAGGGAATGGTCCGAAACCTTAAATATGTAACTACTCTAAAATGTAAATCTCCTGTCGGCTCATGTAAAATTTCATAAATCTGTAACTGTAAACCGGGGATAGGGAGTGATATACACTCTCGAGCTCCCCTTCATCTTGGTCTGAGGTACCGCATTTTTTTCTGCAATGTATTGAAGTTATCTCCATTCGCGCTACCTCAGTAGTTTGGGATTAGCCCCTGTTTCGTTGGCTAAGTGCCCTACAGGTTTTTAATTTTTTTGGGGGAGCTCAATCTTTGACTCTATTCCAGTTGTACTCGGGCCGTTTATTGAACCTGTTCCTTTTCACTAAGGCCCCGTAGCTTGGGTACTAGATACCCCTGTGTAATAAGATTGCTGTTTGTAAGTAGTGCCTTGTGAGGCCAGTGATGATTATGCTTTCACATTGTGTTGCCTTGAGAAGGCTGGAAGTACTGAGAGCACGTCAGCTCTTTTCAAGGATTGTAAGAATGCCTCTGGGAGGCTTGATATTGTAAATTGGGAGCAAGTGCTCCATGTATTATGGGATTTCTGCCCTTTGTGTAAAATTGTAATCTTTTATAAGTTGAGCTGAGAGCGCAGATAATGTAAAGCGAGGAGCTGGAAGCCCTGGTTACTAAACAGTCACTAAAGTTCGGGTTTGCTTGCTTTGTCTAAACCTCGTCATGGTACCTGATATGTCATTGTTATCTCACTAAGTGAAAAGTTGTTAAAGTTTTGTTATTTTTCGAAAAAATATAACCTTTGTTAAAATTTTAAATTAACTTTGATTTTGTAGTTAAACCCATTCATCCCGGCACCTTCTTTCACCTCTGCTGGTCTACGGGCAGCCGCGTAACATTTCTTCTTCTTCTTCTTCTTCTTCTTCTTCTTCTTCTTATTGCCTTATTAATTTGTAGCCTGATCCTGATTGTTTATATTTTCATAATATTGCTTGATAATCGATAAGGTGTGTTAAACACACCATGTAGTTTAGTAGTTTACATTTCCTGCTGTCAATTATAAGAATATTTTTATAAATTCATTTCACTTGACAATTTGGTGCAAGTACGTATTCGGAAACTTTATAGGTCTATGTATTAAGTATTTAATTTTAATCGTATTTATCTTGTATCAACAGTATTGTGTATCTGGCATGTTTTTTTGTAGAATTACTATTCCTTATTTGAATTTTTTTAATGTTTAAGTTTTTCTGCAATCCATTATTATTATTTAAAGTGGTTAAGTGTGAAAAAAAGGCCACCAACCTTAACCGCGTTACAAATATAAGCCAAGAATAGTAAGCCGAACTATGGTGACCCATACAGAAGGTATAAAAAGAAAATAGACGTGAATTAATGAGGCACATCCAGGCACTCGATAAACTTTGAACGTATCTTATGTACTTTGGCCTTTAATTTAACGAACATGGTGGACCTGCCTTGTTCACTTCTTTGTTATTATTATTATGTTACACGATATCGAATGTAGCTTTCATGCATGTATAGTGAGCGGCCAACATCTAAACATTAATCGTTGTTAAAATACATTACGATTTCTGTAGCGATTGTTATGCCTTTCAGTGTCCTGGTCAGAAGGCTGTCTGAATGACAAAAGCTCCTCCATAACACTTTTACAACTAACACGGTAACCTCATTTGCATCGAGGCCTCTTAACTTAAAATCACAAAAATTGATTCAGCCTCATCTTCATCTCGTTTACTTTCTGCTCCCTTTACACTCTCATGTGACTCCAGTTATGTGCCAGAATCTCATTCTCTCTTTACAAGTCTGAAGCTTATTTTAGGGAGTCTTTGTTTTGCTAATTTTCATGTGCCTTCCCTTTCTTCAGCCATTTTATTCATTCTTCATTCAGTTTATAATCAATCTATCAAAATTGTTACACACACCCTCTTCTTTCATTGGCTGTTCGTTTCAGTTCTATGTAATTGTCACAACCTAACTCCTCCTTGATATCATCCAAATACTTTATCCTAGGTTTTCCTCATCCTTTCTTCCCCAGCACTTTCAAGAATGTTAGTGATTAAAGCGCTGGGTCTGATGATATGTCGAATAAATTTTATTTTTCTCTTTTCCATTTCCTGTAAAATTCTTCGATCTTCTTTAACTTGCCTTAAGACTTCCAAGTTGGTTTTTTCTTTCCGTCTAGCTCATTCTGGCCATTTTCCGCCATATCCAAATTTCAGCAGCTTCAAGTCTATTCCTTTCTAATTTACCCAGAGTCTAACTCTTACTTCCAATTAAGGCCACGGCCGCTTCCTACCACTTCCTAGGCCTTTTCCTATCCCATCGTCGCCATAAGACATATCTGTGTCGGTGCGACGTAAAGCAAGTAGCAAAAAAAAAAAAAAAAAAAAAAACAACAACTCTTACTTCCGTAGTGCAGTGCACTCCATACAAATTATTTTGCAAAGGATTTTCTGACATCTATATTCATGTGTGTGCTGGTTAAAATGTTCCTTTTAAGTCATAAATGCTTGTTTGGCCAATGCTATTTTTATCTTTACTTCAAGGAAGTATCTATTATAGGCCTACTCTGTTATATCATACCGCCAAAATAAAAGAATTGTTTCACCTGATCAGTTTACAATAGCTCTTAAAAGCTGATAAACCATTTGATTTTCTGCTTAAAACTTCAGTGATCATTATCATTCATTTAAATTGCAATATATTGGAATTTGACTCGTATATTTACTTGTGAACTTTTAATAAATCTATGTTTATACAGGGGGCTCCAAATTATTAATTAATTAAAGTAGTCGATTTCTCTTATTTCCTGCCATTACTCTTATCATTTGAATTGTTCATTCTCTATTGCTTAATCTGTTGTTATTCCTAGTGCGGTAAATATTTTCCTTAGTTGTGTGTAAAATGCCATTATCACTCAACATCACAATAGGGATAATTCTCTTGACTAGATCAGGTAGCAGCCGGCATGTGAGGAATTCATCAGGAGGCATGGCCCTGAGTGATACTGTCGCTAAGCTAATAAACAAAATTAAGATCACTGGTAATGTTGACGACCTCCCTAGATGAGGAGGTCAACGGAATGCCTCAGACGAGGGAAAATCGACAGCAGCACGTGCATCGTTTGAGACGAGTCCAAAGAAAAACATACGGCGCTTGTCTATATAGTCCCGTAGTCGGTAGAAACTTATGAGGAGACAGACTAATCTTCCTGTATTCTTTGAAGGTAATACAGATGGCGATTTATACATGGGAATGTTGCAGACCAAGTAATGTCTCTGGTACTCAATGAAGATGGAGAATTCCCAGAGTTTATTCAACAGGATGTGAAACCTGCCCATCATGTGCGTGGTTGGCTAAATGCGCAGTTTCCAAACCATTGGATGGGAAGACGAGGACCAGTCGATTGGCCACCACCATCTCCGCACATTTAAGTGTGGGGACATTTGAAGTACGTTGTCTACGAGTTGAAATTCAATGATACACCTCACGTGAAAGTTCACATCATTGAACCCTGCAGCCACGTGATGCCAAAAATCTTGCGAGAACTTCGGCAAAAGTGGCGTAAATATGTTGATGTTTCTCTGAAATCCAATGGACAAATTATTGATAACGTTCTTAAAAGTTGTATTTAGTATTACCATTAATATGAAAACCGAAATATACTGAAGTTGACAAACGTTGTCCCTATTTATAAAAATATTTTGAACAGCCTTTATATATATTGATAGTGCGATATAAACCATAAATATGTGAATATCTATTTCAGGAGTTGTTCATGTTCGCGTTTCGTACCGTGGTCGCACTCGTAAGTCGATGTCAATGAAATAACATAAACTCCCAAAACGCTTATTTCGTGCAGGTGCTATACATTTAGTTCTTATCAAAATTCCAAATTTCCTCTGGAATAGGAGTTGCTGTAGGTTTTATATTGATTATTTTGTGTAACTCTCCCCAACTATCCATCTGTCCATCTTTCAACAAGACCTCATAAGACTGAGTTACGTGTGATAGCAAATATTTGTGTTTTCATTCTATTTCGTAGCCGTATTTTATTATAGAATTGATATCGTGTTCCAAGTAAACTCTTCAGAGTAGTCCGACTCGTTGGCTGAACGGTCAGCGTACTGGCCTTCGGTTCAGAGGGTCCCGGGTTCGATTCCCGGCCGGCTCTGGGATTTTAACCTTAATTGGTTAATTCCAATGGCACGGGGGCTGGGTGTATGTGTTGTCTTCATCATCATTTTATCCTCATCAAGACGCGCAGGTCGCCTACGGGTGTCAAATAGAAAGACCTGCACCTGGCGAGCCGAACCCGTCCTGGGATATCCCAGCACTAAAAGCCATACGACATTTCATTTTTCTTCAGAGTAAGCCTAATTCCCACAAAATATGAATGTTAGTGATAAAGGTACAGGTTTGCGGCAGAGTAATGTGCTTCTGGATGGTGAATTGTTATAGAAATTACATGGAATAGGGTAATTTTATTAAGAGGGATATTTGAATAATTAAGGACGCTACTGTATGTTGAACAGACTAGTATTCTGATACAGATGCCAGTGATAACTAAGACCGTTGTTTCACTGTCAAGCGAGCTTCAGTTAAAATCATGTGTTATTTACTGGCGGCCTATTCGAGGCGTATCATTGGTATTATTATTCTAAAAAATGAAGCCCATCGAGGTTATATTTAACACGCAACATACAACTGCGTTCTCTTCTCACTGGGGTTGGACAGAGTTCATTAATGTAGCCCGGTTCTCTTCTTTCCTGCCATCACTCTTCTCATTTGACTTGCTCATACTCTCATGCTTAATCCATCCAGATCTGTGCGTATTCAACCGTTAGTGCACGTGTTGAGGAAATTAATGGGGTAGAGTGCTAATTCTCTTGGTCACTGTGTTGCAGATGAGTGGGCAGGAGAAAGGTTCGGACGATCTTGGTGTCTTTGTAATTAGCTAACTTCTGTCCGTTGTTCACTAGTTAGCTGCATAGTCGTTTAACAACTAATGGCCACGCTGAATATAAAGTGACACGAATACATGTATCGTAATTGGTAGCACGTATTGCTTTCTTATGTTAATTCTGCACTAACAAATGAAATGGCGTATGGCTCTTACTACCGGGAGTGCCCGAGGACATGTTCGGCTCGCCAAATTCAGGTCTTTTGATTTGACGCCCATAGGCGACCTGTGCGTCGTGCTGAGGATGAAATGTTGACGAACACGACATATACACCCAGCCTCCATGCCAGCGGAATTAACCAATGGCGGTTAAAATCTTCCGCCCCACGGAGAATCGAACCCAGGACCCCAGTGAACAAAGGCCAGCACGCTAACCAGTTAGTCATGGAGCCGACCTCTGCACAAACAAATTTGCACTGATGATATCTGAAGTTACCAAGTCGTGGGACATAATCTGATAATAATAATGAAATGAAAATCCATAGTCAGTTTCCAGTCCGACCGGGTGAGAGATGAAATGAATGAAGCCTACATCTAGCGCTGAGGATAGGTATTGTGTCGGCTACCGAAGCCTGTCGCACTCCTCTCGGGCAATGATTAATTACCGACAGATGAAATGAAATGATATTGGAGAGAGTTGCTGGAATGAAATGATGACAGGGAAAATCGGAATACCCGGAGAAAACCTCTCCCGCATTCGCTTTCTCCAGCACAAATCTTTCATGGAGTGACCGGGAATAGAACCACGGAACCCAGCGGTGTGAGGCCGGCGCGCTGCCGCCTGAGCCACGGAGGCTGGATGACGATAATAATAATAATAATAATAATAATAATAATAATAATAATAATAATAATAATAATAATAATAATAATATGATTAGCATCATCATAATGCAGTTAGTCCATACATTCGTCTTTTGCTTCAATTTTGAGAGGGTCAGTAGTATACATGATATCCATCACTTCTGAAAATTGATTCTGTACACTGTTTTTCCATTAATTAATTGTACTTATTTAATTATTTAATTAATTAATTAATTTATTTATTTATTCATTCATTCATTTATTTATTTATTTATGTACTTATTTATTTATTCATTTATTCACTTAATTATTTATTTATTTATTTATTTATTTATTTATTTATTTATTTATTTATTTATTTATTTATTTATTTATTTATTTATTTATTTATTTATTTATTTATTTATTTATTTATTTATTTGTTTGTTTGTTTGTTTGTTTGTTTATTTATTTAGCGTATGTCACCTAGTGTCAGCAGTGTCCGGCGACATGTTAGGCTCGGTTGGTGCAGGTCTTTCTGAAACGGAAATGGCGTATGGCTGTTAGTGCCGGAAGTGACCGAGGACATGTTCGGCTCACCAGGTGCAGGTATTTTGATTCGACTCCCGTAGGCGACCTGCGCGTCGTGATGAGGATGAAAATGATGATGAAGACTACACATACACCCAGCCCCCGTGTCAGCGAAATTAACCAACGATGGTTAAAATTCCCAATCCTGCCGGAAATCGAACCCTGTGACCAAGGCCAGCACGTTAACCATTTAGTCATGGAGCCGGACGCAGGTGTTTCTATTTAACTCCATGGGTAACCTGCTCGTCTTTGTGCCAAATGTTATAATAATGAAATAGGGAGGGAGTGAAACTCAGTGTAGGCACATAGCCTACTCCTGTTGAATAACACCGCCGGGTCTATTCCAGGCCTAACGTCCGCATTCGACGGACGAATCAGCATCAACAGGGTCTTATACTCTCACTCCATACGAACACTGAGGAGGGGTTTGGAATTGAATGCGGGCATTTGGATTTCAATTCAATTAGAAATTGTATACCAACACCTCTCCTACCTTGCCGGCAAACATTTTGATGCTGGAAATTTTTCCATCATCGGCACTCGAACAGGTCACCATGATTCATTTTGTACTTATACTGAGGAACCTCACCCACTCCCTTTCTTCCCCATTGCAAATTACGACGCCGGAACATGATGGACCACGAAGCAGCTAGAGAGAATGAAGACGGAGATTCGAAAAGTGGGTATAGCGGCGTATCCTCAGGATCTCATGGGCTGAACACCGCCATTCAGATACTTCGGCTACATCGCCAGGCAGTATGTATATGATAATTGTAGACGGCAGATAACCAAGAAGTCGGACAATTTTAAATAAGACAACTCTACTGTTATATCTTTCCATTACAGTTTTACGGTTTTCGGAGACGCCGAGGTGCCGGAATGTCATCCCGAAGGAGTTCATTTACATGCCAGTAAATCTTCCAACATGAATCTGATGGAGGGGAATTTTTGTGACATGGTGTATAAGTTGAGGTGTAATATTTCTGAGACTGGCTGTATAAGACAAACGATCTCCTCTAGCAATCCAGAACTGTTGATGAATTTAAAGGTTGTCAGTACCAAGTAAACCAACGGCCGTAGCCGTGTTGAAACACCGGATCCCGTGAGATCTCCGAAGTTAAGCAACATTGGGCGTGGTCAAGATTTGGATGGGTTGCCACGCGCTGTTGGGGGGGTAAGGGAATGGAGGAGCGGAAAGGAACTGGCCACTCTACCGTACGTAAACTCCGGCCCAGACACACCTCTGCAGAGGTTCGAACCTGCCTTCGGGCAGAATAACCCCTTACCTAGTACCAAGTGAGCGCGTTCTAACACCTATTTTAAGTACAAGTTGATGTTCTCCCATGATTACTATTTTATACAAGACCGTAGGTAACGGCAATTAGATCTAAGTGACGGTTCAATTTGATACCAGTGAAGTGCATTTTGTGATAGCCTACCTCACGAATGAAATATATTCTGACACACGGTCAAGGTATAACTTGATTATTGTAAATTGAGACGAAACGAGACGAAACTATCGCTGACTAGAAACATTGCGGGTGTGAAGGATACTTTTTTTTAGAATGATAGTTTAGCTCGAGTAGATTTATGAAAAGTTAGTTCACTGGACAGTCACGGTGATACCTGTTTGGAGTGTTAACATGGAAGGTCAGTTTGTAGCCTCTCACACTCGAGTTGTGCCAAGGATATCGTGATGGTTGTGATTGTTGTTTTCAGTGATATTATTTAATATCAAACGAGAGTTGACTTTATTTTTATTTAGCGAACTTCACTGCATGTGTTGTCCGACTCGTTGGCTGAACGGTCAGCGTACTGGCTATCGGTTCAGAGGGTCCCGGGTTCGATTCCCGGCCGGGTCGGGGATTTTAACCTTAATTGGTTAATTCCAACGGCACGGGGGCTGGGTGTATGTGTTGTCTTCATCATCATTTCATCCTCATCACGACATGCAGGTCACCTACGGGAGTCAAATAGAAAGACCTGCACCTGGCAAGCCGAACCCGTCCTGGGATATCCCGGCACTAAAAGCCATACGACATTTCATTTCACTGCATGTGTTGAAATTGCATTGAGGAATAGATTAAACTATTCGGACATGTTGTCAACATGACGCCTACTGTAACGTACGCGTAGGAGTCCTCTGTCTATATCTCGTAGAAACCGCATAACTGGTAGCATATTTGTCCTGCAAGTGTGTACTAAGTCATCTAGTACAAGTTTGGTTCAAGTTGGACAAAATAATAAGAGACATGTCCGTCCAGAAAGTAAATAAGCGGATTAATGCTTTTGAAGCTATGATGCAGGACTTTGAGGCGTGCCTTCAGTTGTTATCCAGCTCTCCCAACCCTAGGGAAGAGTCCCTAGTCTCGCTGAGTCAGGATTTTCGAGACTTCCGAGGCGCCATCTCTTCCGAACTTGCCATGCTGAAAGAAGAGCTGTGCAAGTTAGCACGACAGTTCGACCATCAGGAAGCACTCATTGATGAAGGAGATCCGTACAGCCGTAGAAACTGCCTCCTAATCGATGGTGTCTCCGAGAAACCTTGGGAGGACATTTACGAAAATGTGAAGGAAACCTTCCGAACGAAGTTGAATGTGGGCTTCACGATGGAGTGCTTCGAACGGTGCCACAGGATTGGGCGGCATCAGCGCTCAGCAGCTGACGTGGTATCTACAGGCAGGCGCCCTATAATTGTCAAATTTACCCTCTACCACGAACGTGACCGAGTATGGAATGCGAAGCGGCTCCTAAAGGGCACAAAGGTACTCATCACCGAGTCCCTCACCAAAACGCGAAAGTGCTTATTAAAGCTTGCTAGGGATCACTTCGGGACATCCCCCGTCTGGATTCCAGAGGGACGCATCGTGATTCACCTTCATAATGGGACGAAAAGATCCATCACCACTGTCGCGGAACTGGACAGCATAAAAATCTGCGAGATAACAATGACAATTAACATGAATCAGCACATCTCGATAGTGCATTTACTTGTTATTCATAAGTGTTTTTGTATGTGTATTATGTGTGTGTCTGTGTGTGTGTTAGTGGTAGTTAGTGTAAGCATTTATCAGGATGTCGAGGTAAGTTGCATGCTATTTCTGTTATACTACACTGACTGACAGAGCAAATGCAACACCAAGAAGGAGTGGTCAGAACTTTATGCCAATTGCAGGGTAGACTGACGTCACTGAGGTATGCTCATGATGTGAAATGCGCCGCTGTGCTGCGCACGTAGCGAACGATAAATGGGACACGGCGTTGGCGAATGGCCCACTTCGTACCGTGATTTCTCAGCCGACAGTCATTGTAGAACGTGTTGTCGTGTGCCACAGGAAACGTGTATAGCTAAGAATGCCAGGCCGCTGTCAACGGAGACATTTCCAGCAGACAGACGACTTTACGAGGGGTATGGTGATCGGGCTGAGAAGGGCAGGTTGGTCGCTTCGTCAAATCGCAGCCGATACCCATAGGGATGTGCCCACGGTGCAGCGCCTGTGGCGAAGATGGTTGGCGCAGGGACATGTGGCACGTGCGAGGGGTCCAGGCGCAGCCCGAGTGACGTCAGCACGCGAGGATCGGCGCATCCGCCGCCAAGCGGTGGCAGCCCCACACGCCACGTCAACCGCCATTCTTCAGCATGTGCAAGACACCCTGGCTGTTCCAATATCGACCAGAACAATTTCCCGTCGATTGGTTGAAGGAGGCCTGCACTCCCGGCGTCCGCTCAGAAGACTACCATTGACTCCACAGCATAGACGTGCACGCGTGGCATGGTGCCGGGCTAGAGCGACTTGGATGAGGGAATGGCGGAACGTCGTGTTCTCCGATGAGTCACGCTTCTGTTCTGTCAGTGATAGTCACCGCAGACGAGTGTGGCGTCGGCGTGGAGAAAGGTCAAATCCGGCAGTAACTGTGGAGCGCCCTACCGCTAGAAAACGCGGCATCATGGTTTGGGGCGCTATTGCGTATGATTCCACGCCACCTCTAGTGCGTATTCAAGGCACGTTAAATGCCCACCGCTATGTGCAGCATGTGCTGCGGCCGGTGGCACTCCCGTACCTTCAGGGGCTGCCCAATGCTCTGTTTCAGCAGGATAATGCCCGCCCACACACTGCTCGCATCTCCCAACAGGCTCTACGAGGTGTACAGATGCTTCCGTGGCCAGCGTACTCTCCGGATCTCTCACCAATCGAACACGTGTGGGATCTCATTGGACGCCGTTTGCAAACTCTGCCCCAGCCTCGTACGGACGACCAACTGTGGCAAATGGTTGACAGAGAATGGAGAACCATCCCTCAGGACACCATCCGCACTCTTATTGACTCTGTACCTCGACGTGTTTCTGCGTGCATCGCCGCTCGCGGTGGTCCTACATCCTACTGAGTCGATGCCGTGCGCATTGTGTAACCTGCATATCGGTTTGAAATAAACATCAATTATTTGTCCGTGCCGTCTCTGTTTTTTCTCCAACTTTCATCCCTTTCGAACCACTCCTCCTTGGTGTTGCATTTGCTCTCTCAGTCAGTGTATTTCGTTAACATTCCGTTATTCAGCTGATCCAGAGCTCTGTACCTCACACTGACCTTGGCAACATCCCCCTCTCTCACCCCGTCACATATCACCACCGTCTTGCTCCTCAAACTGTTTACAGTGCTGCCATGTCAACGCACTCTCCCTGGTAGCGCATTTCGAAGAAATTCAAGTCATAATGAGGGAAAATAATATCCTTATTCTTGCTATTAGCGAAAGCTGGCTTGCACCGAGCATACCTTCTGGTATGGTACAACTTGACCGGTATTCCCTCTTACGTCATGATAGATCCGATGGCAGAAGAGGAGGTGGGGTGGCCTTGTACTGAAGAAACGACTTAAAAATCCGGGTGATATGTGTATCATCTAACAATGCACAGCTTGGGCCAGAATTCATGTTTGTTGAAATCATTATTAACCAACAGAAACTCCTTATAGTTATTCTATACAAGCCGCCCAAAATAACAAATATGACTGAATTCGAATTTCGCTTACTTGACCTACTGCCGATCATTGCCATAGGCGACTTCAACATTAACCTGCTTACTATGACGCACGAAACTAAACAGTTTATTGACATGTTTTCTTCCTGTGATGTGACCATCCTCCGTTTATTGCCTACTAATAACACTTACACAGAAAACTACGAAACACACACGCTCATTGACCACATTGTGACAAATAACCCAAACAAAGTTATAACTCACGGCCAGATTCCTGTCCCAGCCATCTTCACTCATAACCTTATCTACCTATCCTACTCCCTCCGAATGATAAAATATAAACCTAAGTACACTTAAGAAAATGGAAATTGCAACACCATGAAGACATTGGTCGATGGTGTTGATTTTCAAGATATGGGACGATGCCATGTAGTATGTAAACGATGAAAGTGTCAGATCCATTGGATTGTTGCTACAGGTATCCCCACGTGATTGGTCGCGGAGGGATCAACTCCAGTGTACGGACTCTGGTCTAACGTAGTTCACTTGCAGTCTGTGCAGTGAAGTGTTCCCCGTCAAGCATGCCTCGACGACAGGGAAGAGCACGCTATCAACAACTGTCACCGTTTGAGAGGGCTCGGATAATTGGGCTGTGTGAGGCTGGATTGTCGCTAAGGACTGTCGGTGCACGTGTTGGCCGACAGGCATCTACGGTACAACGTGTATGGCAGCAGTGGTCAAATGAAGGTACCCACACTCGTAGACTTGGCACAGGCCCAACGCGACAGACAACTGTGAGATAGGATCGCCGCATCCTTCGGATGGCCCGGATGGAACCCCATGCAACAGCAGCGCAAATTCGAGCAGCTGTTGCACCCCACGTTACACAACAAACAGTTGGTAATCGCTTGCGTGCAGCTGGCTTACGAGCCCGTGTCCCTGCAGAAGGTGTTCCATTGAACCCACAACAGCGACGTGTAAGGCTGGCTTGGTGTCGAGAAGGATCGACCTGGGTCAATGAATGGCATAGGGTCGTCTTTAGTGATGAATCGCGCTTCTGTTTTGCCCGCAGTGATCGTCGGAATCGTGTGCGCCGACGTACCGCGGAGAGGGTCCACCCAGATCTTAGTGTCCAGAGGCACACAGGACCAACACCAAGCATTATGGTCTGGGGAGCTATTGGCTTTAATGTGTAATCACATTTAGTGCTTGTTGAGGGCATTATGACTGCTCGACAGTACGTTGAGAGGGTACTCAATCCAGTGGTTGTCCCTACGATGGCGAACATTGCAAACGGGATGTTTCCGCAGGACAGTGCTCGGGTTCACACTGCACGGATCTCCAGAGAAGCTCTCCACGATATCACAACCTTAGAATGGCCCGCCAGATCCCCGGACCTCAGTCCTATTGAGCATGTGTTGGACATGATGGGTCTACAACTGGTCAACCGTCCTAAGCCAGCCACAACTCTGGAACAACTGACCCGTGCAGTGCAGCAAGCATGGGCCACAATCCCTCAGGAAGCGATCCAGGGCCTTATTGACTCCATGCCTCAGCGAATTCATCAATGTATTGCAGTATTGATTGTTGTCCAAATTTGCAGTCAAAGGAACCTGAAAGTGTAATCATCGAATCACAACCGAACACGCGTCCTGCATGTTCAATTGCAGCAATGTAGCACCACTCCTTCTGGGTATTGCAATTTCCATTTTCTTCAGTGAATGTTATTTCCAGAAACACAAAAGGCATGGATATGGACGAGTTAAGATATGACGCTTATAATCTACCCTGGAATGACATTCTTCTATTGGACGATATAGACGCGACACTAGACAAGTTTAACTCCCTTATAATACTCTGTACGATAAACACGCCCCTAAG
This sequence comes from Anabrus simplex, assembly GCF_040414725.1. Classification (NCBI taxonomy): domain Eukaryota; kingdom Metazoa; phylum Arthropoda; class Insecta; order Orthoptera; family Tettigoniidae; genus Anabrus; species Anabrus simplex. The sequence continues at coordinate 335,284,515 of NC_090268.1, forward strand.
CGACAGATGAAAGTTACTCGCCCATCTTGTCCCTGGCTAAATAATGAAATTAAAAACATGATGGCGCACCACGATGCACTTTGCCGACGCTTAAAAACGAACTCGTGACCAAAGTGACTTCGAAAATTATCGGGTCCTTATAAATTGAATTAAACAGCTCGTTAGAAACCATAAATTTATTTACTTGCAAAACATGACTGCAAACATGAATTCTAGCAGTGCTTGGAACACGCTTCGTTCCTTAGGTAGAGAGAAACCTCGGCAACAGCCTCATGTGCCAGACATACCACTCGATAAGTTAAATGAGTTTTTTGCTGAAGAAAGAACACCACCTAATGTACTAAATTCCCCAAACACAGTACCCAACTCCGTTATCAACCCTTTACCTGACGAACAACATTTTACATTCCACCCTGTTCCTGCTAATAAAAAAGGTATTATATTCTATCAATTCAAAAGCCAGAGGAGTGGATGATATCCCTATAACTTACTTACACAACATTATTGGTGCTGTTTTTCCCATTATTACCCATATTTTTAACTACTGCCTTAAAAATGGAACCTTTCCTTCACTATGGAAACTAGCCAATGTTATCCCTGTGCCTAAGAAACCTGACCCCTCCCTACCTTCCGACTACAGACTAATTTCTATCTTACCAGCGATTTCCGAGGCACTCGAGCGTCTGGTTCATGAGCAGGTGTTGAAATACTTAAACTACCATTCTTTCCTAGACCCATTGCAATCTGGCTTCAAGAAGGGACACAGCACAGCAACTGCCCTGCTCAAAGTGATTGATGACATACGGCACGCAATGGACCAAAGACTGGTGACAATACTTACTCTCCTCGATTTCAGTAGCGCATTTGACACTATAAATATCCAGACTGTATCAAACAAGATGCAATCTTACTACTTCGATCAACGAACTGTTAATTTCTTTTCATCGTACCTCAAAAATCGCGCGCAACGAATTATAACCCTTGATCAAACCTCTCACTGGCTAACCAGGAAGGAAGGCACGCCGCAGGGTAGTGTTTTAGGCCCATTGCTCTTTATCTTGTACATAAGCGGCATTTCATCTAACTTAAAGAATTGTAGCTACAATCTTTATGCGGATGACTTACAAATTTACTGTCACTGTAAGACCTCTGCTTTGCCTCATGCCATAACAGGCATCAATGCTGACCTTCAGCGACTTAATACTTACTCCTTGAAAAATTCCCTCCTTCTTAACCCCTCCAAGACACAAGCAATCATTATTGGCTCTCAAAAATTGTTGGCCACACTAAGATACTGTACGAAACTATTCCTCCAGTTATACTGAATGGTAGAGATATTCCAGTCAGCCAAACTGTGACAAATCTTGGAGTGACAATGAACGAAACTTTAAATTGGTCTGAATATATTAAGAATGTGTGTAGAAAATAGTATGGATACTTCATTCGGTTAAAAGAAACAGCGATATTTTACCTTGTAATGTGAGAGTCAAACTCATACAAACGCTAGTGCTTCCCGTCCTCGACTACTATGACGTCATTCTGGTAGACGCAACAAAAGAGCAGGCTTCGAAACTTCAGCGAGCGCTTAATTGTTGCCTTAGATTTATATAAAGTCGGAGTTATGATACACATGTCACCCCATACTATCACACTATTTCATGGCTGAAACCTGACATTGACGAACGTATCACATACTGATACAGATATACAGACTGCTCTCTGAAGACAGACCACTATACATTTCATCCCAGCTTAAGTATTTGTCCTCCTTTCACTGCAGTAATACCTGCTCTGGTTCCTCCCTTTCTATTCCTGTTCACCGATCCTCTATGTACAACAATTCCTTTGTTGTGGCGGGTTCTAGACTTTGGAATTCCTTGCCTGTCAGTGTCAGAAATTCCACCTCATTACTTCAATTTAAGACTGCTTGCCGAGACTACGTGCTGAATGCAGCTGACTAACTTGTATGACTGGAAAATCGAATGAATGTGGGTTAGAAAAGTGTAATGTATTTTGTGTAGGTTATTATTTACTATATAATATCATGTACTCAAACTCTGCTCTCAATGATGTATCACTATAGTGGTTAAGTGTAAGAGAGGGCCAACAGCCCTAACTTCGCCACCTACAAAGGCATAATAAATAAATAAATAAATAAATAAATAAATAAATAAATAAATAAATAAATAAATAAATAAATAAATAAATAAATGTTTAATTTCGATTTCACGCTATACTGTAGGAAATAGACACGGTGATATTTCCAGGTTCGAGTTCATTTTTGTGTTAGAGTTTCAACGAGGATCAGATATAAATATCCGGACATTGTGAATTAAAGTTTCAATTTCGCCTGACTGTATGAAAGATGTGTGGATACCATAACGTTCGCTCAACGATAAACTTAGAATGCTGCGTGTATTATATAACTTAAGGATGAGTAGACAGTAATGCAGGCTCAACCACGGGATTAGGACGTCATTTGTACATAGCCTAGTCGTGGGTTATGCGTTTTTGCGAACCGACTTGAACGATGTTGGTGTTTGAAGTAGTGGATACGAATGTGAAAGATATTAGCAGGTACTATTCAAGCCATGTTTCAGAGTAATTCTTACTAGCCAGAATGTGCTAATATAATAGCTTTGCATCAGTAGTTGCATGAATGCAAGGATTGTCCCACGTGGAAACCTAGCTAATGGAGATTGATCATTACTGCTTAGCCGCGCGTGTTCAAGGTCGATTAACTTTTGTTCATATTTATTTACTTTTGCTTTACTTTAAGATTTACTGTTCGGGGTCAGTAGTATAATTGGACAGTTCTGCGGCACCTCCGCCGCCGCACGCCTCCTCCTCCGCCGCCGCCGCCGCCTCCGCCTCCGCCGCCGCCGCCCGCGGGAAATTTGAATTTTGGCGCGAGATTTGAATTTGTAAACAAAGCCACGTGCTTTTTGACAGACAACAACGCATCGCTAACCTCAGTACTGCCATCTTGACGGGCCTAAACCTTAGTGGTACCAACTTAACCTCACTAGCGCGAGGTAAACAAAGCCACGTGCTTTTTGACAGCCACGTGCTTTTTGACAGATTTGTAAACAAAGCCACGTGCTTTTTGACAGACAACAACGCATCGCTAACCTCAGTACTACCATCTTGACGGGCCTAAACCTCAGTAGTGCCAACTTAACCTAACTAGCGCGAGGTAAACAAAGCCACGTGCTTTTTGACAGCCACGTGCTTTTGAGAGATTTGTAAACAAAGCCACGTGCTTTTTGACAGCTGTCATCGACAACAACGCATCACTAACCTCAGTACTGCCATCTTGACGGGCCTAAACCTCAGTAGTACCAACTTAACCTAACTAGCGCGAGGTAAACAAAGCCACGTGCTTTTTGACAGCCACGTGCTTTTTGACAGCTGTCATGCGCCATCTTTAAACCACAGAGCACTGTGCTGCCCTCTTTCGTCACCTGTCCTCGGCAGTGCTGCCATTTTGACCAGCCTAAACCTTAGTGCTACCAACTTAACCTCACTAGCGTGAGATAAACAAAGCCACGTGCTTTTTTTGACAGCTGTCATCCGCCATCTTTAAAGTACAGAGCACCGTGCTGCCCTCTTTTTCGCAGTAGCTGTAAATTCGTCACCTGTCATCCGCAGTGCTGCCATCTTGGCGGGCCTAAACCTTAGTGCTACCAACTTAATCTCACTAGCGCGAGATTTGAATCGGTAAACAAACCCACGTGCTTTTCTGACAGCTGTCATCCGCCATCTTTAATCAACAGAACACCATGCTGCCCTCTATATCTTTGAAATGTGGTGGCGGATAATTTGAAAAATGCTTTTTTGATAGCAGCCATCTTTGAGCACCGTGCTGCACTCTATGTGGTAGCGGCAATTTGAAAACTTCTAAGTACCCCTGTTTGGAAACAAACCACGTGCTTTTTTGACAGCTACATCCGCCATCTTTAATCAAGGGAGCACCGTACCGCACTCTATGTGGTGGCGGCAATTTGAAAAATTCCACGTGCTCTTGTTTGGAAACAATGCTACATGCTTATTTGACAGCTACCGTCCGCCATCTTTAATCTATAGAGCACAGCGCTGCCATCTTTAGTTTGAAATGTGGTGGTGGATAATTTGAAAAATGCTTTTTGACAGCAGCCATCTTTGAGCACCGTGCTGCCCTCTTTAGCTAGATACCTGTGGTGGCAGGCAATCCCACATGACAGCAGCCATCTTTAATCAAGAGAGCACCGTGCTGCCCTCTATATGGTGGCGGCAAATTCTACATGCTCTTGTTTGGAAACAAACCCACGCGCTTTTTTGACAGCCGTCATCCGCCATCTTTAATCAACAGAGCACAGTGCTACCCTCTTTAGCTAGACACCTTTGAAATGTGGTGGCGGCAAATTCCACGTGCTCTTGTTTGGAAACAAAGCCACGTGCTTTTTGACAGCTGTCATCCACCATCTTTAATCAATAGAGCACTGTGCTGCCCTCTTTAGCTAGATACCTTTAAAATGTGGTGGCGCCAAATTCCACGTGCTCTTGTTTGTAAACAAAGCCACGTGCTTTTTGACAGCTGTCATCCACCATCTTTAATCAATAGAGCACTGTGCTGCTATCATGCGGGCAATTTCGTCAGCTGTCATCCGCCATCTTTAATCCACAGAGCACGGTGCTGCCCTCTGTAGTAGCGGGTTATTTGAAAAGTTCTGTTAACTGTCATCCACCATCTTTATTCAAGAGAGCACCGTGCTGCCATCTTTAGCTAGATACCTTTGAAATGTGGCGGCGGCAAATTGAAAATTCCCACGTGCTCTTGTTTGGAAACAAACTCGCGTGCTTTTTGACAGCTGTCACCCGCCATCTTACATCGCAAACCTCAGTGCTACACTCTATATGGTGGCGGATAATTTAAAAAGAAAAATTCTACAGCAGCCATCTCTCGACGCTAATTGCACAAGATGGTGGCTATACATGACTCCTTAAAGGTGCTTATGCAAGATGGCCGCTATACATAGGTTCTTATGAGACGCCCTAAGGATGCTTGCGCAAGATGGTGGTTATACAAGGCTCCTTATGAGGCACCCTAGGGATGCTTGTGCAAGATGGCGGTTGCTCTTATGAGGCGGCTTAAGGTTCCTTGCACAAGATGGTTAGAGACGCCCTAAGGATGCTTGCGCAAGATGGTGGACACAAGATGGCGGCTATACACGACTCTTTATGAGACACCTTAAAGGTGCTTGCGCAAGATGGCTGCTGCTCTTAGCTTAGAGGCTAACGTGTCGTGCTAGTTCGATTCATTAAATTTGGGGCTTAAATGCAAAATGTTAAATATCTCGAAAACGGTGCATCGTAGAGCAAAACGGACAAAAGTTTTCTGACCAATACCTCGGTTCGCAGTACGAGGAACATGATAGCATAAGTCTAATGATAAGATCAACGGTTCGGTTCCTACTTAGGCCCTTTGGCATTCACTCTGTTTTAGCTTGTATTGAAGCAAGTCTTCGTAACATGATCAGGTCTAGCTATGGTTGAGAGTATAACGTGCCGTGCAGGTTCGATTCATTAAATTTAGGGCTTAAATGCAAAATGTTAAATATCTCGAAAACGGATAAAATTTTTCCACCTGATACCTAGGTTTTCAGTATCAGGAACATGATAGCATAAGAAAAACATAGTCTAATGATGAGATCGACGGTTCGATCCCTACTTAGGCCCTTTGGCATTGACAGCTATCTAATTCTACAAGATGGCGGCTATACATAGCTTCTTATGAGACAGCTTAAGAGCGCTTGCACAAGATGGCTGCTGCTCTTATGAGACACCCTAGGGGTGCTTGCGCAAGGTAGCAGTGACAAGACGGTGACTATACACAGCTGCTTATGATACGGCCTAGAGGTGCTCACACAAGATGGTGGCTGCTCTGATGAAGAAAGTTAGCTTTGCATCGTGCAGGTATCTTTACAGCACTAAACCTCATACCTTTGAAATGTGGTGGCAGGTAATTTGAAAAATTCTAGGTGCTTTTTCATAAGCTGTTAAGGCCTCCTCTTATGTCAAGGCATAGCTCTATCGAACAAGTTTAAACCTGCATCGGGATAGCTAGAGTAAGCGCGTGCTGCAGTGATGACGTCATTATGCATGTTTAGACTTGCAAATCACAGAAGAAACGTAACAAGGCTGGAATCGAAAACTGCACTCTATGCTGTTAACTTTATCATGTGATCGAAACATTGATTGAAGTATTTAGAACACGCAATAAGTAGAACCAAACACTGTACTCGATACAACATGTGTTTAGAACATGTCAGGGGATATCTTTGTTCTAAGAAGATTAGTTTACCGCACATTCCTTGGCTAAAGGGCTAATGGGCTAAAGGGCTAATGGGCTAAAGGGCTAAAGGGCTAAAGGGCTAATGGGCTAAAGGGCTAAAGGGCTAAAGGTGCAACAACCTCATCGATCGCTATCAGCAAGAACGCTTGTACTTTGTTAAGTGTAGAAAATTAATCTTTATTGGTAAATGGTTTTATGTTCAGAACAAGGAGTGGAACCTAGGGGTTACGTCTTACCTAATAAAATCCCCGAGGTGCGATGAGTTACGTTTTTCGAACTAGTGTTTGGAACACTGAACTTTTCAAGATGGCAAGAGTGAGGTTAGCAATGTTCTGTTGTTGGATTTTAAATTCCGCGCTACAACATGCATAAGGTAGCAGCCTTGAGGTTTACTGCCGTAAAGATGGTAAGAGTGAGGTTAGCAATGTTCCGTTGTTGGATTTTAAATTCCGCGCTGTAACATGCATAAGGTGGCAGCCTTGAGGTTTACCGCCGTAAAGATGGCAGCAGTGAGGTTAGCGACGCTCTATTGTCCTTCAAAGTGAGGTTAGGGTTCGTCAAGAAGACAGCTGTCAAAAAAGCACGTGGCTATGTTTACCAAACAAGAGCACGTGGTCGTGACGTCACGGTCACGTGGTATGCTGCGTCAGCATGAAACGATCAATGTCTACACCTACGTAGTTAACACTCTGCTATATTCACAAGATTTTTATACATCACTATTCTTTATGCTTTAAGTTCATTCACATAGGCTATGCTAAGATAGCAGCACAAACACATGCGAACTTTGTACATTCTAATGGCATAAGTTTAGTACTGTGTGCGTCATGGATACATGATGTGTGCACGCATTTAATCTTGACTATACGTAATGCTGCTGCTTTGTTTACAAGATTTTTATACATTGCTATTCTTTATGCTTTAAGTTCATGCACGCATAAGCGATACTCGTACGCTCTAGCAGGAGAAGTTCTGTACGATATTCGATACATACATTATCGATAGGTGATGTGTATACGCTTTAGAACATAGCTCATCTTTATGCTTTAAGTTCATGCACATGGGTTAGGGATACACAAAAGCGATTGCTACATGCTCTAGCGGAAGAAGTCTAGTACGATAGTCGATGCATGTAAAATCAATAGGTTATGCTAAGATAGCAGCACACTTACATGATTTTAGCACAATCTAGTGGGAAAAGTTTAGTATGATAGTCGTTTCGTGCAAAATCATTAGGTAATGTGTAAACGCTTTGAAACAAGGCTATTCTTTGTACTTTAAGTTCATGCGTACAGGTTATGCTAAGATAGCAGCACAATCTAGCGCAATAAGTTTAGTACGAGAGTCGATGCATGCAAAATCGATAAGTAATGAGTACACGCTTTGAAACATGGTTATTCTTCGTACTTTAAGTTCATGCGTATAGGTTAGGCTAAGATAGCAGCACAGTCTAGCGTAAGAAGTTTAGTACGAGAGTCGATGCATGCAAAATCGATAGGTGATGTGTACACACTTTGAAACATGGCTATTCTTTGTACTTTCAGTTCATGCATCTTAGTTATGCTAAGATAGCAGCACAATCTAGCGGAAGAAGTTTAGTACGATATTTGTTCCATGCAAATCGATAGGTGATATGTACACAATTTGAAACATGGCTATTCTTTTTACTTTAAGGTCATGCGTATAGGTTATGCTAGGATAGCAGCACAATCTAGCGGGAGGAGATTAGTACGAGAGTCAATGCATGCAAAATCCATAGGTAATGTGTACATGCTTTGAAACATGGCTATTCTTTGTACTTTTAAGTTCATGTGTATAAGTTATGCTAAGATGCCAGCACAATCTAGCGGAAGAAGTTTAGTACGATATTTGTTGCATGCAAAGTCGATAGGTAATGTGTACACGCTTTGAAACATGGCTATTCTTTGTACCTTAAGGTCATGTGTATAGGTTATGCTAAGATAGCAGCACAATCTAGCGGAAGAAGTTTAGTACGGGAGTCGATGCTTGCAAAATCGATAGGTAATGTGTACATGCTTTGAGACATAGCTATTCTTTGTACTTTAAGTTCATGCGTCTTAGTTATGCTAAGATAACAGCACAATCTACCTGCAGAAGTTTAGTACGAGAGTCGATACATGCAAATTCGATAGTTGATGTGTACACGCTGTGAAACATGACTAATCATTGTACTTTAAGTTCATTGGTATAGGTTATGCTAAGATAGCTGCACAATCTAGCGGAATAAATTTAGTACGATATTTGATGCATGCAAAATCAATAAGTAATGTGTACAAGCTTTGAAACATGGCTATTCTTCGTACTTTAAGTTCATGTGTATAAGTTATGCTAAGATAGCAGCACAACCTAGCGGAAGAAGTTTAGTACAATATTTGTTGCATGCAAAATCGATAGGTGATGTGTACACACTTTGAAACATGGCTATTCTTTTTACTTTAAGGTCATGCGTATTGGTTATGCTAAGATAGCAGCACAATCTAGCGGAAGGAGTTTAGTACGAGAGTCAATACATGCAAATTCGATAGTTGATGCGTACACGCTTTGAAACATGGTTATTCTTTGTACTTTTAAGTTCATGTGTATAATTTATGCTAAGATACCAGCACAATCTAGCGGACGAAGTTCAGTACGAGATTCGATGCATGCAAAATCGATAGGTGATGTGTTCACACCTTTTTACTCTAAGGTCATGCGTATAGGTTATGTTAAGATAGCAGCACAATCTAGCGGAAGGAGTTTAGTACGATATTTGATGCACGCAAAATCAATAAGTAATGTGTACACGCTTTGAAACATGGCTATTCTTTGTACTTTAAAGTCATGCTAAGATAGCAGCACAATCTAGCGGAAGAAGTTTAGTACGAGAGTCGATGCATGCAAAATCGATAGGTGATGTGTACACGCTTTGAAACATAGCTATTCATTGTACTTTAAAGTCATGCTAAGATAGCTGCACGATCTAGCGGATGAAGTTTAGTTCGATGGTCGATGTATGTAAAATCGATAGGTGATGTGTACACGCTTTGAAACATAGCAATTCATACTGCTGCTCTGTTCCCAAGACTTTTAAGAATAGCTAATCCTAATGCTGCTCTTAGCGACGTCGAGCTAAGGATTGATTACGTGACCGTGACGTCACGACCACGTGCTCTTGTTTGGTAAACATAGCCACGTGCTTTTTTGACAGCTGTCTTCTTGACGAACCCTAACCTCACTTTGAAGGACAATAGAGCGTCGCTAACCTCACTGCTGCCATCCTTACGGCGGTAAACCTCAAGGCTGCCACCTTATGCATGTTACAGCGCGGAATTTAAAATCCAACAACGGAACATTGCTAACCTCACTCTTACCATCTTTACGGCAGTAAACCTCAAGGCTGCTACCTTATGCATGTTGTAGCGCGGAATTTAAAATCCAACAACAGAACATTGCTAACCTCACTCTTGCCATCTTGAAAAGTTCAGTGTTCCAAACACTAGTTCGAAAAACGTAACTCATCGCACCTCGGGGATTTTATTAGGTAAGACGTAACCCCTAGGTTCCATTCCTTGTTCTGAACATAAAACCATTTACCAATAAAGATTAATTTTCTACACTTAACAAAGTACAAGCGTTCTTGCTGATAGCGATCGATGAGGTTGTTGCACCTTTAGCCCTTTAGCCCTTTAGCCCATTAGCCCTTTAGCCCTTTAGCCCTTTAGCCCATTAGCCCTTTAGCCCATTAGCCCTTTAGCCAAGGAATGTGCGGTAAACTAATCTTCTTAGAACAAAGATATCCCCTGACATGTTCTAAACACATGTTGTATCGAGTACAGTGTTTGGTTCTACTTATTGCGTGTTCTAAATACTTCAATCAATGTTTCGATCACATGATAAAGTTAACAGCATAGAGTGCAGTTTTCGATTCCAGCCTTGTTACGTTTCTTCTGTGATTTGCAAGTCTAAACATGCATAATGACGTCATCACTGCAGCACGCGCTTACTCTAGCTATCCCGATATAGGTTTAAACTTGTTCGATAGAGCTATGCCTTGACATAAGAGGAGGCCTTAACAGCTTATGAAAAAGCACCTAGAATTTTTCAAATTACCTGCCACCACATTTCAAAGGTATGAGGTTTAGTGCTGTAAAGATACCTGCACGATGCAAAGCTAACTTTCTTCATCAGAGCAGCCACCATCTTGTGTGAGCACCTCTAGGCCGTATCTTAAGCAGCTGTGTATAGTCACCGTCTTGTCACTGCTACCTTGCGCAAGCACCCCTAGGGTGTCTCATAAGAGCAGCAGCCATCTTGTGCAAGCGCTCTTAAGCTGTCTCATAAGAAGCTATGTATAGCCGCCATCTTGTAGAATTAGATAGCTGCCAATGCCAAAGGGCCTAAGTAGGGATCGAACCGTCGATCTCATCATTAGACTATGTTTTTCTTATGCTATCATGTTCCTGATACTGAAAACCTAGGTATCAGGTGGAAAAATTTTATCCGTTTTCGAGATATTTAACATTTTGCATTTAAGCCCTAAATTTAATGAATCGAACCTGCACGGCACGTTATACTCTCTACCATAGCTAGACCTGATCATGTTACGAAGACTTGCTTCAATACAAGCTAAAACAGAGTGAATGCCAAAGGGCCTAAGTAGGAACCGAACCGTTGATCTCATCATTAGACTTATGCTATCATGTTCCTCGTACTGCGAACCGAGGTATTGGTCAGAAAACTTTTGTCCGTTTTGCTCTACGATGCACCGTTTTCGAGATATGTAACATTTTGCGTTTAAGCCCCAAATTTAATGAATCGAACTAGCATGACACGTTAGCCTCTAAGCTAAGAGCAGCAGCCATCTTGCGCAAGCACCTTTAAGGTGTCTCATAAAGAGTCGTGTATAGCCGCCATCTTGTGTCCACCATCTTGCGCAAGCATCCTTAGGGCGTCTCTAACCATCTTGTGCAAGGACCCTTAAGCCGCCTCATAAGAGCAACCGCCATCTTGCACAAGCATCCCTAGGGTGCCTCATAAGGAGCCTTGTATAACCACCATCTTGCGCAAGCATCCTTAGGGCGTCTCATAATAACCTATGTATAGGGGCCATCTTGCATAAGCACCTTTAAGGAGTCATGTATAGCCACCATCTTGTGCAATTAGCGTCGAGAGATGGCTGCTGTAGAATTTTTCTTTTTAAATTATCCGCCACCATATAGAGTGTAGCACTGAGGTTTGCGATGTAAGATGGCGGGTGACAGCTGTCAAAAAGCACGCGAGTTTGTTTCCAAACAAGAGCACGTGGGAATTTTCAATTTGCCGCCGCCACATTTCAAAGGTATCTAGCTAAAGATGGCAGCACGGTGCTCTCTTGAATAAAGATGGCGGATGACAGTTAACAGAACTTTTCAAATAACCCGTTACTACAGAGGGCAGCACCGTGCTCTGTGGATTAAAGATGGCGGATGACAGCTGACGAAATTGCCCGCATGATAGCAGCACAGTGCTCTATTGATTAAAGATGGTGGATGACAGCTGTCAAAAAGCACGTGGCTTTGTTTACAAACAAGAGCACGTGGAATTTGGCGCCACCACATTTTAAAGGTATCTAGCTAAAGAGGGCAGCACAGTGCTCTATTGATTAAAGATGGTGGATGACAGCTGTCAAAAAGCACGTGGCTTTGTTTCCAAACAAGAGCACGTGGAATTTGCCGCCACCACATTTCAAAGGTATCTAGCTAAAGAGGGTAGCACTGTGCTCTGTTGATTAAAGATGGCGGATGACGGCTGTCAAAAAAGCGCGTGGGTTTGTTTCCAAACAAGAGCATGTAGAATTTGCCGCCACCATATAGAGGGCAGCACGGTGCTCTCTTGATTAAAGATGGCTGCTGTCATGTGGGATTGCCTGCCACCACAGGTATCTAGCTAAAGAGGGCAGCACGGTGCTCAAAGATGGCTGCTGTCAAGAAGCTTTTTTCAAATTATCCACCACCACATTTCAAACTAAAGAGGGCAGCGCTGTGCTCTATAGATTAAAGATGGCGGACGGTAGCTGTCAAATAAGCATGTAGCATTGTTTCCAAACAAGAGCACGTGGAATTTTTCAAATTGCCGCCACCACATAGAGTGCGGTACGGTGCTCCCTTGATTAAAGATGGCGGATGTAGCTGTCAAAAAAGCACGTGGTTTGTTTCCAAACAGGGGTACTTAGAAGTTTTCAAATTGCCGCTACCACATAGAGTGCAGCACGGTGCTCAAAGATGGCTGCTATCAAAAAAGCATTTTTCAAATTATCCGCCACCACATTTCAAAGATATAGAGGGCAGCATGGTGTTCTGTTGATTAAAGATGGCGGATGACAGCTGTCAGAAAAGCACGTGGGTTTGTTTACCGATTCAAATCTCGCGCTAGTGAGATTAAGTTGGTAGCACTAAGGTTTAGGCCCGCCAAGATGGCAGCACTGCGGATGACAGGTGACGAATTTACAGCTACTGCGAAAAAGAGGGCAGCACGGTGCTCTGTACTTTAAAGATGGCGGATGACAGCTGTCAAAAAAGCACGTGGCTTTGTTTATCTCACGCTAGTGAGGTTAACTTGGTAGCACTAAGGTTTAGGCTGGTCAAAATGGCAGCACTGCCGAGGACAGGTGACGAAAGAGGGCAGCACAGTGCTCTGTGGTTTAAAGATGGCGGATGACAGCTGTCAAAAAAGCACGTGGCTGTCAAAAAGCACGTGGCTTTGTTTACCTCGCGCTAGTTAGGTTAAGTTGGTACTACTGAGGTTTAGGCCCGTCAAGATGGCAGTACTGAGGTTAGTGATGCGTTGTTGTCGATGACAGCTGTCAAAAAGCACGTGGCTTTGTTTACAAATCTCTCAAAAGCACGTGGCTGTCAAAAAGCACGTGGCTTTGTTTACCTCGCGCTAGTTAGGTTAAGTTGGCACTACTGAGGTTTAGGCCCGTCAAGATGGTAGTACTGAGGTTAGCGATGCGTTGTTGTCTGTCAAAAAGCACGTGGCTTTGTTTACAAATCTGTCAAAAAGCACGTGGCTGTCAAAAGGCACGTGGCTTTGTTTACCTCGCGCTAGTGAGGTTAAGTTGTTACCACTAAGGTTTAGGCCCGTCAAGATGGCAGTACTGAGGTTAGCGATGCGTTGTTGTCTGTCAAAAAGCACGTTGCTTTGTTTACAAATTCAAATCTCGCGCCAAAATTCAAATTTCCCGCCAAAATTCAAATTTCCCGCGGGCGGCGGCGGCGGAGGCGGAGGCGGCGGCGGAGGAGGAGGCGTGCGGCGGCGGAGGTGCCGCAGAACTGTCCAATTATACTACTGGGGTCCGGTATATTATGATAATGCCGTCTGTTGACACTTAGTTGAGTTTTGCAGGATTTACATTACGAATGCGTTTTTGATTCGTCAGCTGTTAATACATATGTATTATTTTCATTTTTCGTTATTCACATTGTTCATGTGAGAAGTTGATCTACCGATCACCTGTAGTTTATTTTCATGGGACAAACGTAGGCAGACAGATTTATAATAGTCGTAGTTACAAAAAATTTGAAAGATTTCCTTTCGTGTGTTTTATTGTGGAATTGTATTTTAACAAACTTAACGACGTAATTGTTTTATAACCTGGAAGTTGGTTTAGTAAGGACATCTTCAAGTGACTTATCACTTTTCTTTAATTTCAGTGTTTGCATTTCTTCTAAACGCACAATGAATAAATGTTTTCCTGCATTTCTCAATTTTGTTCTTTCAGGACGACGTAACGTAAAATCCCCTCGGATCAAGTGTTGTTGGTTCCTTCTGAACACCTGTTTGGGGTGATGCATGTTTCAGCATCGGGATTCCTCTGTAATTTAAGGGCGTCATGAGACGACAATACAATACATTGTGGAATTTTATTTTTGACTCTGACAATTGCTGTTAACTTGTAATAAACACCACGTTTTCAAGTAATATTTTGCAACCTATCCAAAGCAACTGATAGTCGATTTGGTTCCATTAGGGGTCCATTCAAGGGATGTTCCAATATCCGATAGGATATTAGACTGATGGATAACCTCAATTAAATGTAAATCTGAAATTCTACTTGTTGAAGGTCAGATTTTCCTCGGATCGTGTGGATTAACTCTTAGTTATCGTTTAGATCAATGGTTCCCGATTTTCAGGTTTTATTCTCGTTTTATGGGTTTTGCTGTCCACGAATTTTACACTACATTTTCATTCTTTGAAATACAATAATAAAATACTTCAATAGGACTGTATCAATCACGTCATGCATTGTGACTGCGTTAAAAAGTTTTGAAAATTTTAAGCACCTTTCTTGCCATTTTAATAAATAAGTTATCGTGATTTAAATTGAATAAATATTTTAGTAAGTACATATTTTCCCCTCACTTAAATAGTTATGCTCTCCTCTGAACCCTATCGTTTGGTCGGTGAGGTGAAGAAAAACCTCGCAACGACCCCAAGATCTAAGAACACTATATTGCTCTACTAAAGCAGCCGAGGCCGATGACCAACGATGGAACGGTAAGTTCAAGGGATCAATATGGCAGGTGGACACCGATCGTGTATGGACATGACATGGTAGTCTGCGTTTTTGCAAGTCCATTCAATGACGTGTTGTCGGAAGTCACTATGGTTTGTGATCGATTATTTCAACTATGACCACCTGATCCTTCCATCATGTATTTTATAAATCTCACATATTTCACTTGGGGAACACCGTGTTCGTTAGTGACCTGCTCAACCACTCTGTGATGTCTTATCTGACTCAGCAATCCTAATCTGAACTCGGCTTACTTTGATATTGTCTCTTCTCCTTACAAAACATGAGAACAAACTAATATGGAATGCACGTGATTGAAAAGTTTCAATTCACACAAGTTATTAAAATTCTATATCGAGAAACTTTGTCATTTCTGAGAGACTGTAAGAGAGATGATAAAAATATGCTAGATAGTAATTCCTAAGAAATAAGAAAACTCGGAACTGAGATGTATAGATATGCAAGAAGAGTTATTGGAATTAAAGAAGAAAAAACTTGCTATTGCTCCCATATATATATATAATGTCATTTCCTTCCATTCTTTGCGCTTGTCAATCTTCTTCTGCCATTGTAAGGAACTAAAGTCACACAGACGTAGTAGATTAAAATTGGACTTTCTTTTTTTTATATTCTATATTTTTTAGAGAGCTGAATCAATTGTTCTTTTCAGGGATAAGAGATGAAGAAGACACGCTGAAAAGAATAATGCCCTTTTGATTATTGTTGACGTTCCTGCTTTTCTTCTTTATGTTCGCATTTTTGGTGTAATTTTCGAAATGAGACTTCTGCATTGGATTTGCTATCCAATCTAAACTTTAGTTTTTTATCTTTGAAATGAGTTCGTATGCTCTCTCATCCAATTGTGGCGATGGGAGACGCCATCGGTAAAAGTCTTGAAGGAGAGGAGGAGGAAGAAGACGAAGCAGAATAAGTTTCCCTCACTTACTTGCTTGCTTTCTGTGAAGAATTTCCAATGTGGTTGACCAGCCAGAACCGACTCGCTATTAAGGGGGTTGTTTTACGATCCAGACTTTGCGATCTCGTTTGATTCCTGCCTGCAACTTATATAGCCTAATGGTTCCTACGCCACAGACATATTGTGCGGGGAGACCAAGCCATGGATTACAGGTCACTATTGTAACTAAGAATGTAATTTTATCTTCAATTTATTTCCTTTGTTATAACACGCCCTCGTGAATTATTCGGCTCGTATTTCCTCTCCACCCCTATATTTCCTTCCTTTCTATGACGGTCAACCTTTTCTCATAAAGTGTTGTTGTAGAACAAATTAAATTGCATGTATCATTAAGAGAAAAGGAATGATAAGAAGAAAGGAATGCAGTAAAGAGTCTTATTATGGCATTCCACTGCAAGATATATTCTGAATGCAACTAATTGAAAATATTATACGATGTTGATTCAATGAATTAAAATGAAAAAATGAAATGGCGTATGGCTTTTAGTGCCGGGAGTGTCCGAGGACAAGCTCGGCTCGCCATATGCAGGTCTTTTGATTTGACTCCCGTAGGCGACCTGCGCGTCGTGATGAGGATGAAATGATGATAAAGACGACACATACACCCAGCCCCCGTGCCAGCGAAATTAACCAAGTAAGGTTAAAATTCCCGACCCTGCCGGGAATCGAGCCCGGGGCCCCTCTGGCCAAAGGCCAGCACACTAACCATTTAGCCATGGAGCCGGACAATAAATTAAAATGACCTTGTATTACGGGAAATTAAGTAATACGTACATCAGACGTGGGGGTATTCCACGAAATATTTACAGTACTTTTGCGCACCCTCTCTAATGTGTGATTCTCGAGAAGTAGTGGAAACGACGGTCTACCTAACCACACGTGGGATTGGCCTTGTTTCACGGCTCAGTACCCTTCCTGGTCCCAACACTATGTGGAGAGAAATAATTAACTATTATATACATATATTTTGCAAGGTATACGAACAGGAAAAACATCGTATTTTTCGTGTAAAGAAGACAGACAAATCTACAACTGGTACCAATTTCAGCTGTTGAAACCTCGTTTTTTTCAATATCGCTGTGAGTGACAGAAGGAATTCAGTATATTTTGTATATATATTCATTAAGATCCGCCTCTCTGGTATAGTGGTTACTGTGATCAGCTGCCACCCCCGGAAACCCGGGTACGATTCCCGGCTGTACCACGAAATTTTAAAAATGGTACGAGGGCTGGAACGGGGTTCACTCTTCCTCGGGAGGTCATCTGAGTAGAGGGGGGTTCGATTCCCTCCTTAACCATCCTCACAGTGGTTTTCCGTGGTTTCCCACTTCACCTCCAGGCAAATGCTGGGATGGTATCTAACTTAAGGCCACGGCCGCTTCCTTCCCTCTTCCTTGCCTGTTCCTTCCAAATTTCCCATACCCCTCAAGGCCCCTTTTCAGCATAGCAGGTAGGGTCGCCTGGGCGAGGTACTGGTCCTTCTACCCAGTTGTATCTCCTGACCCAAAGTCTCACGCTCCATTACACTGCCCATGAGGCGGTAGAGAGTAAACAGATTAAGGAAGAAGAAAGAAAGAAGATACATTAATTATCTTACTAGTGTTTATATTTTCCAATCCACATTTCACGATCACCTGGTCCAAGGTACACGCTACCGGTCAAAATTACGCGATAACTAATTTTCGAGTAAATATTACTTTTAAACAAATCCTAAAGATAATATTAACATTTATTTACACCAAATCATTTGATACATTGTACTGATTATCGTGTGTAAAATTTGCGATATTTTCATTAAGGTCAATAGATTTATGGACGTTTAAATTTAAGTGTTCCAAATTACACGGACTTCTCCTACCAGGTTAATTCAAGAGGTCGAAGAAGGCCGGGCATAGAGTAACAACTTCAAGCCAATTAATGCCGCAGTTACGGATGATAAACTCCTTTATCATTCACTGCTCCAATTGTGTTCATAACTAGAACGGAGAAAGTGGTCGAAACGCTGGTCGTAGAAGCCTAACTCCTGCAATTATTATCATTCTTCTTCTTCTTCTTCTTCTTCTTCTTATTATTATTATTATTATTATAAACCTCCGTGGCTCAGGCGGCAGCGCGCCGGCCTCTCACCGCTGGTTTCGGTGGTTCAATCCCGGTCATTCCATGTGAGATTTGTGCTGGAAAAAGTGGAGGTTTTTCTCCGGGTAATGCGGTTTTCTTCGTCATATTTCACTCCAGCAACCTTCAATATCACTTCATTTCACCTGCCATTCATTAATCATTGACCCAGAGGAGTGCGAGAGGCTTCGGCAGCCGGCACAATTTCCATCCTCGCCGCTAGATGGGGCTTCATTCATTCTTTTCCTGGCCCGGTCGAAAGAATCGAAACAGACAGT
Organism: Anabrus simplex; assembly: GCF_040414725.1. Classification (NCBI taxonomy): domain Eukaryota; kingdom Metazoa; phylum Arthropoda; class Insecta; order Orthoptera; family Tettigoniidae; genus Anabrus; species Anabrus simplex. The sequence continues at coordinate 335,302,772 of NC_090268.1, forward strand.
GGGTTTTCATTTTCATTGTTCATGATTATTATTATTATTAATAATGTTACTTTAGACTATTATGTTTGTCAGAGGAGGGGTTTTCGGCTTCTAAAAAGCTGTGAAGAAAATGTCATGAAAGACTAGGCCAAAAAAAGAGATGTAAACAAGGTGAATCTCGGACTATTTCAGCTCACTGTGAAGGCAATCTTATTCACTTCTTTTGCACTATAGGACCAAACATGTCTCAAGATTGACAGTAAATATAAGATGATGCATAACACTGATACTCACGCTCAACACCATAGGCCTATAGCCTATTACGATTCTCTATTCCAGACACATTTATTACAGTTACTTCTGCATATACTTGTACCGACACTAAAATATAACATCTTCTAGCACCTCTTTTTCCCTCAACACCCTACCCCCCAACACATATACTCGCATTTTGTTAAGAACGATTATGATTGTGAGGAAGAAAAGTATATCCATTTATTTACGAAATATTAATACGAGGACTGGAGCAAAAGTCATTGCATCCATTTGCATTGGCACGGATGCGGGATCGACCAGACAAATGGAAATATTGTACCCGGATGAGATGGCCCATAGGTATCATGATTTGATATTATAAAATAAAGTAAGGCACATGAGAATATCGAAATATACACATTGTCAGTCTGGTGTGGACGGAAGGATTTCAACATTGTCAGACGTGCTCGCGACAATCTGTCGCAAAGTGTTAAGCCTGTCATAATGGGTGATATATTTCCTTGTCGAAAGCTAAACGGATTAAATCGAGCATTCAGAACAACAGAGCTAATTGCTACGACGAAATGAGGGAGCGTTTATTCTTGAACAAGTGGCAGCCCGTGCGTCACGAATATGGAAAAAAGTCGCAATAAAGTTTCCCGTGCCTCCAGGCATCTTGTTGTTAAGTTGTCAGGAGGAGATATTTAAACGAATCGCTGCAATGACAGCTAATGATAAAATTTCTAAAGAGCTCTCAGATGCACCATCATGACAGAATACGATAAGAACTCCAGTTATCTTCCCAGATAATAATAAATAAAATATTCCAACCACCGAATTGAACATATGGGATTTTTAGATATCATCCCCATGTTGTTTAATTGTAAGTTTGATGAATTAAAATAATAAATTCTAGGAAAAGATCCACTCTGTATTGCTATTGGTCAGCAAGATCACATCAGCACAGACGCCGGCTTAGCGCGCGAAAAAGTGGAAGAGAGAAATCAAGTAATATCTTCGTGATGGCCGAACGATATGAGACCAGAATACGACGCGTGAATATGTACCGCCAGTTTATTAAGTGGGATAAGTTAAGAGACCCAAATCCACCTGGAAGTGCCGATTTAGGATAACCAATCCCCCTCCCTCTGGTATGACCGCGGATGACCCAGGCGGGAAACCATATCGTCCATAAATAACAGGGGTGGAACCTCACATCATCAGTCGTTTGAAATAGTTTGATACTCTGACACGTTGAATCTGTAATTCAGACGAACAGTGAGACTATTCATAATACCGAGGGTTAATGATCTGTATAACTGTATATTGAAGTTAATACATTTATAAAGGTTTCATGTGATTGAAATTAAATAATTAATGGAACGCCGATAGTACTTTTTGAAGGCAGTGTGCGGAGCCTGAAGTAATAATTTCAAGATAGACGGCGAAACAATTATCTGTAGCAGGGAACTGTAAGGGCCTGGCGATCACTAGACGGCCTAGAAAAACGTCAGGAAGTGCCGGTTGACTACCACGATACGCGCCGGGTCGAATAAGACGACACATCGTCGTAAAATGTCACAGCTTGTGGTTTCGGGCGCAAATGAAGAAAAGAATTGTGAAACTGTCATGTGTCCTTAGGCACCTATAAGTGTTTTATTGTATAAATCATTGTACATTCAAAATTAAGGTATTAATAATGTGTAAAAGCTCAGGAGTGGTTTTTGTTAGTACTGTAAAGTTCCGGAAGATGAAAGAGTGAATCAATATGGGCCATGAGGCTTCTCAATCGCCACGAGACGGTGGAATTCTACACAGGAATGAGTACACAAATTTAATGTATTTGGGGATGTTATCGCGACAAGACGAGGATAAGTATGAATTAATCATGGTTACTTAACGTAACGCATGGATCGCTTCCCGAATCCACGATTTATATAAGTTAGACGGACGAACTACTTCATATAATTATGGGTTAGACTGATTAATTGATTATTTGTTTGTTATATATTTTGATTGAAGTTCATTTCAAGTGACAGATTTTTCTTTTGTGCTAACCCAGTTTATTTTGATTTCTCAATCACTGCGGTGATTATTTGTATCTTAGTTAGGCATATTTGTTACCATACAGCCACATTATGAAAGTGCCAGGGTGTATAAATTATGCGTTTGCGTACGGAAGATCATGAGAAATAATAATAATAATAATAATAATAATAATAATAATAATAATAATAATAATAATAATGCTTTGTGAATTTGCAAGTTAAAGTGAAGGAAATAATAAAAATGAGGTGAAAGTTCGCTGGTGAATGTAATAATGAATGTGGAGATAACATGTGGCGTAAAAGACTTTAATTCGCGCAGTAAATTTGATTTTTACGTAAACTGTTAATTTCACGTTTTTGGACCCTATAATAACCATGAAAATTTTTTTAGAAGCGATAGAGGCACGTGTATGGGATGATCACGATATGTTGAAAGCCCAAAGTAGTTTGAGCCCATTTTAATGCTGGAAGTCATGCGGGACAAAAATCCGGCCTGAGGTGGAAATTGAGCCGCACTGTTTTTTATGATGATGATGATGATGAAATATATAAATCTAGAGGCCTAAGACGATATAACATGCCGATTCCGGTGTTATGAGCGGCAGAATCCACGCACCGAGGATTAATTATTGAATTAAATATTTGAAGAATTCCAGTAAAATAAATGGACTTCAAATGAAAAGGAAGGAACAATTTAGCAATCGTAGGTATTGGATGTATTTGTCTAGCCGCGATGTGCCATGGGATTTGAGATGTGTCTTGGGAGGACATGGTGCCCCATAAAATTAACGGCAGTACGAAAATGAAGGTTGCGGTTTCGAATACCGTGGTGTCCCGACCGATGTAAGTCGGATCTTGATGGTTCATAATGGGACCCAACAGATGTGCCTAAATTCTAGAGATTGGAAATTAAATCATAAAACTTTCAATTTAATACTAATAATAATCCAGGTAAATCTTGTTTTAATTGTTTGCTTAGTGCTCATGTAGACCGAAATTGCAAAAGCTTATGCATTAACAATAAATATCGTTAGCGGTAGTGTAACATGTGAAATAAAGTTATCATAATCATAATAATAATACTTTGAAGAGGAATAATAGGTAGAATTTGTTAGATTATTGTGAGAATAATAATTATGGTGAAAGAGATTTAAAATATTTAATGGACGATGATTCAGTGTTACGAATATAATAATAATAAAATAATAATAATAATAATAATAATAATAATAATAATAATAATAATAATAATAATAATAATAATAATAATAATAATTTGTTATGAATCTGATCATTAACTTGTGCGGATTTATTACGAGGAAACACGACCCTTCGTTTGAAACGTCGGCAAAGGTTAACGTATAATCATCCCGGATGATAAATGATAATAATCAAATATAGGATGATAATTGAAATAAATATCGTGTACCGACTTCCCCAGGGGCTCGAACCGGCGGACTGCCAGATGGACGGCAGCTGGTATTCACAGCGAAGATTCGAACTCAAGGTATCCAGGGAACAAACTAGTATTAGAATAATAATCATTGATATCAGACACCTTGTAGTATCAGAGTAATTGAATAGTAATTCTAGTCAGATATAATAATGGAAGAGAAGAAGGAATATTGAATATTTCAAGAAGTTACATGTAGTAGAGAGCAGCTTGTGAAATGCGCTTACGAAAACCTGTTGACAACAACGGATATTTACTTAGGTATTGACAAACAGAGTTGGTTTGCGGGCCAGGCGGCTCGCCGACGGCCGACAACGAGACCAAGGCCATTACAGTTGAACTTAAGAAAAACAAGGAAAGATCAGTGCAAAGTAAGACAGAAACAGTAGTGCCCAGAGGGCAGCACGTACTGGGATAATTATTTGAGAATAATTAGTTGAGGGCGCCACCGACAAGGTGAATAGCTAAGTAAGCCCATCAGGCCCAACCCCTAAGGTAGTGAGAAGGGATCGACCTTTGATTCTAAGAGAGGAGATATAACCCTAAAGCATGATGGCGCGGGGCTCTCTCCCAACCAGTAATTCGAGGCTCTTTCGAGCAGTTGTTCGTGTCAGGAAGTTATACGTGCCGCAGGGCAAAATTCAGATATACGCGTAGTCGTAGAGTAGGCGGGTGGAGCAAGCTCTCTCTTTTTTCAGAACGACATATCCAACTTGTAAACCTCCCTACTTTCCGCTTGGCAGGACAGGTAATACTTCAACATCCAACGGCCTGGTGACCAACCTACTAGAACGTCTCACAGGACAGGTAGGTCACGACATAAATGATAATAATTAATGGTAATCACAAAATATGATAATTATCAGATAAATAATGATATTGATAATTATTTAATAATCATAGGAAGATATGATATGGGCAGTCGTCATGTGTCGAATTGGTCGGAACCAAATGTTGGTTTTCCACATGGGTGATAGTTGGCAGTATGTGCGAAATAACCCATGGACGGCACATGTCTTAATTATGCGAGTATAAATAGGAAACTTTCCGTACATCTTGTCGTATTGACAAATGTAAATATTGAGATAGGCTTTGATTTGACGAGCTACCTCTGGCATGTTTGTAAATCTGGTTATATTAGGCCAGGGTTTGTCCGTACAATTAGATCTTGTTTTAGATACGATAACGTTTCCACAGTGGGAATCCGGCCTACTAGAATATAAATACCGGAAATGACTCATATCTAACGGAACGTAGAGATGACCGTAAATAGTTACTCTCATGCGCACGTCTCCAAAAGAAGATCTCCAGCGGTGAAACGTCCAGTCATACGGACGTGGATTCGATCCCCAGTGACCAATGGAGCGAATTAAAGAAATATTTCACACTACCAGAGCAGTGAGGTGAATCCAAATTTATGTATTCTTTTTCAGGATGGAAATTTCTAAGTGTAATAACTGTCATCACTGGCAGTTTGCGAATTAAGTTAATAAATTGCTCCTTATTGCAATTCAATGGGAAACAGTTTTCATATATTTTTTTGTAATTAATCCAGTATGCCCATGGAATTTAAGTTGTCACTTCCCAGTCCTATTGTGGAGTTCTATAATTAGTATCTATGAATGAGCCGTCCCCCTTTACCTTAATTTGCATGCCCCGTTCAGCCCTGTGTTCACTTGGTGCGCCTATATATTTTTTATTGTTATTGATTAAAATTTTTAACATGTTTAACGCACTGATCATCCCTGAGATTAAGGCTAGTCTGGGACTCAGCAGATGAGCGGATGCAATATACACAGGGTCTTTCACTCAACATGGGGCCGGCCGGCGCAGTGCATCGGTAACTGCAGACTGGTTAATGGGGCCTATAAACCACAATCACTGGACAGAAATATAGGAATGACATTCTCATAGCATTTTTTAACAATTGACCGACAATGAATGTAAATCTGGATATATCCAGCAATACTCGGCAACCGCGCACACGGTTAACGAGTCATTAAGTTTAGTTGACCGGGCGAGTTTTCCGTGCGGTTAGGGGCGCATGGCTGTGAGCTTGCATCCGGAAGATAGTGGTTTTGAATCCCACTTTCGGCAGCCCTGAAGATAGTTTTCCGTGGTTTCTCATTTTCACCTTAATTAAGGCCACAGCCGCTTCCTTCCAACTCGTATTCCATCGTCGCCATAAGACCTATCTGTGTCGACGTAAAGCTAGCAGTTTAGTCGAGGAAATTAGTAAACCATTGTGACCCACAATATCCCAAGATCCTAAGGTTTGCTATTTTTATTTATGGGGAAAATTGAATAATAAGGTTTATGCAACAAGCCCTCTGCACACTCTAGATGAACTCAAACAAAATATCACGAGAGAAATTGAGGCTATCTCGGTAGATGAACTAATGCGTATGAATGAAAATTTCTTTAGAAGAAGCCAGAAATATGTAGATGCAGGTTGAGGACATTTTTAACATCTTCTGTGACAAGGTGAGAAAGTATTTTACTTTGATTATGCGTAATTATGTGTGCTTGTTATTTACATGAGATTCATACGGGCGCTCTCGCGAACCCAAGCTCAGCGAGTTGCCATCTGCTCGTCTGACCTTCAGCTCGCCCATCTACCCGCTGCGCTGCGCCGGCCCCACATTGAGTGAAAGACCCTGCAGATGGAAGTGGGAAGCGTAAGGTGCAGGAAACTGTAGGTTTACCAGGCGTAGTATACAAAGCGACGAATCTGTTAGCCAGGAAATACTTGTGCAACATAATGTTCATCCTCAGAGAGTACAGTTACCTTCATGGTAAACACTCAAAGCAGTCCCCGAGATTATCTACAACTCGTTGCCAAAATTGCAGAAGACGCGAGTGATTGGTCGCCTCACCATGTGTGAATTTTGCAGTTTCATTTTTCACAGCGTTGTGAATGTCCTCTAGTGTCCCAAACCGTGTCCCACAAAATGGTTCTTTCACTTTGGTGATGAGATCAAAATCGCACGGAGACAAGTCCGGTAAATGAGGAGGGTGTTGCAGCACTTTCCAGCTGTTCTTGTCTCGTCAATCCATTCTGCACGGAGCCTGACACACTAATGCCGTTCCATCGCCCTGTGAGTGGTATTGGTCCAATACGCCGCCATCTCGCGCTGCGACCATGTACTATGAGTGTCATGCTTTCCAGGACATATGACCATTGTAGGGTAGCACAGTGAAAATGGGAAGAAAAATAGTTGCTCTGACTTCTGCCCCAGTCTTCGTATTAATAATGGCGCGTGGTCTTCGGAGAGGCCTGGCAACCTGCCGGTCTGTGAGGGTGGGGCCTTACCTATGATGAATTCTAATGTTGAGGACAGCACACACACACACACACACACACACACACACACACACACACACACACACACACACACACACACACACACACACACACACACTCCAAGCCAGAGGGATTACTCAAGGAAGGTTAAAATCCTTAATCCCTGCCGGGAATCGAACTCGGGACATCTTGAACCATTTAGCAAGACGATTGATATAATGCTTCAATGCTTGTAGATAGTTTCTTATTTATTCTTTTTCTTCTTCTGGTTTTTCGCTCGGACTCAGGGAGGGATCCCACCTCAATCGTCTCAAGGGCAGTGTCCTGGAGTGTGAAACTTTGGGTTGGGGGATACAGATGGGGAGGAAGACCAGTACCTCGCCTAGGCTGCCTCACCTGCTATGCTGAACAGGGGCCTTGTGGAGGGATGGGAAGATTGGAAGGGATAGACAAGGAACAGGGAAGGGACCGGCCATGGCCTTAAGTTAGGTACCATCCCGGCATTCACATGAAGGAGAAGTGGGAAACCACCGTATACCACTTCGAGGATAGCTGAAGAGGGAAACGAACCCCCTCTACTCAGATGACCTCTCCGAGGCTGAGTGGACCCCGTTCTAGCCCTCGTACTAATTTTCAAATTTCGTGGCAGAGCCGGGAATCGAACCCTAGCCTCCGTGAGTGGCAGCTAATCACACTAATCACTACACCACAGAGGCGGACGTAGATGAAGGTTACTCAGCTAAATAGTTTATTTGTTGAAGGTTCTACCGGTACTCAGATTTATTTCATAATAGTAAATTATTTTAAATGTAAACTTCAATTTTACGTTCCGTGATTTGTGTAATTTACAAGATAATTTGTATTTAAGGGAAGTAAAGGCATTTTATAAAGGTTCTCTACCTACAGCTGTATCGAGACAGAAGACTATTTATTGCTGAAATGTATTTCTATGGGAAGAAGAAACCGTCTCCTGTTGATAACAGGAAGATAAGGCAAGAGGCGTGTAGAGAGAAATAGTCGTGATTTTCGATGCGTGGATTGGATTTATTTAAAACTGAGAAGAAGAGGAATTGCAGGAGGCTAGCCATTATCTTGGACCGGGCAGAAAGGCCATTAGGGCTGAGACGCTGATATCCGGTGAAGTTCAGTTGCGTGTGGTCTGTTGTGGTGTGGGCAGCAGGGGAATGAAATCTTCCTCGTTGGACTGGGAATTACCTTCCACGGACATTCATATCTTTTAGTTTGTTTCGTATCTTTGATCCAAACCCAGGTGCATCAAACATTCCAAATATTATACGTGAATGTTGATGAAAAGTTAAAAGAAATAAAATATGTTAAATGTTACTTTGAATATATTTAATTCTGCTTTTCTGGTCACTCCTTCCAGCCACATATAGATATGCAGTCCATCAGCTCTTTACACTTGTGCCTCTAAGCTGCTTTATTCCTACCATTATTATGAAATGAAGATTTCATTTTATTGATATTATTATTATTATTATTATTATTATTATTATTATTATTATTATTATTATTATTATTATTATTATTATTATTATTCGCAGAGGGGTCATATACTGTAGGTGCAGGCTTAAATTTGAGAGAGATTTATTTCGACCTCACTACTGGCTCACTCGAAGATAGTTGTCAATGATTTCCAAGTTTCACGCCAAACGAGGCCTACGCATACCTTATTTCCAGAAACGGTTGCTACGATCTCTCCTACTTCTTTGAAATCTCATCTTCGCCGAAGGTGCATGTGTCTTATTTCGAAGCTGAGCAGCCTACAAACGTAAATTATTATCATTAATAATAATAATGTTATTGGCGTTAACGTCGAACTAATTACTTTTGCGGATTTCGGAGACGCCAAGGTGCCGGAATTTAGTCCCGCAGGAGTTATTTTGCATGCCAGTAAATGCACCGACAAGAGGTTGATGTATTTGAGTACCTTCAAATACCACCGGACTGAACCAGGATCCAACATCTGAGCCACTCTGCTCGGTAATTGTTATGATTATTGTTATTACTATTATTATAAACCCGAGAGAGAACAATCCACGTGAGTTCCCGTTGCTGGAGGCAGTCATTACCTAGCTAGCAGTTAACAGTTCCCAACCAATCTGGGAACATAAGCTAATACGTTTGTGCGTAAAGCTATATTGAAATTCCGCGTCGTAAACAGTTGAAATTATCAATATTTCAGGTCATTAAAATACACATAATTCAGTTACACTCTAAATACCTCTTTTGAGCGTTGATTTATTCAGCTATGAGCCCCAGAGCACTGGTCTGATTAAAATGACCGTAATATGGACATACAACTAGTAAATTGCTATTCTTTTGGTCATATAAACATTTTACTGTTTTAATGGTTGTAGAAATTGGTTGTCCCTGCCCATTTACTCTTATTACTACGGTGAAATTAACATTTCAACTCGTATCACTATTTACATACCCTTTCTTTTTGTAAGGTTGCCATTGTACCAAGTGCTTCTGTATACTGTAATACGATCTGTATAATCTGCACCCGAAAGAAGGTATAACATTATCTCTCGTTGTTGCTTGATTTTATCAGACTCGTCACTTTTTATATCCTTGTGTATTAAATATTTGAAGATTTCGATGTTTACACTAGATAATCAATTTTTACTTTTTTGTGGTCTGGTTCTCCGTACGTGAGATGGTTCCATTTGTCGTTAAATGAAGAAAATACAGCGGTATAATGGTCCTGATTTGCTTCTGCGGTCAGATCATTGATCTTTAATGCTTTTAATTTACCCTCGATTTTTAACCAAAGGGTTGCTACAGATGGTCAATAAAGGTTCTCTCCAGCTTAAGAAGTTGTAGAAAATGTATGGTAGAACCATTGCGGAGCGACAAAAACCTTATTTTTTAAAACGATATCTTTTTTCTGTACGTTTTCCGTGAAAGAAAGACGTTTACGGTACCTTCAAATGCGAACAGATGGGTAACAATATGTAAGAATTGACAAATACTAATGTATTCTAACTAGGGTATTTTGGCAGTTTCTAATAATGAACCGGAGTAGTCCCTTCCATTACAATAACCAATTCTAGTTTATTTTATATAACTTTATATAAATTTTTTAATGCAACAGATCTGATAGCTTTTATTACAATTCGGCATATGCACACTTAAAGTACTTGCGTATACATAAAAATTTAGTAGGACTGCAAAAAGAAAGAAATACAAAAGAACGAACAATTGAGAGAAAACCTTCTGTTAGATTATAAATGAACCTTTTCTTTCTTTCTTTCTTTCTTTCTTTCTTTCTTAATCTGTTTACACTCAAGGGTTGGTTTTTCTCTCGAACACAGCCAGGGATCCCACCTCTACCGCCTCAAGGGCAGTGTCCTGGAGCGTGAGACTTTGGGTTGGGAGATATAATTGGGGAGGACGACCAGTACCTCGCCCAGGCGGCCTTACCTGCTATGCTGAACAGGGGCCTTGTCGGGGGTAGGGACGATTGGAAGGGATAGACAAAAAAGAGAGAAGGAAGCGGCCGTGGCCTTAAGTGAGGTACAATCCCAGCATTTTCCTGGAAGAGAAGTGGGGGAAACCACGGAAAACCACTTCGAGGATGGTTGAGGAGAGAATTGAACCCCCCTCTACTCGGCTGACCTCCCGAGGCTGAGTGGACCCCGTTCCAGCCCTCGTACATCTTCTCAAATTTCGTGGCAGAGCCGTGAATCCAGGATAGGCAGCTAATCACACTAACCACTTCACCACAGAGACGGACATAAATGAACCTAAGGCTTTAAAAGTAAACTGATTTTCGTGGCTTCGACTTTAGTTTGCATTCCAACGAATTTTCGCAAATTAGTCCCCAAATTTAATATCCCATCATACTCCTCGATTGTTGTTCCTTTTTATCAATATATAAGATGGTAAAAATATATTTTTACCTCGGCTACGGTTCTGCCATACCCTTTCTAATGTGGAAGAAATCCCTCGGGCCTCTCAGAGTGTACAGAACTCTTTTTGGCCGTCCGGAAAATCACAGAGTAAAAAAGAGCAAAAATATCAATGTCTTGATTGCAAAAGCAAATCAGAACCATTATATCATTGATCTTCCTGCATTTTAGGACGAAAAGAACCAGTAATACATAGATAAAACCGAGTTAAAAACTCGTGTTGACCCGTGTTATCCGTCTAGTCTGTTCAGGAGTGTTGCGTGTGTTTTGCTACCCGGCGAGTAGGCCGTGCGTGTAGGGGCGCGCAGCTGTGAATTTGCATCCGGAGATAGTAGGTTCGAACCCCACTGTCGTTAGCCCTAAAGATTATATTCCTTGCCTTCCCATTTTCATACCAGTACCTCGTCCAGGCGCCCCACCTGCTATGCTGAACAGGGGCCTTGTTGAGGGATGGGAAGATTGGAAGGGATAGACAAGGAAGAGGGAAAGAAGCGGCCGCTTCCTTCACACTTCTAGGCCTTTCCTATCCCATCGTCGCTATAAGAGCTCTCTGTGTCGGTAGGATGTAAAAGCAAACTGTAAAATGTTTTGATTTGCTAATTTAATAACTGAGTCCTTTCTAAAATCACTGGATTGAGATAGGATCAACCTCGTCATCTTTTCATATCTACTTTTGTATGTATGTTTTCTAACCATTACAGGGGATAAATGTCATGTAACAATAATAAATATTCAATAACAATTACTTTGTACTATCGTAGTGTGAAGTTGAAATCATTTTTATGAAGTTACAATTTAGAATTAGCACTCATAAACAAACAAATTGGCACAACAATGGGCATATTAGGCCGTGCTTTATCTGTTTACTCTCTACTGAAGCACTGATGACTATTGCCATCTCCCGAGCAGAGAAAGAACGTCTACAGTAATCGAACATATATGACGCTATTGTGAACAAATTTAAAACATTTATGTTAAGTTTCTGTGTTCTCTGTCTTAATAAATGTGGTACATATTTTTGAACTTACCTCAATGATGCACTCTTTACTTCCTCTCCTCTCAGCTGTCCACGATGAGCAGGGTCGCGCGATCCCTGGCATCACACCAGCTGGCAAGACTTTCTGTACATCTGTTTTTCGAATGAAATGAGCAACTTACGGCATCTAGAGTCAACGTAATCCACATCTTGTCCTCTTGGAGTATGGGTAGAATCAATTTCTTATTGCTATGATTTATACTTAATTGTCGTATTGAGCCATTCCATAGATACCTCAATTAATAAATCATAACACTGTGGAAATATTTACTTTTTGCATATGCAGGGAGCTGGGAAGGAAGGCAGGCAGTCAGTTGAACAGCGAAATAGGTGAGACGCACCCAGTACTTTCCCATCAGCAGCGAACTTTTCAAGTTCAAATAGAGCCGTTGACTAGGTATCTAGGCAGGCCGACCCCACTCCACGTTTCAAATTCAAGCGATACAAGTTAGGGGAGTTAATATTTGAACGTCGGGAACCCCGAGACAACTAATTCAGGCTGATCAACTTCATCCTCGCGGGACTGGTATACTTGAATTTAAGTAAAAAAATTCCACAGGTCCGAATTAATGAGAAATTGGAAATAGATTTATCATTCACTTCTGTGTGATAATGATGGCTACCTGACCGCTTTTGATATTAGACTCATAAAAACGCAAAGCCGTTGGACTTGGGAGATCCATTAGCGGGGCACCGTCCCTGTTAGCCGGGGAACCACTTGATGCAACGGACAAACTTACAGTCTTTTTAAACGCCCATCATAAGGGAAGCTTTCTCATTCGCCAGAAGTATCTTCAGTGAAGTGCACGTTGTGCGTATCGATCTCTGTGAGAGATTATACTTTCTTTGTGTAGATCAAAGTCAGTTACACGCTTTGTGCGGTTTCCGGATTAACTTTTGTCTTGTATTTAGCAGTACTTTCAAAAGATAGTTACCTCTATCTTAGTCTTTTTCAAATATTTTGAAATAACCAAGTGCGGTTTGGTACCGTGCGGATAAAGTATATTCATTAATCTGAGATTGGTAATATCTCGAGACCTACGAGTGAAGTAGAAGTACAATTCAAACAGTAATTAGCATGTTCTGTTGGTGCATGGTCGCGAGTCATGAATATATTGTGTGCGTTCCGCAAACTTTGAGCCGCAAGCAAGGACGAATATTGATTGGGTAAATTCCTCTAAATATAATGACGCACAGGTCGGAACTCATACTTGCGCGTAGGCTAAGCCAATTATAGCCTAGCATTAGAGTCAATATCGTGTATTCGTGCACGCAAAAGCGGTGAAGAGGAGACCATAATGCACAGCAACATTGCAAACCTTTCCAGGAACGAGAAGAAGACAACGATGGCTTTACGTGGAATCGACGCCAGGACCAGTCAACCTTCGCTCACCCCTGGCATGATGTGCTAAGCGATAGTGATGCAGCGGATATGTGATCCGTGGTGAATGAAAGCTAGCTGCAAAAGTTAAGTACCAGTGTCCATTTAAGCATGTTTCAGGAAATACATAAGGGTAGAGTAATTTTCAATATGTTAGTAATTAAATTCCAGCCAGAGTGGCAAATGTTTTGTTCAAATTTATTTAACGTACAATTATTGGTCAGGGCTGGTGTGCATGATTTAGCCCATTTGAGGTGTACATATTTAGCTAGATTGGAAAAAGGGAACATTATATGATTATTGTTGTTGGTTTTATTTGCTTGTTTAGTATATTCCATATTCTTTTGTGTGTTTTTCTTAGAGATATAGCGATTAGAGTTCTTTAAAATGTCAAACACGCTATATGCTCGCTGCGTTGGTTTAAACTCAGATAACTAGTGACGAGAATTAGCTACGGTGCTTTCTTTATGAATGCTGCATGGATAATTTCAAGACCTACAAGATGTGCATTGACAAAACGTCCACCGTTGGGTCATAATAGGATCATTTATATTGGGAAAAAGGCCTGTTCGGGAACAAGAGGGGGCTCGAACCAATGATATTGCGATGTGAAAGGCCAGTGTTGCCATGCGCTATGTAAGAGGACTGATTTTATATGAGATAGGTGATTGGGCCGTGATATTTACCGGAAGGACTTGATTTATATGCATTGTGAACGGACCCTTTGTTTGGCTTGATTTTATCAAGGCTGTCCGTTTGTATTAGTGAGAGAATGAAGAAAAGAGAGTCGGCCAACACCGAAAAATGAATAAGCTCCCCGGGTAGCAAGTGTACTGCTACCTGTAGTATGCGTACCGTCTCAGTGAATGTGGAGTTCAAGGTCCCGTTACGTCCCCGAGCGATGTCCTTCCTTACCTGTCAGAGAGTATCCTGGTTTCCCAACAACCCAACCACGTGGAGCGAGGGTGATGGACGACTGTGTCTATTTTAGACGCAAGCCTGCGGAGTCTGCAAATGTCGGTTTCGATCCCCTCTGTCTCTGTGATTTATATGCTTTTGTGTATATTTTGTCCACAGGTTTGTACTATTTATCTGCTTGTTATTATGTACTCTGTGTTGCTTTAATAATGTATTATTAGCTTGATAGCTATTTTTTGTTGCTAACCTAGTTCTGTATGGTCTAATTTGCATATGAGTGCCTGCTTATACAGAAGAATCAGTGTTATTTCTAAGATATGTAAGGAGCCACCCTGAACCAATGTGATTTATTATTTGTGTCCGAATATCTCGGAGTGTAAATATAGATTGTTATTTGTTTGTACTAGTGTATTCGTATTTCCGGAACATCACATGAACGGTTTATAATCGATGCCCAAGAGCAAATGGACTTAGGTACTTAGCCGGCGCAACTACAACACGGATCAATTCTCCATTTAAACAGGTTTTGTATCTTTGTTTTTCCTGTTATATCCCGCTTTTTCTGTTTAGAGTGTTTTAATATTTGTTGCCTTGTATTTGGAATTCATATGCGAGTCGAATTTTTACGAACGATTTTGGGGACGATATGATTAACTTTATTCTTAGTTTTTCAGTTATTATTGATCATATTTATGTTTCAACCCCTTATATATATTTCTCATTTCAAGATATACCTCCATATCTCCTGCCCATGTAATAATTAGTAAAGATTTGCTTTCGGCCATTTTCGGAAAACACCATGCGCTCTACCAATCCCCTGAGTCAGTTGGATTTAAGGACAGAAAATGTGCAGTATGACTTTAATTGCTGGGAGTTTTTAAGAATATGTATGGCTCATTTGGTGCAGATCTATTTATTTGACACCCATGGGTATACCTGCGCCTCTGGATGTGGAATAAAATGATATCATGGAGTGGAGTCTGAAAATTTATGTAATATTATGCTAAAATGTACATAAATGTGCAATAAAATACCTTGAAGGTAATTTCAAAAGTGCACCCGGAGTTAATCATTTGATGCTTCTTATTCAAATTAGTTGAAGAAGATAAATTTCATACACATTGCACTTTTAAAGGAGTCAAATTAGTGATTTCTCAATTAAACCAAAACATGAGATATACAGTCATGTTCACACAAAACAGATAGGAAGTTCACATTCACAGGACATGTTCATTAGTGTGTCCTACAGAAATGATTAACATTTCAGTCACCTTGGTTCAGCATGTGTCATGTTTCCTAACAGGCACTCGATCCTCCATGGGCACTGATAACTTGTTCCATGCTTGATGGCATCGTTGCGTATAAGGGGCGATTGGCGTCCTGGGTTATAGCCATCCAAGCAGCATTCACCTGGTTCCAAGTTCATCTTTGGTGCTTGACACAGCGTCACAGAGCCGCACCGGTTATTTCACCTTATCCCACACATATTCGATCGGCGTCAAGTCCGGTGATCGGGCGGGATAGGGCAACAGTCTGACATTGTGTGATAACAAGAAGTCACGTGTTCTTGCAGCAACATAATGTCACGCATTTTCTACTGAAATATGGCATCTGGGGTATAGTGCAGGAAGAGTATGGCTACGGGTCGCAGGATTCCATTCACGTAGGTCAAACTGGTCATAGTGCCCTGGACACGCACCAACTGTGATTTGTGGTTGTACCCAATAGCACCCCACATCATAAGGCCTTGAGTTGGCACTGTAAGTCTTGTGCGAATGCAGTCAATGTGATGCCTCTCCCCCTGTCTGCGGCGAATCAAAATGCGGCCATCATTTTCAAACAGACAGAACCCGTATTCGTCCGAAAACACTATCTGCTGCCATTCCTGTTCCCAGTGACGTCGCTCCATACACCATTGCAGTCTAGCATGTTTATGCACATTAGTCACAGGTAGGCGGGGAAGGGGACGACGTCCTGTTAACCCAGACCGTAATAAACGGCGAATGACTGTCACTCCTGATAGTGTACTGTACCGTACCGCAGGAGTAAGGACCACCTATGACGATGCCTCCACTTCCTGTCTAAACATCCGAATAGGCTCATGTGGATAGAGAGTGGGTTAGGTAGTCGTGGGTAGTCTAAAAGCCGAAGTTTACACTTATCTCTAAGTACCATGACACGAATAATGGAGGTTTGTCGAATGAGAAGTACTAATATAAGATGGATCTATTACACAAAATAGAACGATCCAAACTAATCATCAACATTAAAGAAAGTAAATAAAATGGCCTCAAAACGGCTCCGAAGTGAAAATGATATGAATAAATGATCATAACAATATTAAGGAAAACAAAAATGATGCACAGTAAAATCCAAAAATGAATACAAAATTATAAAAATTAAACAATATTAAGTATCACTTCAAATCAACGAGTGCGTTCAACGTTTATGTTTACATGGAGTTACGTCGTCGTATAAAATCAGTTTATAGAGTTATTTAATTGGGAGGATTACATACGATAAGTGCATCTACATGTGATCTAATTCATTTGTTTGTGGGACGTGAATTTATGAAACACGATTAAATACTAGTGACCTTCATCTACTCTATACGTACAACAATAATTACGGGCGTAGTAAACAAAGTATTTACAATGGATCAGGTGGGTAAACTAGCTTACATACTACACTGAATCTACATGTGAATCCCGGTTCACCAAAGATCTAAACGGAACTAGAATAACCTCAATCATCAGTTCAGCACTCGCTCCGTTCCTCATAAAAAATACACAATATCACTCAAGTTCACAATCCTGAAAAGAAACACATAAAAATAATACAATGTACACAGATAAAACAACGGACAACAGTCCCGTTCATTGCGCTGCATCAGAGCGCAGACCAGCGCCCTGCGTCATCTTTCCTCTCTATATTTCTTGCTTGGCAATCAGCTGTAAATATTAAAAAACAAGACTACTCTCAAGACTTGGTTACTGTTTTGAAAAGGGTCTTGCACGGAAGCTACTCTTCACTTCACAACTGGGCTATAATTCTGAACTGATAATCTGACCTTGATAGCAAACACATACATCAAGAACTGCTCTCGTGAGCTCATATTCAGACATACGCATTGCAGGCATGCTAACTTCTTTCTCAACACACACAGTAATCTCTTGGCCTGACATTTCATTCACGACATCTTTGCCTCTCCATAATATTTATCCATTGCTGAATACTAGGCCGATTGTATCCTCACATAATTATCACATTATTACTAAAGGTGCACACTGCACGTGCTCTTGATTTCCTTTATATCTCAGCCTGCATTTCACCCACATATTTATCCTGCATTATTATCAGCCCTTCCATTACAATTCAAGGTTCGATTCCCTGCTTGACCATTGTCCAAAACAGTCTCCAATGTATTTTGAAGGTCCTATTTAAATTCAACGGCGTATCTGCAGTTCCATACATCTTACAGCTCCTGAAAATCCACGCTAACCAAGCAGCCTATCTGAATCTAACTTCTGTGTAATATAAATACATTTAATCTCGACACTGCGAGTGTATTGCTCTAAATATTGATGATTGCGGCATTCTAACCCTTCTATAAGTAATACAGGAATAACACTATACTATATATGTCTGCCTGTTAGGTCATCAGCCCAGAGGCTGGTTGGATCCTCAAATAGCACCACCAAAGGCTATGCAGTTATAGGGAAACTGCAAAAACCAATGGCAGAGCCCAAATGAGGCGTACTAGACAAGATGAGGAGTGAGGTAGTTTGCCATTGCTTTCCTCACTGGAGCAGAAGGTCCTACTGCAGCACGACTGATCCTATGAGCAGCACCTTTCACAACACTCAGACACAAGTTGTGCCCCAAATGTCATTACTCAGCACCACCCATACCCCAGCAGCTTCCATATTGTCACAGCCATAGATGAGACTGGGACTTCGGTGGAAGGTTCACTTTTCTCTGGCCTGTGCCAAGAGACGGATACAAAAATACTGCATCCATCAAGAAATGGCAACAGGCGGTTATATATCATGCAAAAATCAAAATCAAATAGAAACTATCATCTCCCTCTGTTTCCCAACTAGCTAATTATAAAGCAATAAAAAGATAAAGAAAACATGCATTCCATTCCTGTCCATATTTACAGTTACAAACATACAAAGTAAAATCATGCCATCTGAAAGAAATTTACACTAATATAATTAATCTAATCCTCACTAGTATTTAATATATTTCATAAATTATGCCTGTTCCGAGGTATCTGTGGAACAGCAGAGGTGAAAGAAGGTGCGGGGGTGAACGGGCCTCAAAATACGAAATTAAAGTTAAAAATAAAATTTAACAAGGTTATATTTTCTTAGCAAAATCAAGAAATAACAAGAATTGCAGGTACAGAGTTGCAAGGTAACAAATGTACAATTACAGTATTCACAGGATTTGGGCTTCGAGCCCCGGATTCACAATTCTTGAGCAATTAGCCTAACTTTACGATATACACATTTCAACAAAGGGGCAGAAGACCCCTATCATGCCCAGGAGCACTTGCTCCCAATTACACAGTCAAGCCTCCTCGAGGCGCGCAGGAAACAAAATTTTTAGAAAGATCTATCTGCTCTTAAGTACGAGCCTATCCAAGGCCACACCAAATTCCACTTTCAAGTTGTCCTCCAAGGACATGAAGACAGGGGTAAAATACCCAACCTACTGAGGCCTATTAAGTAAGGAAAGGTTAATTACATGGTCTCTAAGATACCAACTTGAGAGGAGGCGTTCTTGCACTCCTAACACACTTTGTTTAAAACCTACTTGGCACTAGGCCGTTAATGCAAGGGCTAATCCCATACTAAGGAGGTGACTTATATGAGAAGTCAATTTACATTACGCTAGACAGGAAGAAACGGTTGAGAAAATAAGTTCACCTCGTAGCAAAATGAGTGGGAGCTCGAGAGGGTTAAGCACTCTCTATCCCAATTTATAGTTAAACAGATAGAATAGATTCCGAGTGTCTTTACATTTTAAGGGAAAGTTACATGGTAAAAGGCTTCGGACCTGCCCCGAGAGTTAAACTGCTGAGCTAGCAAGAAAAGAAGTTATTAAACGGCCATTACCTTGTGGATGAACTGCTGCCCGAAGAAGGAGGCGCTTCCCGCCCCCTGCTACGTACTTTACACACTGAAAGATGTTACTGAAGTGGCGCGGAGACCCGAAAATCAGCAGTTTATATACTCTCGCGGAAAGTTCGAGGCGTTTCAGGAATGAGAACACCCTCCCACAAGAATTTTATTGGCTAGGGTTAAGCAACATATCCCCGTTGGGGAAGATACACCTGATTGGTCATAGATTAATTAAAGAAATTCGGGATTGGCTAAATTCAAAAC
The DNA here is from genome assembly GCF_040414725.1 of Anabrus simplex. Taxonomy (NCBI): domain Eukaryota; kingdom Metazoa; phylum Arthropoda; class Insecta; order Orthoptera; family Tettigoniidae; genus Anabrus; species Anabrus simplex. Next base: position 335,322,480 of record NC_090268.1, read on the forward strand.
AAGGGGAAAGAAAGGGTTATACAGCCAACTTAAACAATAACAGAAAGAAATTTAACAAGGAACAAACTTTTGAAATAAAAATTTCTCCAAAAAACAGTTCTTTCACTTCGCACTAGGGCGCACCATTGTAGTTTTTCAGTAGTGTCCTCTAGAAGAGAATGTTCACACTTCTTACTACAGGCAAAACAAAAATACATCGAAAACGACCCAGTTCAGAATCTTCAAAATTTCCAAGTAGTGACATCTTCTGAGAAATTTGAAAATTAACACATTAGATAAAGTTCAGACTTCCTCCAGTAGGGGAGTTTCAACTGGCGCAAAGTTTGAATTAGCGACGTGGAGGTGTACCACCCGGTACAATGCCACTTAAATATCACATGAAACTTATCTTTGCAACTCCCATGACGTCTTTAGCGGTTCACATTTTCGCTACAATTGCTTTCTACTCCATGGCTAACACACGTGGATCAATTATTCTATCTTCTACTGATGAAGCCATCCTCTTGAGTCCGGTCCCTGTATAACAGCAACACACACACACACACACACACACACACACACACACACACACACACACACACACGCACACACATACATATATATATATATATATATTGCTCCCTGGTGGGGTGTTATAGGCGTCAGTCAATTGTAATTAATTATTGAGGAATATTTATTTCATTTTCAGAAGCAAGAATATCTCACTTTATATATTGTAAGTACAGGCCAGGCCGAGATGGTATTGTGAAACCTGCCACAGACTGTGGTCTCCTCTAAGATTAAGAAATACAATGGTCAGCAGAATTAGTATTCTCAGAAATTGTGACGAGGGGGAAGGAGAAAGGCAAGAGTTATTTCCGAGTCAGCGGAAAAGTTTCAGAGCCGCGGGCGAAGTTATAGTGCGAATCACCGGATGGGACGAGTGCAGAATTCCTAGAAATGACGTCAGGGGATCTCCAATGTACTAGCGAGGGCTGAGCGCACGGTTGGTACTTGTAGAAAAAAATATGAAACTTCTCAGTCTCGCGTAAACTTGGACCAATAGTAAAATTCGCTGGGTAGAAGCAGTCACGACAACTTCGTATTGTAAGAAGCGCTATCAACGTTAACTCCACGGATTGAATTTATAGAAGGAAGTGGATTATCAATTCGAGGTAAGGTGAAATTTAGAAGCCTACCCATATAATCAAAATGATTAGTTATTAATTGAGGGAGATTGACTGGCGTAATTCTGATAATTCATGGATGCTATCCGTTGATTGGCTGCAGACAAGAGACGCTAAAACGACGCGAAATACCCCGCCTGGGATACAGGAGCTAAATTCACAATTATATGAATTACCATTGAACGATATAATTTTTGAATTGGCATAGAGCCTATGATAACGTACGTACATCACTGGATCCCAAGTTTAAGCCACTGGCAGGGCCGCAAATAGTCGTATGAGGATATTGGAACTGCGTGCCCTCAGATGACCTCTCGTGAACTCGGAGGGGAGGTGAGACGAATATAAATACATGGTCGTGGGGACGGAAGTAACTGCTTGTGAAGAATTGTTCGAGCCGTTACTACGCCAGGTTGCTTACTTACTCGTGGAGAATTGTCGGAGCCGTTAATACGCAAGCACGTGTGCGTACTCACTCGTGCAGAATTGTTTGAGATGTTATAAAGTTACGTAGCACAGTGATCTAGGACGTGCATTAGTTCGTATTACAGTCTTGAACAGTCTACTGGCAGGAGTTCGAATATTCACAGAACTCATTAAATCAAAACCTACGGATAGAAGTGTGAGATTTCTTATCAAGAATAAGAAGTATGTTACGTGAGAACGGTCGCGGGTGGTCGACGTATTTCACTAAGCGAACGGTCAATTACTGATACCCGGTTAGCCTCGCGGACATGAGACGGAATTTCGAGTGCGGGTCGAGCCGTTGAAGGGGATATCGATGTATCCTATGTTCCTAGTGTCCGGGAAAGGAATGAAGAATATATATTTACATTAAGTGGGCTAGATAAAAAGCCGATAGGGTAAAATTTATGTGTTAAATTTAGAGTAGAAAATTTTCCAAGTGCAAAACGTTTTTTCTTTTTATATGATTTAAAATATGTAATAATAAAAAGTGTCAAGGATTACCTCTTCAAGCTGGCATGAATACCAGTAGGATGCAGGGCTATACACTGGATGGGGGCGATGCTCCTCGTCCAGTTTAGGAAACTACAAGGCTGAGATGAGTACCCCTTAATATGTATTTGTACATTGCTATCGTTAGCGGGAGAAAATCATATTCTTTCATTATGGTAACTTTCTTGTGAAACGAACCGTTTTCGGCTCGTATAAATTCAGAGGTAGATAGACAAAGGGACAAATGAATATGTACATAAGTAGATCAAGCACTCATCATAATTTTGATTATTTAATAGAGTAGTGTTGATATGTTGATTCAAGCGCTTGAATGGTTTGTGATTATAGAGGAGCACGTTTCACGTAAAGATAAGATTAGTATTCATTTTAGAAGTGCTCAAATGTGTTTTTTCGTTATCGGAAACTTTATTGACATTAAGGCAGGTTGTAAAATTATCCAGAAGTGGAGGGTTTCCAAGTGATTTTAATTGTTGTGGGACGGAATGAAGTCCATTGAATTGTCTGTAAATATCGATGATTATTTGTGCCGCGAAGTTCCGCCAATGGACAGAAATATAATAATCAGTAGAAGTACTGGAGTGATAAATGAACATGGGTAATGTGTAAATGCGTGTTTAATAATAATGCTTTGTGAATAATTGCACGTTCATAGTTTGATGGAATGATGGGAAGTTAAAGTAATTTTAATGTGGAGATAACATATGGCGTGGAAGACTTCTCAAAATTCAACTCAGGTAACAGTTCGATCTGTAGGCTATTCTTCACCGGAATCTATCATTCAATATTTACAAGTTCTGGCTTGACTCGCGACTTCATTATTTATCATTTCTAACACTGCTTGAATAACAAGTAGCTCGGCACTTCACATCACTATATTTATCAATCAGTGACAATTTATAATTACTAATTCCCTTAAGGGACAATCCCTGCGGATTAAGTTCAGTTTCAGTATTTTAATTTATTTTTCCTGCCTACAGAAAAGCTCATTGTTAACTCCACGATTTCTGGCGACGATTTTAATAACACGTCCGACACGTTCAATTTCAAAGTTCAGAGTGTGTTTCTAGCCATCGTATGGTGTCATCCAGCCCGTGTGCTTACAGTACATACGTTAAGGTTTCCCTGTCTTGATTGCACCATATTTCTTGTCTCTGGTAAACACATATTTAATTTCACAACCTTGCCTGGATATTTTAATTGAATTATTACAGAATTATAAGAGTCTTATTTACGTTTTATAATCATCTATTCTGGATTTAAAATTATTTCGCACTACTGCTACCACTCCAGTTTTTCCTTTGCGTGCTGCCTTGTGATTCGTCGGTTCAAAATTTCCGCCAGCATATCTCACTGGCCATGTGTCATCTCGCTCTCAAGTTTCCCTCTCTACCAAATGGAAAATTACATTACCTTCTCTATGATGTAACATCCTGCGATCCTCTTCACGTGTACCGTAAATACATAATTCAGCCGGCCGGATTTCCACATATATCCTGCTTCAGTACGAACTCTACTTTCAATAATATTATTTTTCTCATTACGTTTTATTCATATGCCAATCACACGAACAAATTGGGTTCAGTATATATCGTCGTATCTCACAATGCTCTTCCTAATGATTTTTTTCTTAATACATAGTGAAGGTTCAGATGAACCCTAAATACTTTATACTGTAGGAGTGCGTAAATACTTCATGGGACTATACTTTCCTACATTAGCATACGGTACGCTAAGATTCCTTTACGGAAAATTACAACAGTGAACATTGTTCTTCTTCTTCTTCTTCTTCTTCTTCTTCGTTTTGCCTCATGACTGAGGCGTCGTGACTATCATAATATTCAGCCCTCTAGCCGATGAACCATACTCCGCGCCATTCTTCCCTATCTAAAGCTTTGAATGTGGTTACTCTGAGAGAACACTGTAGGGGGCCGTTCACCATGTCAATCCATCGCGTTGGTATTCGTCCTCGTTGTCTGGTTCCCTGGACTTTGCCCTCAACAATCAGCTTTTGTAGACTACCATCTCGGCGCATATCCATGTGCGGATTGGAAGCGGGTTCAGTCTTAAGATAATAGATAGTGGATAGGAAGAGCATTGTTGGATACGAGGTAGGTCTATTGCTCGAGCAGTGAAGATATACAGCAGGGACTGCCTATCTTAGACAGTAGAGGTGTGCTCGATCCATCCAAACACCAGGCCATGCGTAAGAATTTTCTTCATGAATTCAAAAAAGAAAAAAAGCAACGATATTTCCACTTATATAGAGGTTCAGGCCTTGTTATCCCTCAGCCCATACAAAAAAATGTGTACCAGGTCAACTCCTCGGTGCAAAGGCGGTCGGGTGTAAAAATAACTACCACTCAGAGCTGATATTACAGAGAGTGGAAATCTACTTCCTCATTACTGCCTCCACTATTTTTAGTGACTTCATGGTCTGTATTGAGAAAGCTTTTTTTAACACAAGGGTACAATACATATCCTGAATGACGAATCACCGAGCGGAGTGGTTATACTTCAGTCGTGTAGTCAAACTCTACATTCGAGAGACGAGTTAATTCGAAACCCACCATCGGCTGTGCTCAAAATGATTTTCTATGGTTTAACATTTTCACTTCCAGGCAAATGCTGGGTTAGTTCCTATTCATAGCCTACAGCCGATTACTTCCACCTCCTCATCCAATTTAATTAATGAGCTGGCGGGCGTCAGGAAGGGCAACCATATGACATATAATTTCATCTCACCTCATATTCTACCCCGTATCAGGAGACGGGTTAAGGGTAAATGACGAATCATCTGCTGATAATCATTTTAGAGGGTAAATCGTCGTCGCGCCTTGAGATACCCATATGTGACAATGTCGAGGGGAAGAAATACTGACCCGCAGCACATGGATCACTTAGGGCCTGTACTACGAGTGTCATATAAACAGCCAGATACAAAGCCTGCAGGTTTGCAAACTAGAAGTTAAATATTTTCTTGCGTACTACCTACGGATTTTAACGACGGTATTGTTAAGTGGAAAATATAGTAACAATTTTATTGCATTGGTAATACGTTTACCTCAGCCATCCTGGAAGTGGTTTTCCGTGGTTTCCCACTTCTCTTCCAGGCAAATGCCGTGATTGTACCTAACTTAAGACCACGGCCGCTTCCTTCCTACTTCCTTGCCTATCCCTTCCAATTTTCCCATCCTCCCGCAAGGCCCCTGTTCAGCATAGCAGGTGAAGCCGCCTGGACGAGGTATTGGTCATTCTCCCCAGTTGTATACACGACCATGCGTCTGAAACTCCAGGATACTGCCCTTCAGGAGGTAGAGGTGGGATCCCTCACTGAGTCCGAGGGAAAAGCCGACCCTGGAGGGTAAACATATGATGATGATGATGATGATGATGATGTGCGCCGAGGATAGATTTGGAATAGAACCTAAGCTTTCGGTACGCACTCTAATGATTAGGAAATGTGTACTATCACTTACGGTATACCACCAACTAACATATAGAAGGTAAAATTTTTGGTGCTGTTTGGATTCGAACTAATAAGTAACTCCTTGGCAGCATCAAATCATGACGTCGTAACGATTACGGCTACCTGCGATATTTGCTGCTGAATTGCTTGCGTGAAACTCATATAGTTAGTAGCAACAACTTGCTATCTTGGGAAATCTTTAAAAATTCTGTGATAGGTGGACAGGAAGCATGATATATTTTATAAATATATGCATAGATTACATTATAACAGCTTATTTATCGTATAGCGTCATGCAGATGTAGATTTATTTTGATGTGTAGCCATCTTGATTCTTACAATAGCGTCCCCGATAGGAAGAAAGTTCCAGATAACAGCGTTGTCCGCCTCTCCAACTTTCGCATAGCTTAACTCGAGAATATTCTCCCCAGATTGCACATAAACGAAAGTCGTAGTACGACTTTTTAACCTAACTTTCAGATAAGTGTGCAAAGTGCCACAAAAATTTAAACCACACTTTTACCTTACTGTCGTGGTACAGTCCCTTTGATCGAAAATTCGTTGCTATAGTTGATACATGACAGAATTTTTCTGGGTAGAGCACTAAGGTGAAATATTATCACGTAGCATTTTATCTAGGGGCAACGAGGAAATCAAGAATTCTTCATTCATTTTGCCCTAGGTTTCTGTATGTTCCACCTATCTCGAAGAGATAGGGTTTGTTTCGTGTCGATACCGGTAGCTCGTTCGAGTCTCCTCTGTCGGCCAGTTTGTGGTGTTATCTGTTGTGTTTTAGTTATTGTCTAAATGTATATGGTGTATTTCCTGTGAAATTAATGTTGCGTTATATTGGAAAATTATGCGTAGTGGCCATCCATCCAGTGGATGACCAGACTCAGTATCGCTTATCTCTGTAAGTGTGATGCGCATCTGTATGTGTGTGACGCTTACGTAAGTGTTATATACCCAGGGAATGAGAACATTCTGTGAACGTGACTAGCACAGCAGTTTTTGTATACGATGTGGCTCGGCCTGATAGATCAGGCCTTGTCTAGCGTAATGTTGCGTTAGGAAGTCTGCGATGCTGCATCGTATTTTAAATTCGCAACTTGTTCTTTTTAGCATATAAAAGAGCAAGTATTTGCGGATGTTAAATATAAATGAATTAACAGGATCTGAAGATGTTAAATTTTGAAAAATCAGCATTATTATTTTGCAGCATGTAGTATGAAGTGCTCCCGCCTCGGTTTCCGAGTGTTCCAGAGCTTTTTAGTACTGCTTTGAGGAAGTGAGGATTTTACACGTTTACTGGGCGGGGATGTCTGCTAGGTGCGGGTTTAGGCTATAATTAATTGTTTACTTGGCATAGTGGGTGGAAGGTTCTGGTTTTGGGCCGAGAGTAGGTTGAGTAGAAGTAGGTTTAAGAGGGTAGGGGTGTCTTGACTAAGTTGGTTACTGGACTGGTGAGTGAAGGATCCGGGGTTCGAGGGAGGTGGAATTTTGAGGCTCAGAAGTGGGGGAAGTTTCTGGTTAGCGTGCAAGTGTTGCGCACGTCTGTAGTGTTCCCTTACTGCCTTTTTAATAAAGGGACACCCAGGGAATGAGGCGGCGTGACTGCCATGGCAGTTCGCGCACCTCGCCTGGTCCCGCGACACCGTGCAATCAGTGTGACGGTGTGAGCCGCCACATCTATTGCAACGAGTAGGTTCTGAGCATGTAGCTGCAGAGTGATGTAGTAGTAGGCAGTTGAAGCACTGAGTGACGAGTGTGGGGCGGGGAGGGGTGCGGGTTCGAGTTACTGATGTGGAGGTGTAGACCTGGGAGCAGGTTTTTTACGTCTGCTCCCAGTCTGAGTGTACTTGTTTAGTGTGTCCTTGCCCGGTTGTGAGACTAATGGGGTCTCAGTCCCGGGTTCGGATTCAGGTAGGGGGGAAAGCGCTGAAGTGAGAAGTATGCCTGTTAGTGTGTCTTCTGTTTGTGATGTTTTGTGTTTGTTGTTCGGGCTTCATTCATTTTAGTGAAAGAGAACGAACACGTGTTAAAAGTTAACGCTCTTTAGCCAACACCACTCGGCAATAATTAGAGGAATTTTATGATATTTATTGGTATATGATGGAAGAGTGACACTACAGCACTAATAAATTAGTGGACATCGTATTACCTAATTTATCCGTTCGACTGCTGAGATTGTCACCCATTTAATACTGTAATACTATTAACTCCACAGTATACACAACCCGTTACATGTCATATTAGTACCGATCAAAAAAAAAAGTCGATTGATGTCGTAATCTCTCTGGTCTCTCCCCTCACTGTGACAACATGTCGATATATTCGCGTTAAGCGGAGTTGGGGGAGGGGAAATGTGTAGAGCGGGGGAAGAGCCCCCTGTTCCAACACTCCACTCACTGGAGGTAAGTGGTCAAATTTATGATAGCTCGAGCACAATACTAATTTTAGAGAGGTAACAGTCAAAAGCTATAATCGCATTTGCTGTCCAGTTGCACTTTAACACTCAATAGCACCAGAGGCGAAGTTTGGAGATCACTCTTCTCGCCACACCAGTTCAATGTAATCCTCCTAACGAAGGTGAAATTTTTAACTCTATACTCCCGCAACCCCACTGAAATGTGTTGGGGTACAAATTAACTACACGGATAGGGAGGACACGTGTTCAATTATATAATTCATTAATGTCACAACTCTAGAATAAACGCCAAAAAAAAAAAAGAATTTACAGGATGGTGTTATTGTGTAACGTGTTCACTGCAATCATAAGTGTCCAGCAAGTGTACGCATGAACCATGAACCATACAATAAGCTCCTGACAAACTCATATCGGAATTTTGTTGATTATAATGAATACTGAAATAAAAATCTAAACTGTTGTTCCACATAGCTCAAAAATGCTCATGTACCTGCCAAGATGTCAGCTGCTCATATCGTCGCTGCACGAGCAATACCTCGCATCCCGCAATGCTCTCCCTAACAATTTCTTTTCTTAAGACTGGTCACGCCTCCCAGTAACACATTGAAATGCACTCTATAAGCAAGTTAAACTAGTAGTATTTCCTGTAATATTTTCTTTCCATGAAATTGCATGCTGTACTCTTGTAGTTGTTGTTGTTGGATAATTTCTTAAACTTTACTTTATTATTAATTGTAATGTTAAGCTAGTAGTAAGTACATTCTATATTATTTTAAGCAGTAGTGTTAAGAACTGGAAACACTTCACCTGTCTGTGAATTTGTATGTGATGATGCTGGATTTGGAATGTTAAATTAGTAGAATTTCTTGTAATATTTTTTTTTCCATCGAACTGATCCTTGTACTGTTGTTGTTGTTGTTGTTGTTGTAAGTCGTAGTGTATTTTTTAAATACTTAAGGTACGTCTGAATTTGTATATGACGGTGTTGCAATGTTAATCTAGCAGTAAATTCAACCTATAGTATTGTAAGCCGTAGTGTTAAGAACTGAAAAAACTTAAGTTGTGTGTGAATTTGTATATGATGATGCTGGATTTAGAATGTTAAACTAGTAGTATTTCTTGTAATATTTCCTTTCCATGGATTTGCTTGTTGTACTCTTGTTGTTGTAGTTGTTGTTGTTGGGTAATTATGTTTTACCTTTACCTTATTATCACTTGCAATGTTAAGCTTGTAGTAAGCTCATCCTATATTACTGTAAGCCGTAGTATTAAACACAGGAAATACACTGACTGACAGAGCAAATGCAACACCAAGAAGGAGTGGTCAGAACTTTATGCCAATTGCAGGGTAGACTGACGTCACTGAGGTATGCTCATGATGTGAAATGCGCCGCTGTGCTGCGCACGTAGCGAACGATAAATGGGACACGGCGTTGGCGAATGGCCCACTTCGTACCGTGATTTCTCAGCCGACAGTCATTGTAGAACGTGTTGTCGTGTGCCACAGGACACGTGTATAGCTAAGAATGCCAGGCCGCCGTCAACGGAGGCATTTCCAGCAGACAGACGACATTACGAGGGGTATGGTGATCGGGCTTAGAAGGGCAGGTTGGTCGCTTCGTCAAATCGCAGCCGATACCCATAGGGATGTGTCCACGGTGCAGCGCCTGTGGCGAAGATGGTTGGCGCAGGGACATGTGGCACGTGCGAGGGGTCCAGGCGCAGCCCGAGTGACGTCAGCACGCGAGGATCGGCGCATCCGCCGCCAAGCAAGCGGTGGCAGCCCCGCACGCCACGTCAACCGCCATTCTTCAGCATGTGCAAGACACCCTGGCTGTTCCAATATCGACCAGAACAATTTCCCGTCCCGTCGATTGGTTGAAGGAGGCCTGCACTCCCGGCGTCCGCTCAGAAGACTACCATTGACTCCACAGCATAGACGTGCACGCCTGGCATGGTGCCGGGCTAGAGCGACTTGGATGAGGGAATGGCGGAACGTCGTGTTCTCCGATGAGTCACGCTTCTGTTCTGTCAGTGATAGTCACCGCAGACGAGTGTGGCGTCGGAGTGGAGAAAGGTCAAATCCGGCAGTAACTGTGGAGCGCCCTACCGCTAGACAACGCGGCATCATGGTTTGGGGCGCTATTGCGTATGATTCCACGTCATCTGTAGTGCGTATTCAAGGCACGTTAAATGCCCACCGCTACGTGCAGCATGTGCTGCGGCCGGTGGCACTCCCGTACCTTCAGGGGCTGCCCAATGCTCTGTTTCAGCAGGATAATGCCCGCCCACACACTGCTCGCATCTCCCAACAGGCTCTACGAGGTGTACAGATGCTTCCGTAGCCAGCGTACTCTCCGGATCTCTCACCAATCGAACACGTGTGGGATCTCATTGGACGCCGTTTGCAAACTCTGCCCCAGCCACGTTCGGACGACCAACTGTGGCAAATGGTTGACAGAGAATGGAGAACCATCCCTCAGGACACCATCCGCACTCTTATTGACTCTGTACCTCGACGTGTTTCTGCGTGCATCGCCGCTCGCGGTGGTCCTACATCCTACTGAGTCGATGCCGTGCGCATTGTGTAACCTGCATATCGGTTTGAAATAAACATCAATTATTCATCCGTGCCGTCTCTGTTTTTTCTCCAACTTTCATCCCTTTCGAACCACTCCTCCTTGGTGTTGCAATGTCACTATCAGTCAGTGTACTTATGTTGTGTGTGTGTGTGAATTTGTATACGATAATGCTGAATTTAGAATGTTTAATTAGAATCATTTCTTGTAATATTTTCTTTACATGAAATTGTTTGTTGTACACTTGTTGTTGTTGTTTTTGTTGGATAATTATGTTTTGACTTTACTTTATTATCACACTACTAATCAAATCAAATGGCGTATGGCTTTTAGTCCCGGGAGTGCCCGAGGACATGCTCGGCTCGCCAGATGCAGGTCTTTTGATTTGACACCCGTAGGTGACCTGCGCGTCGTGATGAGGACGAAATGGTGATGAAGACGACACATACACCCAGCCCCCGTGCCAGCGAAATTAACCAATTAAGGATAAAATTCCCGACCTGCCTGGAATCGAACCCGGGACTCCTGTGACCAAAGGCCAGCACGCTAATCATTTAGCCATGGAGCCGGACATCACACTACTGTAAGTGACCATTGCCACCGGGATATTTTCAATTGCGATGTATTTGTTAATAATAATAATGATAAAAAATAATAATATTAATAATACAAAGAACAATAGTCGTTGTGCTCATATTCCTATGCCAAGTTGTAAAGGAAAATGAACCTTGCCGTACCGTACAATATAAATTTTTATGAAGTATTTACGCACTCCTAGAGTATAATGTATTTAAGGTCACCGCATTATTCTACGTAGGAGGCTGGCATTGGTGTCTCAAAGACGCACTAGCCACCAGCGTCTTGGAAAGGTGGAGAATTGCAACTGATGAACCCACTAGCTACACATTGGCGAAACGCTGGTAATTTCACAATTAAAAAGCCTAAAGAGCTTAAATGGTTCTAACATTTCCAATCTGCGAAATCAAATTATGATTTCCATCTGGGAACTTAATTTTTGATATAAAGGTCAAAGGCAGGCATTTATACAACTGGAGGCACATGCTTCCCTTAGTGCTCCGTCACTGTCTTGTCTTACAGTGGTGTCCCAACGGTGCACTAGCCAAGAGCGTCTTGGAAAGGTGTGGCAATCTAACTGATGAGCCCACTGCTAAACTGGGGCGAAATGTTGCTAATTTCACGATTGAAAATATTGATTTTTTTACAACGGACGTTGTTCTGATAGACTGCATATCCATATGTAGCTGGGAGGCGTGACCAGTCTTAAAGAGGATAATGGACAGGAAGAGCATTGTGAGATACGCGCAATGATGATAATATTAACATTCAACTGGTGTTGTGGAGTCATACAGACCTAGTGGGCGGTACTTTGTAATATACAATGACTTCCTCAAATATATTAGAAGGCAGTCATGATGCAATTACTTTCAGGTTACGATACCAGCCTATGTGTCAACTGATCGGATGCAGCCTTTGTCGAGTCAGTATTGTAGTTGTAATCCAAGACTTAAGCTTAATTTGGTATGTGTGGTATCATGGCGGCAGTTGCGTTTCTTTTTTTATAGCAAGGAGGAAATGTTTTGATACTACATGAAAAATTATATCGCAGTTCTGTGGGGATTACATGTTGAGGTGTAGTTTCTTCTCTAACTTTTCATTTTATTTCCTTACACATTCATCTAACTATCCCAGATATATTTAGGCTTATTTTGGTTTAGGCCACGCATGCCTTTCCTAAAGACATGATATTTCAGGTGAATATTCAAACCCGGGATTCAAATTTCGGCCACTTGAGCGGAAACCCAGTAGTTAAGCCATTGCATTAATCATGTCCCCAATTTATTTCCTTACAGTGGGGGAACTTATTTGAATTTTTTTTTCAATCAATACTGATCTGCATTTAGTGCAGTCGACCAGGTGGCATATTCCCTATCTAATGTTTTCCTAGCCTTTTCCTAAATGATTTCAACAAAATTGGAAATTTATTGAAGATCCCCCTTGGTAATTTGTTCCAATCCCTAACTACCCTACCTATAAATGAATAGTACTGTATTTGAAGGCACCTTAAGATATGTCACTCAGGTAAACATTTTGAAACGAGATTTATACCTGAGAATGTGCGAAGAATCTTGGGGGTATTATTGAAACCACAATACCAGTTACGTTATAGTAGTCCACAGCGCCACTTGGGACTTAACACGTAATGAATCCTGAGTCGTACTGGTAGGCTTTCTTGACCGTGTTCTCAGTCTCAAGAGATTGAATGAGTTACATCTTTACGCCTATATTAATATTCAATTACTTTAATAAGGCGAGAATTAAACCATATTCTCTATATACGAGATAATTACGATATCCCTATATCAATGGGTGCCAAATTTCTTATCTGTCGATCTTTACGAAGCAGTCGCTTATTCGTTGTCCTTCTGTTTAATTCTGGCTGAAGTCATTGGAATTTTAGAGCGTTTAAATACAGCATTGTTGTCTTCCAGCACTGTTGAGAACGTCTGACAATTTATTCCTAAAAATGTACGAGGATAGTAATTACAGGGATGTTTAACGAGTAACATGTTATATTTAGCATATTGCTTCCGTCAATTAGGACCATGGAAAACACTTAGCCTGGCTTTCTGAATTTAGAGTACACCTTCTCTTGGTGGATTATGCAATTCTTCACTCTCGCTACTTTATGTCTATTTTTCTTCTTACTCTCCTCGGAAGAAACTTTATTCCATACACCCAAATCCTGATGTAACTCTCTTGAACTAGCGCCTGAGAGGCAATGGTAATATCGCCCTTCAGTGCAGTTGCCCAGGGAGTGGTACATTTTCTAGTCATCAGAAGATCAGGAATTCTGTGTAATATTAAGTTGTTAAGCATCCGAAGATGGAGCTTCCTAGTAACAAGCGACAAGTTTTGTCAGTTACAGCTCTGCATTTGAACTCAGACGATATTTTCCCCTAATATTTTATTTAGATTCTATATATTACCGTGGTGAGTGAGGGCCATGCAGTCAGTAGCATGTACGGCTTCAGAACGTACCACTGTGGAGTAGTGGCTGTATTTGGCCTTCCATAAAATCGGTCTAGACTGAAAAGTGACTTATCCACCTGAATTTTCTGTACTGCACCATTTTGAGCCATGGCTCAGGTGCCCCGTTATGGGAAACAAATACACAAATTGAAAAATACAGTGAGTTTACAGAGGTGAAGAGCTGTCTCCATGCGTTTTGTCTGACATTTCATGTCTTCTTTCCCTGGTGCATTAAATGAAATTACCCCTCCAGGACACTTAAAATAAATGCAACGTTTGATTTATCGATACTTAATATCTAGAAATGAAGCAAAATTGTGCCGATCAGACAACAATATTTCCTTTTACAAAAGCATATTATTATTACTACTATTATTATTATTATAATAGTTTTTCATAAGAACATCAGCACACGTACTATGTATGACCACAAGGATACCGTACTTTTCAGAAACGCTAGTAGAAAAAAATTACAATATGGAAAATTAAATAATTAGAATCTACGAAAGAAAAAAAAAAAGGAATGGTTGGACTCATACTTCATGGAACGAAAATGCAACAGTTTCATAAGGAGACTGATACACAAAATTATATTTTGATTAAATCGATACAGTTAGCAATGGGCTTCGAGTACACAAGCTACCGGCCTTTCCTCAAATTTAGGCTCACACACTTCTCATTACATTGCCACCACAACCTTTGGCTCCTCGTCCGTCGTTCTTCCCCTGATATGTTCCGCAATTTAGAACGTTTCCAGAATTTTCCTGCAAATCCTGAACATTCTCACCAAAATGTCTTTTGTCTTGAACTTTAGCGGGTCTTATGCTTCCTTCCTCTAAATCTTTGTGCACCTCACTCAGCAAACGGGGACGGGTTTTTCATTTCTCTTGAAGCTCAAGTTTTTTATATGCCAATATTTCCAGGTTCATTCATTCATGTGGCCGTAAAAGGTCTGTCTCCTCTTTTGCTTTGTGGTGATTATAATTTTTATATTTGCATGCAGTTCCATTTGGAACCCCGATGGAAAGCAATCCCTTTTGACACTTATTTGGGCCTTAAAATCCTGCTGAGAAATGTATTGACCTCTTTCTCAATCAGGGGATCTACAGTATGTATCTAGGGTCTCAGCAGTGTATAGACAGTCACGTCTGACTGAGGTCATTTGGATTTATAGGTAAAGTGGCACAGTTTATATGCCATTTCTCGCTCTTTCTCAGAGTGCTTGCTTTACATTACAATTGGAAGTAAGGAAATCACCCAGTTATTGTTATTATTATTATTATTATTATTATTATTATTATTATTATTATTAATATTATTATTATTATTATTATTACTTCGTTTATAACTTGTTATAAACTTAGTAAAAAAGAGCCTGTTTTATGAAAACATGATTGGAGCCAACCTCTGGCATGTCGCTATGGAGAGTAATCTCGTGAGAGAAGTACATATCAGCCTGCTGTGGCCGTGACATATGCATATGTTATTACCCCAAGGAGTTCAGGCATAGTAGCAGCGCGCACCCCTTCCGGGTATCGATCACGGAAAACTACAATGGTATGTATATAAATAGAAGCCCACGGTATTGAATTTCTCGCCGTTGACAATCATTTGCTGGCTCAGAGACAGAGACGTGCCTTGTTTACCACACGGAATACCATGTATTTCTATACCTTACCAGTGAACTGGAAATAGTTATGTATTTAATGAACTTAATAATTTACTGATTTATCTGACTCCTTTGCTGAATGAGGCCTTAGATCCAGAGGATCTTAAGTTCACATCCCGGTTTGGCCGGAAATTTTAGGTTCGTCTGATTAATTCATCTAACTCGGAGATTAGGTATTTGTGTTAGTCTTAATACATTCCACTTAATATACAACACCACACACCACACACCACACTACCAACCACCACAGGGGCGCCTAGTGGGTTGTTGTCAAGAAGGACAGTAAAAATGCGTAAAATCCACTTGTAGTGTCGAACCAAAATAATGATGAAATGTTAACGGCAATAGAAGCAGAAATGTGGCGATCATTATCCAAGTTGTTTCGAGCGTATGTTGCTACACCACACACATTCCCAAATGTTGCAGCTACTTCGGAGTAAGCATGAATTTTCTCTCCTTTTTGGAGATCATCTTCGGTGGATGTGTGAGTTTCCTGTATCAAAACTAGATCTATCCTGTTCTCACGGAGAATTCTTGGTAAGTAGTCCGTCTTCGATCGACTTATATCTTCAATATTTAGTTGTAGGATTTTGATGTTGTAAAGAAGAAACACAGACACCTTAAAAAATCATCTCCATACACACCATATTTCACAGCAACCTTCAGCCATGAAGAAATATATAAAAGCAATAACTCCCTGAATTCCTAATTCACCTTGGCCATAATGCTAGCAGCTGGCTTGCTTGCTTTATCACTGATATCTTGAAAATGGGGATCATATCTTCAGAATTTCAGAAAACCAAGATTACACGGAAAACTGAAATATGAACCCCAAAATCCTAGACCAATGTCTATAATGAGCCGCTGTTACAAACCCCTAGAACGACTGCTTTACGACTGAATTTGCCCTATCGTCACTTGGAGATGATCTGACCTTCTTTGAAAGCAATTTCCTCAAGTGGAGACTTAAGCCAGGCTCAACTAAAACTGAGGTATCTTGTTTCTATCTCAATAACAAGTAGGCAAACAAAGTCATTCAAGTGCCCTTTGGAGGAACAATCTTTAGGAACATAACATTTCCTAAATAATTGGGAGTAACCCTGGATCGCATTCTTTCAGGAAACACCTTGAGACTACAGCTGCTACATCCCTATTGAACAAGCGGGCTTCAGACCAAAACGCAGCTGCTGTGACCAAATTCTTGCCCTTACTTCTTATAAATAGGCTGGCTTCCAATGGGAACTGAAAACTTCGGTTTTATTTTTAAACTTATCAGCTGGTTACGATAAAGTTTGGAACGGAGGGTTAATATGAAAACAACACCGAGTGATTTCTTGTAAAACCACTTTCAAGCTCATCATGAACATTCTCATTGACAGACTCTTCATTTAAATCTAAGAATTTCATTTTTGTCCGTATTGAACTGAGAATGGAAGATAGGAAACTTAAAAGGGTCCACCTTTTCAATATAAAAATGTTATAGTTTATTTACAACATATATTTACACTTGGAACTAGTTTCGACGCTGTTTGGCGTCATCTTCAGCCAAAATGTGGGAAATAGGCTAGCATGTAGACATTTATATTACACAAGGCGTTATATTAAACAATACACATCTTACAAGGAGATAAAAACAGGGACGAATATAGAAACAAATGAATCGTTGAGAAAGCAGAAGTTATACATATTAAAAATAACCTTAACCATACATCTTGCAGTGCGAAAATATTCGCCTTGAATGATTCCTGAATACAAAACGCACGCGCACACATTTCTGAAGAGCCAGCAGGCAGGAAAAAGTGAAGTGAAACCTTAAGAGTTCTTCTGAGAAGAGTTCATCATTTTTTCTATGTTCCGACTAACTAATGAAGTTTCCCTTGAGTTCCTGATAAACATACACAACAGGAAATTCCCCTTCACTCTCAACAATAGCTATAAAGACCAACGGTAAATTTCATTTTAAATATTATGCAGAGACGTGAAGGCATGATCTCTTCATTGTGATAATGGAATCTGAACAATGACCTTCAACAAGGGTCAGTACTGGTTCCTCTCTTATTTAATCTATACATATCGCTGATCTAATTAGAAAATATCCTAATGCTTTTCCTATCCATTATTCCCCTTAAAACTAGTCACGCCTACTAACCAGATATTTTTTATGTAGCCCATCAGCATAATTTTCGTTGGGTACATTTTCCTATACTGATGTGTAAAGGAGGTTTTCTAATTAGGCTATCGATATCAGATCCACCGGAAAGTCAATCAATGACGTTCTCTTATGCTGACTAAATGGCTCTCGCTAGAAGGCATAGCAACATCAGTGAAACTGATAAAGCACTTGGAGATGATCTGGCGTTCCTTGAAAGCGATTTCTGCAAGGGGAGACTTAAGCCAGCCTCAACTAAAACTGAGGCATCTTGTTTCCACCTCAATAACAAGTAGGCAAACCATGTCATTCAAGTGCCCTTTGGAGGAACAATCTTCAGGAATACAAAATTGCCTAAATAATTGGGAGTAATTCTGGATCGCACTCTTTCTTTCAGGAAACACCTTGAGACTACAGCTACTGAAATATAAAGTCTCAAGAACATCCTCGCAAGCTTTGTGGTACATCGTGGGGGCCTATGCAGAAACCGTAAGGATATCTGCTATGAGTTTTACCTTCTCTGTGGCTGAATACTGTACTCCAGCACACGTGGTGCTAATTGACACCTAGCTCAACAATACTATGCGGAAGAGTAGCGGTGGCATCAAACCAGCTCCCACTCATTGGCTTCCTCACATTATGCCGCCTCACCTTCGGACAAAAGTCCCTACCATCAGAGAATATGATAACATAATGACTAATCTGGGCATTCCCATTCACGATGACATCCTGTACCTTCGGAAGGGCAGGCTGAAGTCCAGACGTCCGCCTATTGTTTATGCCCAGGAATTAATTGAGAACCAATCCATTCAATGAATGGAAAGGGTAGTGGAGTACCAACACCGACCTCTGCTCAGCAAAAACAGTCCTGTTCCTGGATTTCATCTTCCAAGGAGGACATTGTCCGCTCTAAATAGGATCCGCACAAATACCGGAATCTGCACAAAGTCCTTCTTCAGGTGAAGAAGTGTGACTGTGATGTTCCTTCCCAGTCCATACAACACATCACATTCGAGTGCAGACAGCGGACCTACGAATGTGATCCACCGAACGTTATTCAGGCCACACCCTCTGTGATACAGTGGCTGGATGGTACGGACTTAAGATAAATCATTGTGAAATGGTTAGAAGAAGAAGAAGAACAGAATGACATGATACTTTAGAGAAAAATCGGAAGTGATTTCTCAAATATATCCGGCAATATTAGTTAACAAGAGGAAGTTATTTTTGAATCTATCTTGTATTTTGTTTGCAACCAATTATAAGGGAGACATATACCATTTCATTTCCTCGGGCCCTACACTTCTCCTGAGAAATACTTTCACCTTTTTCTCAATCAGCGAAACTATGTAGGCCGAATCTCAGCTGTGTATAGTTTCATGGCAGAAGGGAATAGATGGTCGAGTGTCAGCCTACGGGTCCGAAGTTCATGGGTTCGAACCCAACGCAGGAAGTCACATTTTGGCTGGTGAGAAAAGCCCATTAGACACTCCACGTCATACCTTGTCGTCAGTTCAAATATATTTGGTAACACGTTAGGTGTTTACAACATTAACTAAAGTTCAGTCATAAATCACCCCACAGAAATGAGGTTTTCTCTGTCATCTAGTAGAGAGTCGAACGGAACAAACAGCCTAAATAGCATCAAATTAAAATGCTTGCTGCAGTAGCCGAGCCAATACGATTGCTATTATTATTATTATTATTATTACTATTATTATTATTATTATTATTATTATTATTATTATTATTATTATTATTGTTCCGG
This sequence comes from Anabrus simplex, assembly GCF_040414725.1. Classification (NCBI taxonomy): domain Eukaryota; kingdom Metazoa; phylum Arthropoda; class Insecta; order Orthoptera; family Tettigoniidae; genus Anabrus; species Anabrus simplex. The sequence goes on from NC_090268.1 coordinate 335,341,734, forward strand.
AGATTTCTGTGGAACAGCAGAGGTGAAAGAAAGTGCCGGGGTGAATGGCTCTAACTACAAGGCCGAGATATGAATTAAAATTGCATTAAAGTTTATATTTACGAAAATAGCAAAACTTAACAATGTTCACATAGAATTTTAAAGTTTAACAAATAACAATAAGTCAACAAATAACCGACAATTAGGTACAAGACCAGGAAAAGCCAATTAACAGTCTGGGCTTCAAGCCCCAAGTTTTACAATTTCTGAGTTCTCAGCTCACTCACACATATTTACCACAGGGCAGAAATCCCCTAATAATATGGAACACTTGCTCCCACCTAGCAATGTCAAGGCTCCTAGAGACACATTTCCAATACTTAAAGGAACTGACCCGCTCTCAGTTTTCCAAGCCTATTGAAGGGAATACCAGGCTTTACCCTAAATTGTCATCAAGGCACAACTTACACAAAATGAAACGGGGGTATCTTGTACCCAGCCTACTGGGCCTTAGTAGAAAAAAAATAGGTTAAGTAAATGGCGCAAAGAGCAAAAATGAATGGAGGCGCGAATTTGCACACTTACATGAAACTTCTATAAAGCTAAGAGGCACTAGGCCGATGGAACAGGGGCTATTCCCAAACTATGGAGGTGACTCGTATACTGAATAAATTTAACACATGAAGGAAGAGTAGAAAATTGGTTACGAAAACGTAGTCACCTCAAATCAAAATGAAGGGGAGCTCGAGAGGGTAAAGCACTCTCTATCCCCGATTTACAGTTAAAGATATATGAAGTTTTTACATAATCTGGAAGAAATGTACATGTTTGTAGAGATAGGTTACATGGTAAAGGTTTCGGACCTGCCCCGCGGGTTAAACTGCTGAGCTAGCAAGAAATAAAGATGTTAAGCGGTCATTACCTTACTGAAGAACTGCTGCCTGAAGAAAGAGGCGCTTCCCGTCTCCTGCTACACGTCCATACACTAAGTTAGATGTTGATGAAGTGGCCGAGAGGCAAGAAAATCAGCAGTTTTTATACCCTCGGGGAAGATTCGAGACCTTTCATGAATGATGAAGACACACCCACGGAGTTTTATTGGTTAACATCAAAAGGTACACACAAAATCCAAGAAGAAATACGGGACTGGCTGAACATTAATTAAGAAATTATTGATTGGTTAACTTCTAAACTGGCGGAAGGAAAAGATAAATATTGCCAACCCACAAATGAAAGAACGAAATTTAGTAATAAAAAAACTTATGCGTACAAAATTTCTTCAAGCAAGTTCCTTCACTTCGCACCAGGGTGCATGATCATAGTTTTTTGGTAGAGACATCTATGAGAGAATGTCCACACTTCTTGATAAATAGTAAACAAAAACAAGTCGAAATTCACACAGTGACATCTTCAGAGGTAAAATTTAAGTAGATCCAGTTTTACGTTCACAGGTTCTCCTGTAGAGGAGTACTTTAAGGCGTAAAATTCAAATGTGCTGCGTAGAGGTGTACCAGCCGGTACAATTATTATTATTATCATTATTATTATTATTATTATTATTATTATTATTATTATTATTATTATTATTATTATTATTATTATTATTATTATTATTATTATTATTATTAGAGAAGCCTGACACTTTCAAGAGGAAGATTCTGAGAAGAATAGTGGATCCAGTGTGTAATAATGAAGGATGGAGAAAACCATATACTGCGGAACTCTACTGCATCTATTCAGATACATCAGTAACAATATTCATCGAGCAGTTAGGATGAGGATGACTGGACATGTGGTGAGGAAATTCTATTTAAGAACCTTGGAGGACTTCGTGGAACTGACTGATGCAAAACCAGATGGCTGGAAAAGTGGTGCAAGACTTACAGAAGCTAGGTTGACATAACTGGAGGACTGCGGCTTGTGATCGAGTCAGATGGCGGGAGGTCGTTGAAGAGCCTTCGTAGGTCACAGAGGGAACAAGTTTCAAGGCATTGAAATCCTCGGGATCTAGTTGATCATTGATAGTGGCCATAGGATATATGAAATTATTCACTCCTTTGCTTTGTTTATTACCTAAGTATGAACTAGTTGTATTATGTACTTGCTTATTGGAGACGATGAACTTAGTCTTGTTAATAATTATTTTTAGACCCATTTCTTCACTTGCTGCATTTATAATGCAGTCGCCTGTTGTGGTATTGCTTCTAATGCGTCGATACTGAGCAATTGATGCATATCGCTGAGATAACTGTGCCATCGAGATACCTGACTATTTAGAACTGATCTTTGTTACATCCTGATTATCCTTCAAAGCATGTTTAAAAATCTTTGCTCACTACAGTTTGAACAGTAATGGTAACAAAACACAACATTGTCTGACTTCTCAATCTGTTGATTTATTGCTAACGCTGGCTGGTTTTATGGCTTTATGTCTCCTATTTTCCAGGTATTTATATTGCCTACTCCTGCATGTTGGAGCATATTAATGAGTTTTAGATGCTGAATTCTATCAAACATACGAGGGTCGAACAATAAGCCATGGAAATTTTCTGCTCGCGAACAGGAGATAACACAGAAAATCTAAGGTATGCATTTGGAAATATAGGGCATGTACTTATGCATAGTGCATTAAGACAAATTGTGACTTCAAGAGATTCGCGTAGGAAGGTGAAAGAACACAGGCCATTGGTAAACATTGTTTTACAATGGTACAGACAGCAAATAAGCAATACTACGTTCAGAGGACAGGTCCTCACTGGTTACAGACCTTCAAAATAATCACCCAAGGCTTCCACTGTGCGTTTGTTAGCAAACCGATGTCCACATAATGGCTCCTTAACTTTGGGGATTAGACCGTACTCACATGGGCTCAGATCAGGCGAATAAGGCGGGTGTGGAAGAACCTCCCATCCTCACCGTTGTAAGCGACTTCCAGTTTGTGACGCTCTCACTCACACACTGAACTTGGAAGCATGCTTAGACCCACACTGTTGTTTACATACACCATCTAGTGGCATCATACGCAAGTACACACCGTACGTTTACAAATGCATATCTCAGATTTTGTGTCCCGTTCGCGAGAGAAAAAAATAGTTGCCATGACTTATGACTCGACCTACGTATTTTCATAGTGAATGAAACAGATAAACACTTTCTATTGTTGGTCTAGATTAGAACAAAATAATCAAAGCGAAAAGGTTTCTTTCGTACCAAATTCACTTCAGGAACCAAGCTGTATGCCTTCAAGATACTGATCAGACATTAAGCTGATTCTGTTGCGAATAATCCGCAGAAATACTTGAAGTACATGTTCATGAGAGTGAGTAGCCTGTAATAACTTCACTTCTGTACTTCATGACATTTTTGATAACGTAATGAAAATAGATTTTAACCAGTCAGAAGGAATGTTTATCTCATCCAACACAGAATAGCTTCACTAAAATCTAGATGCAATTGACTCGATCACTTTAAGAAGTATCGAATATATGTTATCAATAGCTGGTGATTTGTATTTTTCAGTGCATTCACAAGATTTAAGGGTAATAAGGCCTTCATAGGATTTATGGCGTTTTATTGCCTCCTCTATAAGATCGCGGAACAATGTTACAGGTATATTTTTCAAAAATATAAAATTTACTTTTCGTTTATTACTGGTCTGTATCCAGCACCAAAAAGCGCAGGGAAAATTTTATTCTATAATAAGCTAGTAAATTCAATTAATTGATGGTATATTTTGAATAAATCATGCTTAGAGTGTACGTTTTCCATCAATATAAATTCATTCATCAATTTTTCTCACCATGTGTCGAACAATAATTTGTATCTTTTAAATTTGTCAACCACGACCCAAGTGAACCGAAAACTCAAGCCGAGAGCCAGTAAAAATGATTTTGCACTTTTTCAAATTTCATAATTATAGTATTGAATTAAGCATGAAATAGCACGCTAATAATGAGAGTAATAAAATTTCAATGTAGTTCGTATACATCACTTATTAGAAAAATAGGTATCCGGAAAATATTTCCTTGTTATTTCTTTAAAGACAATCAGACTTTCAGTTCGTTTATTTGTTTCAGGACTGTTATTAACCTTTTGACACGCAATATATATGGCACTTCTTTGATTATGAATAGTGTGTCATGAACCGTCGAGTGTCATACTTATGAACCAGTTCGTTTAAATTTTGTGGTAAAATTACCGTGACTTCAATTATTTCTTTCCTTTTACATTAAAATGTTTGACGAATATTTAATAATGAACTATTAAGGGAGTATTTTTGATAATTTCATATATTTTTTGTAATAGATGTTAATGGGTGTGGTCCGTAAATAATACTAATAGCCCTAGTTTATAATATCAGAAGAGTTTCAAACTATCTTATTGTTGCATTACAAGATATTTGAGTTTATACAATTTCTATTGACTTCTTTCAACTGTGTGTTCTAATTGTGAATTTTCTTTTGCCAAACTTCCTAATGTTTGCAGGCTGAATTTTTTGTTCTTAATGCGGACCTTGACCACCTTGACATCAGTAACCAGGTATGAATAAATACGAGCACCAGACTTTCCTTGATGGAGTTTCAGCATTACATATTTTATGATTGAAGTACATCATTCATTATCCTACTCACATGTAATCAGACATTTCAGAGTATGTTCTCCTCCAGTTTTTAACTAACAATTAGAAAATATTCAAAATTTATAAATATCACGGACGTTGAAGTAAAGCAAAATCCTGGAAACGTTACGGGTTGTAATAAGTCATTTACTGGAGATTTTTCCACACTTTCATTATATTTGTTGATTAATTTCAGGGAATGAGAGTAACACTTCGCACTTCCTTAAGAAGAATTAAGCATCAGGTTATTTACTGGGTGAAGATATGGACAGGCAAGGACTTAACCACTCTCATCAACCTAACGCTGTGGTCACCGATAGAGAAAGCCTTTACCACCCCTCGTTTGTAGTTCTTCATTGCTTGTATACAAATTGATTTGTTGTTCTCCTTTTTTTTACTTATTTTGCATCCTACAATGCCAGACTAACTTTGTATTGAGTGAAACAGAGCAACAGAGATACTCCCATGGGTGAATAAAAATTGTTTTAGTCACGAGGTAGAAGGGCCTCTACAGTCTTCTCGCAGTTTATGACCGTTTATATTTATGATCATGTGTCAGCGACCGTGACACACAATATCACATTGTGAAGTGAAAATATTCCTTAAAAGGAACGACCTTTCGTCACGATACAGCGCCTTGTAAAGTATCTCTTGGTGCTATTGTCACAGTCATTTGTGTCTCGTAAACTGTCACAAGGATCAGTTTAATGGAAGTGGTACCTTGACGCTACCAGTGGATACACACGGTCCTTCAAGCATTGCATTATAGAATACCATATTATATTCTACATAAATACACAATCTTGATCTGTATTAGTGGGGATCGAATAATAATTTGAAAAAGATTTGTCAAGATAACTCGTGTCCTCTCCCCTAGGCTATGCAGCTCTTTTTATTCACACCCCCAATAGAAGTGACCTCCATGTAAAATTTTAACTACATACTAGCCCTCCTGATATTTGTAAATCTGTGACAGTACCGGCAATCAAATGCGGGCCACGCGGACGGAAGCTAATAGCACTAACCGTTACGTTACGGAGGCGGATTCTTCAGGACTGAGGAATTAAGAAGGATAATAAGAGCTCTGACATTCACTGATTGAGGTTACGGCATAAAGAAAATAATACTAGTTTCGTCTGGCTATTTGTAGCCTAGTGAAGCTCTACTCAGGCAGATTCTTGTACGCGGGTGTATGACGTCAGTCGTGTACAGGTAAATATGTGTTGGTTTCGTGGAAGATAATGCCACGTTTGGGTTGCAGGGATGTTGAGGACAGCACAAATATCCAGTCCCTGAGCCATGGAGTTGAACGAATCTAAGGCATAGGTTGGGAATCAAATCAGAGGCCCAAAGACAAAGAAGCTGACAAGTCATACATGGGGTTGGACTTTCTAGGAAATAATTAGGCATGAAAGGAAACTAAATAGAACACTGCCTAGACCTCTCAAACCCAATACCACCGGGACTGGAAATGAAGAGGATGGCTTTTTCGATGTAAATCCCTTTACAACAGTAATAACGACTGCCATCGTTTGGAAAATTGAAGAGTTAACCGCCTAGTGTTGAGCAAAGAATGTTAACGAGAGAAGGCTACTGCAAAAGAACCGCGATGGCCACATTATCACACGCTATAAATCATAGATTGGTCCCGCTCTACGTGGATATTGAACCTGCCTTTAACCCGAAGAACCTAGGTTTGATTCCCGACTTGGTCGGTGATCTTTAACCCGATCTGAGGGCTGATTCGACGTTCATTTACAATACGTGGGAACACTTGAGGAGCCATCCGTTGATGAGGTAGTGGTCTCGGTTCAGTAAGCCATGAATAACGGCCGAGAGTATTCGTCGGACTGTCTGCGTGTCGCTTCTTAATCTACAGGCCTTTGGATTGAGCAGCGGTCACTTAGTAGGCCAATGTCAATCAGGGCGGTATTACCGTGGCGTTTATTTTATTAATCCTTAGGAGGGGAAGACTAGCGGAAGAATCGTCTGAAGTCTAACAGAGAAGCGTGGTAGAATTTTAAAACGCTAAGGGTGAAATATTTTCAAACTATTGCTTAGTTTTATATACAGAGCGTTTAAATGAAGGTGTCCGATATAGCAACAGGGGTTGGGACTGGTCAAAACGAGAAGAAAGTTTCCTATAAACATATGTCCGGAAACAAATACCTGTTGAGATATGCACCATTGTACCCGCGTGGAGGGGGATGTGTTCTGTGATGCAGGCGTCTTCCCGTAAAAGGTCTTTCCACGCGTCGGATGTTCAATCATCGTATGCGGTTGTGCTGGCAGTGCTTCTTTCCGTTGAAGGTCTTTGCACGAGTCTGATATACCGTCATAGTATGCGGTTGTGCTTGCAGTCCAGTACTGTACCCAAAACAGAATAGTGATCCCGTGCTGTATGGACGACGTAAACAGTGCGATGGGGTAGGCTATTCCTCGAGGGAAATGACAGACATGATCTTTTGCTATGGATTAGCCAACAGTAGTGGACGACAGGCCCGTATCACTTACGTTCAACTTCATCCACACCGCATCATCCCCTTGGAAAGATTCTCGCTCGGCTATTCCAGCGACTTGCAGAAACGGGTTCATTTACTGCCAGGACAACGGATCGCGGTAGACCGCCTACCGTGCACACGCTGAAATGGAGGAACGGGTATTGCAACACGTGGAACGTGATCCTCAATCAAATGCACAAAGAATTGCAGCTGCTGAATCTCTTGCGCGGTTTGTTCTACATGTGCAATTACTGTATCCACACGATGTCGAACGTGTGCAAGCTCTTCGGCCTCCTGACCACCATGCCAGAGCACAATTCAGTCAACGGCTTCTACACCAGCTGGCGGAAGATGCACAATTTGCAGCCTACATTTTATTTACGGATGGGGTTGGATTCACCAGAAATGGCATGTTAAATTGCCACAACACGCATGTGTGGGCGGATGCAAATCCTCGAGCTCTCAGGGAGTCGAGGCATCAGGATCATTCTAGTCTCAATACGTAGGCAGCAATTGTGGATGTCAAACTAATAGGGCCATGGATTTTACCGAACAGATTAACAGGTGCTGTGTATCATCGACTCCCGCGCGATTAATTACCCAGACCGTTGGAGGAAGTTGGGCTTCTAGAACGCCAACGCATATGGTTTATGCATGACGGGTCACCAGCCCATTTTCTACGCATCGTGCGACAATACCCAAACCAAGCGTTTCTAGGACGATGGATTGGTCGATGACGTCCTGTAGCATGGCCTCCCCGTTCACCGGACCTCAATCCATTGAGTTTCTGGTTATGGGGACATTTAAAGACATTGGTGTACGCACACCCATCGACAATGTTCAGATGTTACAGGAGCGCGTTTCCAGAGGCGTGATTGGACGCATTCGGAAGTACTTGCGAAGACTAGTGGAAACGTGTATATAAATGCGTGGTAACCGAGTGGAGCATCTCCTGTAACGTGCAGATGTTATCCACGGACGGACCGGCTGCCATCATCTCAGCTACTGTTTGGTGGTGTTGGTGGCTGTTTGCACAACGCGTGTTCTGTATAACGGGTATGGCAGTCATGCGTTAGAAGTAGCTAGTATAACGACGTCCACTGTGTGGCAGTCATGTGTTCATTAAAAGTAGCTTGTCTGAAGTGCAAATACGCAACACAATTAAAAGGGTTATAATCTCAACGGATATCTGTTTCTGGGCATTCGTTTATGGGAACATACCTTCTCGCTTTGACCAATCCCAACCTCTATTGAAATAACGGACACCTTTGTTTAAACACCTCGCACATAGGACTATTAGCAAGATATACGCTCTTTGCTAAGATTTTAAACAGAAGGCTCTCTTCCAAGGTTTTAAATTCTGGATAATCCACTGTCAGTACAACCAGTAAAAAATACACCCTCATCCGGAGGTCTGAATATGTATCTTTTCGGTTCTTACTCTCATTAAGACCCATTGGGTGGTAATTGTTTTTAAATATTCCACATAACGTATCTGGGACATAAAATAGCAGCTATCGTGTTACCTTTTGTCTTCGTACGTGAAATTATTTTGAAAAAAATGCATATTTTGGTTTCCAGGTCTTAACCCGAATTTAAATCCCTAAAGGATACATTTTTTCAAGCCTTGTTTTATTTAAAATCTAGGACATAGAAGTTGCAATCATGTCAAATCTTAACTTCGTACATCAAAGAGTTTCGGAGATATGATTTTTATTTTATCGGGTCTTACCCGATTCAAACCACTTAATGGTGAAATAGGACCGTTACTATTCTAAAATCTAGAAAAAAAAAGGGCATCTATCTTGTAATATTTCAACCTCGTATGACGAATGCTTTCGAATTAGTGAATATTTCTGTGTGTGGAGCTTACCCCCATTGGAATCCCTTGGGTGTGGATTATTCAAAAATATTTCTTACACAACATCTTAAACATGAACGGTTAACCATCACGTGACATTTCAAGTTCGTAAGAGAAACGTTTTTGGAGGAATAAATATTTTTGTTTTCGAGTCATCTTTCATTTAACCCTCTTAGGCGAGAAAGTATTTTCAAGCCCTTTGGTAGTGAGCACGTAAAGTATGAGGGCAATCATCGTGTGAAATTTTAGTTTCCTAAATTACGGGATTTTGGAGATAAAATGATTTGTCAGTGGAATTTCTTTTACATGCTGTATAACAGGAACTGCCTGGCCAATGTGGTAAAGGTATCTTTGGTTCACCTCTAAGGACGTGGGTTCGATTCTCCATCAGAAAATCGAAACATTTAAGAAATAATATTTACATTTCTAGAGGTGCACATAGCCCTGAGGTTCACTGTCGCTATACCGGAATTGCGTACCAGGTTAATTCCCGGGAGCAAAGGCAGCCGGGCGTAGAGTTTACCACTCTACTTCACCAAGAGCCGAGGTTAAGGATGTGGAAATGTTTACAGTACTTTCCACCCTTCCAAGGGCCTGCTTTAGTTGTGCGAAGATGACTTCACTTTTGCTTCTTCCAATATTAGTCTATATACACGTATATTTAGGTCTATTTATTTCCGATTAATAATTTAATGGTACTGCAATCGTGACACGCCGAAACACGCATTTATTGTCAGTGAATCATTCATTTTAAAGTATAAGTAATTTTATTGGTTTTGATTCCCACTAACATCTTCTACAAATTTCGGAATCGTCGAGGTTTGGATTTTGTCCCACAGAGGCTCTTTTATACGCAAGTGAATCTATTGACATGATGCTCGTTTTAAAATACCTGTCTGCAAAAGTAGTGCATACCACCTTCTGTTATCATCGCTGCGGTGATAAAACCGCGAATGTGACAATGCTCTTTCTATCCATTATTTTCATTGAGACTGGTTACGCTTCCCGGTCACTTATTGATATGCAATTCATCAGAACATTTTCGCTGTGTTTATTTCCCTGTGTTACGTTTTGAAAGGAAAACGAACCATAATACATCATAGTCTATAGGAGTGGACAAATATGTCATGCAGACGTACATTCTGCAGTACTGTGCACTAAGGTTAATTTCCCTTTACACATGCAGCCCTGACGGTGATTTTACATGGTTTTCCATTTTCCATTTTCACTAAAGACAAGTGCTGGGTCCGTGCCTACTTGTCGTCACGGCCGCTATCTTCCCAGCCCTAGAACTTTACAGCCTTCCGTCGCTTAAACGCTATGAGTTTGTGCGACGTAAAACAAGTAGCAAAACATATATAGATATTCAAAGAGCCTGGGGGCCTTCATGATCCAAATATTACTTACAATAAGCTGAAGAAAACACTGCCTGTCCCCTTGACTGACTGGTCAACGTAGTGGCCTGTGGTTCGGAGAGCCCCGGATTCGATTCCCGGTATAGGTATTTCTGTAATTCTACAGAAAGACGCAATAGGGTTGCCATCAGGAAAGACACCCGGCCGTAAAATTTGGATAAAATTACGTCCCACTAATTACTTCAGATGGTTTTCGGAGACGCCGATATGCCGAAATTTTGTCCCGAAGGAGATTTTTTTACGTGCTAGTAAATCTACCGATACTCGGTGGCGTATTTCAGCGCCGTCAAATACGATCGGACTGAGCCAGGATCGAACCTCCCAACTTTGGGTCAGAAGGCCAGCGTCTCAACTGCCTGAGCCGCGCAGCCAGGCTTTATTTTCTTATTATTATTTATTCAGTCAACAGATCTGTCTTTGTTAAAACTCAATCCATAAATTTATCAATAACATCAGTTAATACTCAGGAATGACAAAGACACCTCCATACAGCCCATGAAGGCCCTTGGAAGAGTGGAAGGTAAAGGCTTCCACCATTGTTAACCGCGGCACGTGATGGGGTAGAGTGGTTAGCTTTACGCCCGGCCGCCTTTGCCCCCAGGAATTAACCTGATACTCATTTTTGGTGTAGGCTGAGTGAACCTCAGCGCCATATGACCTCCGGAAGTGGAAATCTCTTTTCTTAAATTTTACGAGTTCCTGACGTTGATTCGAACCCACGTCCTTCCGGGAGAACCGAGCACGCCTTTACCGCCTCGGCCAGGCAGCCGCTAATACTCAGGAATGGCCTGAATGTAATTTTAAGAGCTCCCTCGAGAATATCTGAGAATATTCCATGACAATGCTTTGGCCAAAATAGTAGACATAACGTCGTAGTGGTACTGTGTGGCTGCTGTACTTCAAGTATAAGAATTGAATCGTTAGCTCGTGTCCGGCCAAAGTCAGCAACAGTCGTGGTCGACATTTGCGTGAACCAGAGCACTTTGCCTGCCTCCTCTTAAGAGTGTGCCAAGAATTGCAGGAAGCGGACCATTTTCTTACAAAGTTGATGGAGTCTTGATTCTTGGAAGATCGCTTCAAAGTGGTCGTCACGAGATGTAATTCCAGATTGTTTACACAGACTTTCCATGGGATACTTCCGTGGCATGACCTGACATGTCTCTTTAGCCTCCACGAACACCGCATTGAAATACCGCAACATCTCGCCCAGAAGTGAGGAAAAAATTGACTTACCTGCCAGCAAGCCTCTGTGAATAAATTAACTAATGATTAATGATTTTAATAATTAGAAACTCTTCCAATCTGCTTTACGTCGCACCGACGACGATGAGATAGGAAAGGGCTAGGAGTGGTAAGGAAGCAATCGTTGCCTAATGTTATATCCGGGAGATAGGGGGTTCGAATCCCACTATCGGCAGCCCTGAAGATGGTTTTCCGTGGTTTCCCATTTTCACTCCAGGCAAATGCTGGGGCTGTACCTTAATTAAGGCTACGGTCACTTCCTTCCAACTCCTAGGCCTTTCCTATCCCATCGTCGCCATAAGACCTATCTGTGCCGTGCGACGTAAAGCCCCTAGCAAAAAAACCAGTAAGGTGAAAACTGAAAACCATGGAAAACCATCTTCAGGGCAGCTGATAGTGGGGTTCGAACCCACTATCTCCCGAATGCAAGCTGATAGCTACGAGAACGAACCGCACAGCCAATTGCTCGGTAAATAATTAGAAACTGTGTGTAATCATAGTCCCCTTCGTCTTCCTCTACTTTTCTTAACTTCCATGGCCAAATCATTTATTCTTCTCGGTATTCCTATCTCCTATTTACTTATTTTACCTTATGAAGGGATTGTCTACAGTGGAGTTCAAATTTTTACCTACCGAATGCAAGCTTACGTATTCAAAACTCGTAACAATTAGCCAAATCAATGTATTATTATTATTATTATTATTATTATTATTATTATTATTACTATTATTATTATTATTATTCATGGGTTGAACCGGGACAGTTTCATGACTATGATGAAAATATAACTAGATGCTAGCTTACTTATGTTGTTATCAATGCTAGTTCAGTGCACTGCCCTCGTAACGGTTTAGTTCCTCAACACTTGGACCGTCACGGGCATCATAAAAAGCTGCATTTTGTTTCTGGCCATGTGCATCAGATACGATCACGTTTGATACCAACGGAAAATGTTTTGCGCATCATTTGCGTTCACGCTGCATTGGAAGACATAAGAATGAGTTCCAGTTCGCACTGCTCAGTGGGAAATGTTTTTACGCTTATAGTAGTTTTGGAGTAGCATACTGGTGTCCGCGAAGTGGTCGGAACGTCCTTTCAGCTTTATGTGCATTAGTTTATATAATCCAACACAGCTGGAAAATCTTAGTAGGCCTACTAACGGTTAATGTTTATGTTCCATTTTAAAAATTAAATTTCTTTCATTGTGAAAGAAAACAAACCGAATGGTAAATAATTGTGAAACAAGAGGAAACGTGTTATTTGGATACGGCAGACAGAACTTCGTTCATCATAACACTTATTTTATATAACTAAATGATGTATCCTGTTTGATAACATTATTTTTATAGATATGATATAGGTTTTTGTGTTTATGCCGTGTGAAGGTAAGAAGGCGAAACTCTTTACGATTTTGGTCAACCCTGAGGATGAAGGAGAAGTAACAAAGACAACTCACATGTGTTCGTCTTCCAGGAGGTGTGGCTTGCGACGTCGCGCACTCAGAGGCCACTCCCAACTCAGTTTTTCGGGAACTGATTAATATGTTTCTATGGTTCTATGGTTCTTGCTTTACTAACTTTTTCTAATCAAGAAAAACAATTAATTAACTGTAATTTAATTGCGATGAAGTGTGCACAATGTAATCCCACCCCAATATATAGCATTTAATTTTTTGATCAGCGCAGATAATAACTTCATAGGAACGGTTATCCAAACGCTCTTGCGTCTCTGATAATCATAATTATTTAATGCCAGGTTATTTTTACTTTGGTTTTTGATGATAACAAGTATTATTATTATTATTATTATTATTAGTAGTAGTAGTAGTAGTAGTAGTGTAGTAGTAGTAGTAATAGTAGTAGTAGCGCAATGCATTTTGATAATGCAGTCATAGTCGACACCACTAACATTTCATCCAGACCTCGCACACAAGAATTACAATGAAACTGGAGAATTTGCAGTGGCGGCTGGTGCACAAAATCAGTTGTGTGCTGTAACCCATCCCCCTCCAAAAAATAAAAATATTTAGAAACATACCGGTATGCGGTTTACAAGAGGCCCTCCACTGAGCTTCCCACGCTGAACAAACACGCAAACAACCCAAATATTCCTCATACAAAACTACCTAATTAAACACACAATAACACCCGAAATGGTAAGATATTCATGAACTCAAACACTTGGTGTGAGCGCGCAAAAACAGAACTTCCCAATCTTACCAAAATCATTGAAATAAAACCAGCAATGTAGTAGTGCAAGATTACTTGTTATGTTTCTATAGCGACAGTTATAAACTAGGCATTTTTAATTAAAGAAAATCACAATATCATGTCCTTATTTTGACAACATAAAAAACACAATTTTATAGTTCATCGATTTACAAATGTGGCTATGGAATAGGCAAGTTGGTAGTATTCTATCATCTTTGGTATTAAAAGACCTTGCGGGAACAGCTGATGGCTTCCTCTATAGTATTTCGTTTTCCCATTTGCTTTGAGCGATCCCCTCTTAAATACAACCACTGAGTCAAGAGGGTGCCACCTGCCACATCCTCATTTCGGTCGTAATGCAAGTGTGACTAGTGCTGCCTCTCTGTGGTAGAACGAAAAATCACTGTGAAGTAATGTCTTGGCGGTCTTGGCTGTTGTTTCCACAGCCTAACGGAAAAGTTGGACACGCATGCGCAAAAGGAAGAGTTCCTGCTTTCTGGCAAATGCTACGAAATTCTCGCTGGACTGTGATCTCACAGCCACCCGGCGTGGAGCGCACAACTACTTACCCGGTTGTGAGGGGAGTTGAATGATTTCCTATTCTTTAGTTGACGTCTTTTTCAATGCACTGTATTTGATTTGTGATAATATTTTTTAAGTAATAAATTTTTCAAATAGGCAAAGTGCTGCAGCACTTCAGCACATAAGGTACGGCTTCCCTGAGAATTTGACCCTCAAATTAGTTGACATACACATTACGTCTGTTGCCTTGAAGGAGGTGTGTAGTTCCTCCCTTCATTGTCGAGCCAGTGGGATGCGTGGACAGGCGGGGAACAATTACCATCCCCTCAGCGTGTGTTACGTTCATGCTAGATATCCTCGTACTTCCGTTTCATCCACCTCCCCTCACTCTTCAGATATGTGCATGTGTTAACGCGTCTGATGGATGTGACCGATGAGAGAGAGTGTGTATGTAGGTACTAGGTGGTTCTGAGGGCTGTACTGATTTCTTGCCTGAAATTAATATTTCTGGCCACGAGATACTAAAGATTTCGACTGTACAAGTCTTGCTCGTGAAGAGTAGAGATTTTCTTCTGAAGACACGGAGCAAAGTTCTCTGCGAAACCTTGTCTTCTTGACACACCATAAGCCAAGTACGGGCTGTGAATGCATCAATGTTAACATTACTTTTATAACTAGGCCTATGTTTATTTTTATCTTTTTCCACAAAATTAGCATTTTGTATTGTGCTGTGAATCGATTCCGTTTTTCCAATTCCTAAATGCATGTCCTTCACTGCTGATGCATATAGGTTCGAACCCTGCTCATTCCCATAGAAATAAGCCACGTATATCACATTGAGTCAAATAGATTTGATATTTTTGTAAAAAAAAAATGAAATTTTCGTCATATCCTCACTAATCTGAACCAATACATTTAATAAAAATAATATGGCTAAAACACAAAATTTTCGGAAGATATGCTGATCGTCAGGTGTTAATTATTATGATGAGACTGAGTGAGTCTTATTTCAAACCTCAGATTAAGATACGAAGCAAACCTAAGACCATCGAGCAAGAGGTAGGGTCTTTGTCCCTATCCTTAACATTCAACGAGTTGAAAGAAAATAATTTAAATTTGGAAAATAAATAAGAGCATGGCTATCTATACTGGGTTAGAAAGTCATTAAAAACGCTTATCATCCCCTAATATTAGTTTCAAGGATAAATAATTGAAGTTGGTTGTTTTCTCCCCTCGCAGAGTGCGGGTAGCGGAGCAGCATCCCGTCCGGAAGGATGAGGAGAGCGCCTTGAAAGGAAAAACCTAACATTACTGTGTGCGGCACGCTCTTTCTTTTAAAACCGTTCCCCATTCCGCTCTCCCTCTGCATGCTTCATTACTCGCGACGCTCCTTCGTCTGTTTTCCTGGGAGCTGCTCCACACACGGGACCGTAGCTGCAATCAAGCTGCTGGGAGAAACACATACAGCTGTACGGGAAAGCATTTTCTCAAAATATTCACAAATACTCCCAACATTACGCCTTACATCATACATATATCTTAAAGTACTGTTCTTAACGAAGTAAAGTTAAAGAACTGTAATTGTATTTACGATCACTGCCTTTGCTGGCGACTCCTAGTGTTCACAGTGCATTCTGTCTTCTGGTATGAGCGAACGAGGACACATTTTTTTAATTTTCATTGGCCTGACTCAGTTCCATCCTTATCTTTGACAATATGGAAGTGACTGAGATAAGAGTGCTTCTAAAAATGCCATTCCTTATGCAGCCAGACCCTGCTATGAATGGTGTGAAACTGTCTCTCATAGAGTCGGTTAGATCATGCACTTCAGTGGGCTTGGCAGATTAATATGCAATAGCAACTCCTGGCTTGGTGAGAAAACAACGGGAACTACTCAATTCCTCATTTCCGCAGTACGCATCCTCAGTGGTGCCTGTGAACTGCTTGTGAACAGACTGACTTCGAGCCTTCCATGAGCTTTTATGGGGCAGTACTATGTATGGCGTTTTAATAGCCATCAGTCAGTATCATCATAATCTTTCCTCTGGAAGGAAGCTCATAAGGCCAAAGAAACCATATTACTGGCCATCAAAATAGTCTTAAAAGTACTTAAGGAAGCCTATAATGTAAGAATTTGCTTTACGTGAACGCGCTGGGAAATCCAGATTGTTTTACGCGTAATATACTGACATGCTGAAAGTCATGGGGCAAGGGTCTGGTATCGTGTAGGCCCTCATCTAGCTCGTCGAAGTGCAGCAACTCGTTGTGTCGTCGATTCCACAAGTGGAAGAAACACCTATGGAGATATTCTGACCCATGTTGTTTGGATGGCTTTGCACAGCTTGCTGCTATTTGTAAGTGTGGGTGTGAATGAAAATCACCCCTACAACCCATAACTGCACTACATATTTCGTGTCGGGTGAAGGAAGTGGGTACAGCAGTCGGTAAAACTCTCCAGGATGCTCTTTGATCCAATTCTGGACAAATTGGAACCGGTGTGAGGCATTGTGCTGCTAAAATATCACATCGTTACAGGGATACGTGAAGTCCATGAAGGGAAGCAAGTGGTCACTAAGAAGTTCAACGTAGCAGACACTGGTCATTATCCTCTTCAGGCGGATGAGCGGATCAAGCCCATGCCACGTGTACAGTACACACCCCACACTATTATGGAGCTACGACCAGCCTGTATGGTGCCTTGTTGAAAACTTTG
This sequence comes from Anabrus simplex, assembly GCF_040414725.1. NCBI lineage: Eukaryota > Metazoa > Arthropoda > Insecta > Orthoptera > Tettigoniidae > Anabrus > Anabrus simplex. The sequence goes on from NC_090268.1 coordinate 335,358,796, forward strand.
GTCAGAGCTCCATTTGAACTTCGCCATATCCGAACACTACAATCTGCTAGCAACAACTGGAATATTGTCTCACCAGACAAAGTCACATGTCGCCAACCCTCCGTGGTCCAGTCAGCAACGTCAAGCGTCCAGGTGAGATGCAGTGGCCGATGTCGTGGAGAAAAGGTACTGTGGTAGGCCTTCTGCTTACATATCCCACTGACGTTAAAGAACGCTGCACTGGCCTGCTGGATATGCGCCTGGCACCTCCTGTAATGAATGTGGATATGATCTGAGCCAGCGTGGCTAGTCAGTTATCACAGACAATTCTAGCCAGCTGCCGCTAATCACGATCATTAAATATCCGTGGTCGGCCACCGCGCTTTCTTCCATGAGGTATTCCCGAAACACACTTGACAAAGTCTATCGAGGAATGTTAAATGTCCGCACACCTTCGACAATGGAATATTCCATCCATCTTGCCTCAACTATAATGCCCCTTCGAAAGACGGTGCTTCACGTCACCTTGTCACGACCGACACAGACGGTGTTTACACTCGCTCTCAAGATGTATCACACCTGTCTAGGCACTTCCAAGACGTCACGGTACGTTGGCGTCACAGATAATGCCCTCAGATAATTTTTGGCATGAGTGAGGGCAGACAGACAGACAAACAGAAATTTCAACTAAAATTAAAAAGATCAAATTTTCCAAAAAAACTGTCAATAGGCCGGTATCATCCGGTCGAAGGAAAGGAGGGGGAATCTCAGCGAAAGAACTGTAAACGAGTTCTTTCCCACAGTCCATACTAGACCAGACTCGAAAAGAAGAAGAATATATAGACAATATACAGGAAAATAGAGAGAATAATTGCTAGTAATATTTTGTAGGAATCATTGTAATATGATATTAGCAAGGAAGAGATCGAGTTTCTAAAAATTAATACAATGAATGATGATTGGCGTGTATAAGCTTAAATGGCTAAGTCACTGAAATTTCTGCAGTTAGAACTTTAAACGTCTTTGGTTACAAAGTCATGTTCGATTTCTGTCACTTGAGATATTCTTGTCCGGTTCCGTGGATAAATGGTTAGCGCGTTGGCCTTAGGCCCAAGGGGTCCCGAGTTTGATTCCAGGGTCGGATTTTAACCTTAAGTGTTTAATTCATCACAGATGCACAGGTAGCCTATAGGAGCCAATTTGGAAGATCTCCATCAGGCCTCTCCGGAGGGCAAATGATAAAGAAAATATTAAAAGGTAATTCTTAAGAGAAAATTCTTACTTAATTATTGTGTTCAATTCAGGCATTGTATGAATTTTGCTGCGATTTTAACGTTGTGATTCCTTTTTTTTATAGTAGCATATCTTTGTATCTGAATATCGTAACTTCTGTGATTGTAAGATATATTTACATGTTAAAATGCTACTGCTAGAAATTAAAGTTAAAGTAATTCAATTCATCAAGAATTGTAGAATTGTGAATCACAATTCGATTCCTCACTCTGCAGTGGAGGATTTATGTTGTGTTATGGGTATAAGATGGGGTACATTCAAATCATGAAAACAGTACGAAGTAAATCGAGTAAGAATGTCCCTTTTGGCCATCATAGTAGTGGTTCTTCGACATGTCACGCCCTCGACACGTACAAATGATATGCCATATCTAACATGCCATATCCGTTCCGATTATAACCACAATTGAAGACCAAAGATGGAAAAGGGTGAAAGTGCCAAAATATGACAAAAGTGTATTTTTGTAATAAGGGGATGTTTTAGTTATGCCCTATATGGCGGTAACGTGTGCATGTGCCTGAGGACATTAGTTTAGTTGGTAGGAAGTTCAACAGGTAGAGCCACAGTCCAATCTTCCCAGTTCAGTTTGGTGGGGAAGGGTGAATATGCCAGGGTCTCGTGCTGCAATTCTCCTGTGTGTCCGTTGTGTCAGTGTGCTATCACTTATGTATTTTCTAATTTTTAAGCCACTTAATTAAATAAATGTATAGAATATAAATATTGTTATGCTATTATATAAAATATATTGGATGTAATATACTTGCACTTCAAAGGCCGTAGGTAATCATTAATTCCTGTATCCTTCGATAGAGAAGGGTGAAGGTACCATTGTGCTCGGGAACTATGTTATTGGCGTTTACTCGGAAACATGCTTCTGGAACTTTCACCATTTCCCATCTTTGTTCCTCAATTGAAAGTAAAACGCACATACGAGTACAGATCTGTGAATTTAGTGCAAAAATGTTGATGTCAATATTGCAACCTCCTAAAATAAAACAATAAACTACTATAACAAAAAAATCCACCGTAAAGTATTAGAGATATAGAATATGATTGCAACTCTGACCTTGAGTAGTAAATATGACCTGTTCTCTGGTAGATGTTTTTGAACTAAAAGCTGGATTTATCACAACATATACCTTTTTACTCTTCTTCTTCCTGAACTTTATTCCAGTGAATGTTTAAGCTGCAAAATATGAAAGTGGACTCTAATTGTTTCTGAAATTGCAATTTGATGTGTTTTCAAAATACGATGTGTTTATAGTTTCGTTGAAACATTTTCTTTTTGGGGTCCAGACAGACTCCGTTTGGTTGTGGTAGTCTGAATGTTAATGTCAAGTGTTATTGAATTATATCGTAAGACATTTCAAGTCTATCTTCTAACTTAACTATACAGTTTATATGAACTCGAAGATAATTATAAATATCGCACACCACGTTAATGAACATGCAATATTAGTGATAATCTAGAATGTGACAGGCATACAACTTAGAGTGTTTCCGTGAAGAACAAATATGGACATTTTCTCCCCCTTCCGTACTGCTCGTCATATTTTAAGTTGTGACAGCAGCATATTATCATACGTCACTCCTTTTCATTCTGTGAAATTTTTGATGAATGGCCTGAACACAAAACTTTCCAGAGCATGCATAAAGTTACATATATAAAAGAAACCTTTGCATGACTCAGAATTCGAGAAGGACTTCGTGATATACTGCCCTTACAAATGGTTTACCTCCATACACAAAATAAGACATGCTTGGTACTATTTAGCTTTTTCATGGAATTCGCTTGATTTTAATACACATGAACTTAAATAATATACTTTTGATAATAGAAATGCTCTTTGTTGCCATTGTTCTATCGTGATAGCTGTGCATACTAAGATACTCATTCTTAGGGGGTTACTACTACTCTACTCCCGGTACTACTACTAATAATAATAGTAGTGCCTTTGCTGGCGGGACCTAGTGTTTAGAGTGCACTATGTCTTCTGGTCTAGGCTAGAGGAATTTTGTTACTTTCATTGATCTGTCTCAGATTTATACTTGGCTTTGACAAAATGAAAGTAACTGGGGTATGAGTGATGCTAGTAATGCCATTCCTTCTGCAGCCAGTCCCTGCTGTGAATGGTGTGAAAATATTGCTCATAGGGTCGGTTGATCATGCATTTCAGTGGGCTTGGCAGACTGATATGTAATAGCATCTTCTGGCTCGGTGAGGAAAGCAACGGGAAACTATCTCACTCCTCATTTCCCTAGTACGCCTCTTCAGTGATGCCTAGGCTATCTATGACAGCTGATGGCAGAGCTGTTGAGGATCCAACCAGCCTTCGGGCTGAGGACTAAACATACATACAATAATAGTAATAATAATAATAATAATAATAATAATAATAATAATAATAATAGTAATAATAATATATGGCTGGCAAATATTTTGATTTAAAGCTATTTAGGCTGCCTGCATGCCAGTTTTGACGTTCCATTTAACTCCACTGGATGGCAGAGCAATGAATTCCAGGGTCTCCCGTTAAGAGCCACGCACGCTACACCTACACCACGGGGTTGGCCCGATATTGTACGACATTCTCAACCATCAAAACATCGACTAACTCTGTCGTGGTTGAACCTTGATAATGGGATCCAGAGGCCGGCAGTCCACCATTTATCCACTGGAGGAGTGGTATTTGAATTGCTAGTGAGCGTTGTTCTTCTAGAATTATGGAGACTTACCTAATTACAATTGAAGACCTCCCCCGAATAAGGATGTCACCGACACATTTTCGAAAAATGAGATTTCGGTGAAAAAAGGGTGTATAATCACGCCCCTATGCTGTGGTGTCATCTTACCTTTTACATTTGAACTTTAAGCTGGTTGACAGCAGAACTTTATCCTCCGTGGTGTAAGGATGGAAACATCAGTCAAGATGATGGACCGTGCTTGTGTTGGTTTATCATCAGGTGTAGTAGGTCATTTAAATAAAGACCATAGACGAAATCACATGTATATTTTGAAATATTTCATTGACTTTTTTATTGTTGTTATTTTTATTATTAAACTAATTTATTTGCTCTCATTTTTGTGCCAAGAACATGTACAGGATTTCTCTTTTGTTATACACAAACGTAAGACATAATTGCAGATTATTTTCCATGTTATCACTTCCAATTCATACATTATTTTTAAAACCTCAAATTATAACAATACAATATGGTTTATAATAGACGAACTCGTTTGTACAATTGCATATGCAATTAGTTCAAGTAGTGGCACACGGCTTTTTGTGCCGGGAATGTATAAGGACATGTTCGGCTCGCCAGGTGCAGATCTTTTGATATGATGCCCGTAGGTGACCTGGCCGTCATGATGAGGATGAAATGAAAATGAAGACTACTCATACACCCAGTCCTCGCGACAGCGAAATTAACCAATGATCGTTAAAATTTCCGACACTTCTGGAAATCGAATCCTGGACTGCTGTGACCAAACACCAGCCCGCTAACCATTTAGCCATGGATCCAGGCGGTTCAAGTAGTGTGTACCATGAAATAAACCCTATAAATATTTTCCTTTCTGTTGAAGGATACTGATTTCTTGGTTACCTCCTTATTCCGGGGTGGTCTTCATTTCATCCACATGTGTACTATCAGGTTAACAGTCCGTTACCTGCGAGATGAACGCCACATTCATTTAAAAAGTATTTGTAAATTCGACAGTCGTTGAACTGAGAAAGTGAATTATTTCCTGCTTTTCTAAACTGACAAACACAGACTGTTAAAGAACAACTGTGGAATAATTGCTTCCAAACATCCACTTTCAGGGTTCTATCCCAAGTTGTACCTTTTGATAGATAGATAGGTAGTGCACCGTTTGGTTTATTAATGTTCCCGCGGTGACTTCCTCTATTGCGCCGTGTTGGAGCATTGATTAAATATACACCTGTTTAAACATTGCTCCGGCTACGAAATTCACAACATACGGTCAAGAATCATACCTAGATTCTGTATTATATCATTTATGGATAATTTACATGAAAATGGGGATATCATGCATAAACACGAGCAATAACAATAAAGTGCATATTCGTTTCTCAGGGTAAATTACTTCCATTATATTCCCATATACTCTAGATAAGTCGTAGGTTCCGTTGAAGAGTAGCTATATGCTCAATCAGTCATTCAGTTTCCATACATTTAGGTAATTGCCTGATCAACGCTTAGTATTCGGCATAAACAAATTCAATTGATCCATATATTATCTTATTACTACGTACTATAAGTTACTTTAAGAATAGAAACGCAATAGTAATACTATATCTAGTTTATTAGCATGCTAATATATTATCAATGCATCTATCGGCAGTAAAGAAAAGAAAGTCGTACGAAATCACAAAATCATTCTTAAATTCTTGACTTCTGAGATAAACATAGTTGAAAATCTTTAAATTACCATTATATTTGTTTACATTTACGTTAACCTTCAATAATATATCATATTTTCAGTATTTAAGTTGATTCATGGGGAAAGGTAGGGACCAAAACTTTATTCATCAAGGGAGGAGTGGAATATCTTCCTGTTATTACTGTTTGGGATTGTTTTTGGGGCATCATTTGGGTTTTCATCTTTCCTTTTGGTCTATTTGTCTGAATTTATTTGGATACTTGTTTGGATTCTCACTTCTGACTCATCACGTCACGAGATAAGTATTACGTTGTTTAAATCTGGGTTCAAAAACACCAATACAGTTATTAACATTCCAATCATAGCTAAAATTGAGTAAATTAAAACTGTACACCATCATATGTACATAAAAACCAAATATCCTTACTACAGAGTGCCATAGATATAATAGTAAATCAGTCTACCCTGCGAAAATCGTGCCACAAATTCCTAATCATATGCCAATGTATTTACTTATATTCTCAAATATCTCTTCGCTGTGCCAAGATTTTGTCAAAGAAAACCGTTCTTCATATTAGCGTTGACGCGCTGAACTTCAAATATATATATATATGCGAGACTCCATTTTATTCTTGTATATTTATATTACGTAACGTATAATAAACAAGTAACCTATCAATATCAATACCTTCAGCTTGAAAGTCACTACGAAACATATCATGTTTGGCTCAAGTCATACATCCAACTTAACATGGCCTGAATCCTTCATTTGCAGTGCTAATTCTAATATAAATATTATATGTAACACAGGAATTCGCAATTCAATCAGCTATCCCTTACTCATGCAACGAACAGAAAACGTATCTCCTCATACTAAGAACATCTTGCCATACTATTACTCCATTTCCTTTATATACCACCGAGCTCGATAGCTGCAGTCGCTTAAGTGCGGGCAGTATCCAGTTTTCGGGAGATAGTAGGTTCGAACCCCACTGTCGGCAGCCCTGAAAATGGTTTTCCGTGGTTTCCCATTTTCACACCAGGCAAATGCTGGGGCTGTACCTTAATTAAGGCCACGGCCGCTTCCTTCCCACTCCTAGCCCTTTCCCGTCCCATCGTCGCCATAAGACCTATCTGTGTCGGTGCGACGTAAAGCAAATAGCAAAAATAGCCTTTATATACCTCCATATTTAAAAAAATACATATTCATTTAATTCCATTTAAATAACCTCTGTGTTACGGTAGAAATACTTAATAGCCTAAATATTCTCTCACACACTGCAACTCCGTAATATTTCAACATTTACTTACAATACAATTATCGTACTGGCCATGTCTGCAACTCATATTGACCTTAAATATTAGGTTACGTCTCGTATCTCGCATGCATTTTCTATAACCACAACTGTTTTAACGTTTCACGGTCTGCTCGTATAGATTAGCTTTACACATGCATATGTGCTCAATCTGATCTTGTTTCCATTAACCTACAGACAGACAGACCACGCGTCTCAATGGATATGCGGGCTGGAGCCCGGATCCTTTGAGCCATTTTAGCCCTTCGACCTTCCGGTCTTGAGTGCTGCTTTCGACTGATGTTATCTATACTGCATTGATGTGGATGGTGGTGGTACCTTGAACGGAATCGGACTGGTCAGGATGTGACCTGCACCCCGAGGGGTGGTTTACGTTAGGATGGCCTTGGGTCTCTTATGACGGAGACCCTCGGTTTCATAGTTTCCAAGAGTGGAGATGAGGGGGTTTTTGTTTGTGCTGAGACCTGTATAAAATTTCTTAGCCGATTTTTGGATCCTGGTATAAATTTCTTGAATATTGAGGTCAGTGTGGATGTCTCGATTCCGTTCAAACCATTGGGCACCTGCAATCATGCGAAGGGCACGATTTTGGAATCTCTGGACTTGTTGCAGGTGCGTTTTGGCTGCGATCCCCCAGACGGGACTGGCATACTCGAGGATTGGCCGAATGGAGGATTTGTATAACAGGAGTCTGTTTTCCAAGTTGAGCCCATTGTCGGCTTTCATGAGTGGAACAATTTCATGGAGGCGGCGATGCGCCTGGGCCGAAATTTTAGCAACATGATGTTTAAATGTTAGTGCTCTGTCAAGGGAAACACCCAGGTACTTAGTAACATCAGACCACCGAATTACTTCGCCGAAAAAATTCAGTGGTTCAGGGTCAGTTCTTGTTCGTTTCGAAAAAAGAGTAGCACAACTCTTATTGACGTTGATTTTGATTCTCCACTGTCGAAGCCATGGTTCGATGGTGGAGAGAGCATCTTGCAGGTAATTTTGAACTCTGGGTGGTTGCCAAGAAACAGCAGAGATTGCAGTGTCGTCTGCATACATGTAGACATTCACGCGCGGTGGGCGGGGTATGTCAGCCATATATAATTTGAAAAGCACTGGAGAGATGACGCCACCCTGGGGGACCCCAGCCTCGATAGGGCGGGGTTCCGACAGGGAGTGACCCACCTGAACCTGAAACTTCCTGTCAGAAAGGTAGCTATGAAGGAGTTGGACCAAGTAGCCGGGGATTCCGAAAAGCTTGAGTTTGTAGATAAGCCCTTGGTGCCATACCCGGTCGAACGCGCGTGAAATGTCTAAGAAACAGACTCCTGTATGCCTCCTGTGATTAAAGTTCTTGGTTATCTCCTCAGTGAGTCTGATTAGCTGGTGGGTAGTGGAGTGATCACTACGGAAACCAAACTGTTCATCATTAAGGAGGTGGTTATCATCAATGATTTTCTGTAAGCGGGTGAGAAGAATTGCTTCGAATAGTTTTGAGAGGATGGAAAGGAGAGAGATTGGTCTATAATTTTGTGGAAAGATGGGGTCAGCTAGAGCTTTGGGTATCATGATGACCTTAGCTAGTTTCCAGGGAGAGGGGAAATGAGCAAACCTAAATATGGCATTAAACAGTTTAGTGATGAATGTTAACGCCTTTCTGGGGAGGTTTTTGAGAAAGGTGGCCGAAATGTTGTCGATACCAGGAGATTTTCTATTTTTCAGTTTACGGATGGCGGCCGTGACTTCAGAGGGAGTGACGAATTTGAAATCAGTAGGTACACTGTGTTCGCCTAGGTTTTCAATTTCCTCCTCAACGATATCGATGAAGTTATCGTCTGAGGGGTCAATGTTGGGAGTGCAAGTGGTTTCAAAGGTGTCGGCAAGAGCGTTGGCTTTGTCGACATCTGAATGGGCCAATCCTCGAATACCATGGAGGGTGGGTATGCCAGTACGCTTCCTAGTGAATCTCCTAGCCATCCTGTGCAGTGAGTTGTCGGCCACACTTAACTCGGCTAATCTGGATCTCCAGGCTCTGATTTTGTGGTTTCTAATAAGTATGGCTAGGTTTCTGGTTTGCCGGTTCCAGAGGGACTTTAGGTACGGGGCTCTGAACCGGTGCCATAGTTTGCGGGTTCGGTTTTTGATTTTAATTTGATCTAGTACTTCAGTGGGAAGAGTTTCAACTCTTGTCTTGGCGAAAGAGGGTCCCACGGCGGAAGATTCAGCAGCCTCGATGATGGCGGAGGTGATTGTTGTAGTCAGTGTATCAATATCTTGGGGTCCTTTGATGCTGGGGTTGCCGGTAATGTTGGATTGGATATGATCACGAAAGGATTGCCAGTTAATTTTGCGGAGGTGGATGGGAATGGGTATAGGTGAATGAATGGGGCTGGAGGTTATTGTCATGAGCACAGGGAGGTGATCGGAATTTAGAGCTTCAATGGTGGTTAGTTTGATGTAGTGACGGATATTGGAGGATATGGCAATGTCGAGGGTGTCAGGGGCAATATTTGGATTGTGGGAGTAGTAGGTATGTCGATCCGGACCATGGGTGAGGAGGAGTTTGTCGTCGCAGTGACGTGAGAGTTGATTACCTCTTGTATTCGAAGTGCGGCTGTTCCAGCGGGGTTTCTTGGCGTTGAAATCACCCGCAAGTACATGTTGTTGTCTATGGCGTATAATTTTATCCAGATCAGCCGGGTCAAATGTGGCTTTGGGCGATATGTAGCAAGCAGAGAGGCTGAGGGAACCTTTGTGTGTGGCTACTTCTACGGTGGTGGCTTCAAGAGCGGTGAGGTCAGGGGGGGTGGGAATACGCTGGTGGGAGAGGGTATTTCTGATGAATACAGCGGTACCTCCATGTTCACGGTTGGGACGGTCGTTGCGGTATGATTTGAAGTTTGGTATGTGGCAGGAGTGACGGGGTTTCAGCCAGGTTTCACAAAGGAGGGCGATGTCTACCTTCAGATCCTTGAGTAGCTCACACAATTCAACGTGCTGGCGCTGAAGACCTTCAGCGTTCCAGAAAAGGACCCTCAGCTCTCTGGGGGATGCCCTGTGGTTGTTTGTATTACTCATCTTGGAACCACTCAAAGACTGCTTCTAAAAGGGCTTGTTTTTTAGCAGAAGGCGTGGGGGCAGCAATTATACGGGATAGGGTCTTCTTGATAAGGTTAATGATACTTTTGAGGGAGGGATCAGAAAGTAGTTTGAGAAGTTGAAAAATGTCTGAAGTGTTGCTTGTCGGGGAGGGGGTAGGCGGTGCTTCCCTTTGTGGTAAGGGGGCCGCAGAGTTTGGGAGAAGAGGAAAATCATCAAGTGAGAAATTGATATTATTGGAGGGAGGGGGGAGATTCTGCTTGGATAGATTGGCCATTAGTAGCATTGGCGTACGTGACGTTTGTTTTGAGTTGGGATCTTGACGGCAGGGGGCCAAGGGCACCTTTGCGGGCGGAGGGGAGTCTGGAGTTGTATGACTGGACAAGCTTGAGGTAATGGGTACAACCCCGGTAGTTGGCAGTGTGCTGATCTCCGCAGTTGGCGCATCGTGGTGTTTGGGTGCGGTCTCCTCTCTTCGGACAGTCGTTGGAAGCGTGGTAAGCTCCGCAGATGACACACTTGGGAAGACAATGGCAGCCTCCAGAAAGATGGCCAAACCGCTGGCATTTGAAGCATTGTACAGGGCCATTTGGGCTATTATATTTTTCAACCTTGATGTCCGTGCGAAGCAGGTGCTTGATGTCGAAGATGTTCAAGTCATCAGGATGGTTAATGTTGTAGGTGACCAGGAACAGTGGTAGTTTCCTCTTGGTTTTCTGGGAGGACATTTGGGCTACAGAAATGATGCGGAAACCTAAGTCACCAAGTTCGTCGGCAATGTCAGCTGGTTCTTGGGTTATATGTAGACCACGGATGACGACTTTCCTGGTTTGTCTGTCAACCAATAAACGAGTATGATATTGCCCTTTACATTTTTTGATCAGGGCCTTCAGGGTCTCGAAATCTTCAACGTTGCGGGTTTGAACCCTGACTCCATCATGAAGCACTTTGAGAGAGTATTCAATGTCGTTGGCTCTAAGTAGGTCGGTAAATTGATTGATGTTTTTAACATCCTTGACGTAGACTGGGGGGATTTTGGTTCTGGGTGGACGCATGGTTTGGGGGGATTGGGGGGTGTTTTGGACAGTTTGGGTTTGATTGGTGGGGCCAGAAGATTGAGAAGGGGGTGGGGGGTAGTAGTAGAGCTGGCGGGGGTGGGAACTGTTGCAGAAGTGGAGGGGTTGGGAGGTTTTGACCTGGGTGAGGAGGGGGGAGACAGAGGATTATTGAATATATCGAAGATATTAGAGAGTACCAGTGGCCTAGGTTTGACGTCCAGGTGTCTGGGACGTCTTCTTTGCGATCTTCCTGAGGGGGAAGAAAATTCAGCATCTTCTGAGGCGTCGTCATTGGTATCTTCAGGGGCGTCGTCATTAGTGGTTGGAACAGTTGTTAAGTTGCCAGTGCTGGCAGACAGTGGGGCAGGGGACCTGCTTCTTGAAGATGGGGGTGGTTGCGACGATGACCTTGCTCTTGAGATGTTGGCAGGAGGGGTCGATGATTCAGATTCGGAGTCCGATGTCTCTGATGAGCTGTCAACTACCGAGAAGGCGGGGGGTTCATTAGTGTTAGGAGGTAGACGGGGAGGTGCCGAGTCTTTCCTCATGAAAGGTGGTGTTACAGCAGGGGGGGGGGGGCTCATAGGTGGCCATATCTTGTCTTTCTAGTGAGGGTTTGATACTCACTGCAGCAGGATTGGCTTCTGAGAGCACACTTGTGCCTTTCCTAATTGGTTTAGTTTTCATTCTGTAGACCGTGGTGGGGCCTGAAGGGCCTTGGGTGGTGGGGACGTGGTGAGAAGAACCTGAAGGGTTCTTGCCCACTTTAGTCATAATGATAGAGTAGCCAGATAGGGACTGACGGGGGGGTTTGCCCCTGCCGAGGCAGGGGCCCTAAGCACTAGGACTGGGGGGGCAGCCGGGGGGCATCAATGCAGTCAGAACAGAGTGAGGGATGAGCAGTGTGGGGGGGAGTCAAACACCAGAGGTGGACTGGGTAGAAAGAGCCTTCCTGTTGTCGTGGTGGTCGTACCAGGGCGAGTTTTGTTGGTAGTGGTTGGTGCCACTGACAAGATACGAGCCGCGATCAACAGGCGACAGTAATTATGATGGCTGTCGGTACAGCAGAGAAAAGTTTTAAGGGGGCCTGAAAGCAGTAGCAGGACGCTAAATGCTCACCTACACTACCAGTCCTGCTACTGAGACCGGAAGGCTATAGCTGGACTATGGGTAAACCAGGTCCGCTATAATGACAAATATTGCTCAGTCAGCCTGGAAACAGGCCAAAGATGAAGGGCAGTTGAAGAACTGGAGGCTGCAGAGTTGAAGTTGCGAGGCGCAGACAGATGCGGGTAGGCAACCCGCTCGGCGTGGCACAGGCGCAGGTAGGCAACCAGCAAGGCGAGGCTCAGGTGACCGTAGACGGCAGGCGTGAAGTCACGCCCCAGTGGGAACGTACAGCCGTGGAAACAGGCCCGAAGAGTGGTGGCAGGTAGGCAACCTGCCCAACTACCAGTTGGAATACCTCCTCACTGCTTATGTGATCCGTGTAGGTAAAATCAATTGAGGGCGGCAGTGGCTGGCCGGGAACGGCTTGGCGGTCAATGCGATGACTGGAGACGACCAGGGGGACCTCGAGGAGTGCGCTAACACCGGTTAACAGAAGCAAAGGCAGGGCAGAACGTCGGAGAGAAGTCTCGAAGAAGTGCTCAGTCCGAAGGCTACCAGGAGAATCGTGGCTGAATGGCTATTAACCTAAAATTATCTCATAAGCACCATACTTATACTGCAGAAAATGGCACATATCATCGGATAATAATTGGCATTTATACTCTAGTATCCGTTCATTGGCACCAAATCTCTTACTTCTAGCACTCTTGCACTCTTACGAAATATTTTTCATCAACTAATTTCAAATTAAATACGATGCAACTCATAATACTTATCTCGTAACGGGATTTTGCTGTTGGATTTCTCCTGGTCTAGGACATCTTGGAACAGGCAGCCCTTGCAGTCCAAAGATTACGTCATCTGCGGCTCCGGCTGGAATCTTGGCTTGAGCTATTTTCATCTTGAGCGATGAATCCATCTGTTTAGGCTGACTCCATCTTGTCACCAGATCTCATGAAGTGAGAAAACAACAAATACATGGTAGAATGCATATTTCACTGGTGAATAGTAGGTTATTCAATACGTATTAATTGCCTTGTGATTCTCGTATTGGTCGTAAATATCTTTCTTAATTTAATAATTTCTTTAACTCGGCCTATTTTTCGTTAATTCTTTAGCCTAAACAGATATTGTTTCCCACTTGGAAACAATAAATTATGTCTTCCTTCGCATAAATTGGCCGCTATCATACTGATTTCGGCAATATTCGACTCGGCTGTAGTCTCTTTTTGCTACTGAATTTGGCTGTTGCAATAATAAATATTCTCCTTCAAATCTTCGTTTTTTCTGCCGATATCTGCAGTTAAAGTCTTCAACGATGTCTGTATATTATTACTTTAATATTTAATGTTGCGCTAATCTTTTTCTTCTCCTTCAGTAGGTTGTGCTGATCCTCTTCAACTCGTAACTTTTCTCAAGGTAGTCAAGAATCGGTTCCATTCAAATTGTTTTATGGTCCATCATTATTTAATCTTGAAACTCTTTTCTTTGCGACCGGTCGATATCGATTTACTATATCTCTATTCTGTGCATTTGCACATTGCCTGAAGCTATTGTACGCCATATTTGTCCACTGTTTCCATGACATTTACGGCCGATAATGTAACGTAATGGTACAGTATATAGATAGATAGATAGATAAAAGCGTGGCGATCATCCGCGATCATAATGGTCAAGGAATTCTTCCAGACAGCTGACGTGGATTTCCTTCATGTACTCCTAAACTGACGGCTCCAAAACTTCAGCTACACTAAACTATGCTTACTATTTCTCATTAACAGCAGCTATAATTTGCACCCCAAATACTTTTACTATTGATGTGCTTTTTTGCAGAAATGAGTTGTAACAAGGGGCTCATAATTGTAGCCCATACAAAGATTTAAATAATTATTAGTATGTAAAATCTATTATTTTGGAAAGTAATTTATTTGAAATGGAATGCCCACTTATATGAACGAATTAGAAGAAGAGTAAATTAGAATGTTAATGATGTTTATTTATAATTATAGTACAAGTAGTTTAAGAGCTATCGTACATTTAAAATTGTGAATAAAGACAGTTTTCTGCTCCATTCAAATGCTTCGTTCCGAGGCTGTGCTCTCTTTATTTTTGTTTCCTTTTAAGTACAGTGACTGCATTGCCACTTCCTTTTCATTTGCTTTGTGATAGTTTAAGAAGTAGGACGTGGTGGAAGATGGCATTTACCAATACTGATAAACCGACATATTGGTGGTTTATGGAGAATGTGGGAAGAATATTGTTCGATTTTTGCTCTGTACGCGGAACGATACTCCAATAGACGTCACCCTTCCCGACAATAATTATTTGTGGACCTATTCAACAAACTACTTGAAACTGTAACACATATAGTACGTAACAGAAACGAACGAGACACTGAAGAAGAGGGTGAAATGAACGTTGTAGCTACTTTGCTACAGATCCGCGTTATTTCCTATGAACTCGGACGAGGAAATGACAAGAGTCAGGCAAGTGCATTACGCGTTTTCCACCGTCAAAACTTCCGTCCGTATCACGTCTCTCTCCATTAGGAGGTTCATAGAAACCTCTTCTTATTCTTATTCTTCTTCTCCTTAGCATTTCTCCCGCTTATTTGCAGGGTCTGCTGTTGTGCGCTTTCTTTTCCACTTGTTGCGGTCTTGTGCATCTTAAGGCGAGACTTTTGCCACATGCATGTTCTCCTGCAGGGTGTCGAGTGTTGCCCTCATGGTCTGCGGCTCTGAGGACTTAAACGTAATGCTCTTCTAGCAAATGAAAACCCGTGTCTGCGTAGCACGTGGCCATACCATCGCAAACGATTCTCTCGCATTTTCTCATGGATTGGGGCCACACCAAATACCATCCGAACATCCTCATATTTGATGTGATCCAATCTAGGGAGTCTCATTGGCCAGTGAAGCATCGTTATCTCAATGGCATGCAGCTGTTGTTCGTGTCTCCTTGTAACTGGCCAACACTCGTTTTCATACAGTGCCACTGGTCTATTGTGGTTCTATAGATTTTGGATTTCAGATACATTGGCATCTTCCGATCACAAAGGACTCCTGTGACTTGGCGCCATTTTATCCAGGCAGCGTTGATTCTGCTTCGAATATCTGGGAGCATGTCACCATCCGATTGGATAAGTGAACCCAGATATTTAATTTGATATGTTTTCAGAATATCAACGCCGCCGATATTAATTGACCCATCACTTTTTACACCACATTCTAGGTTAACTTTTGTACATGGACATTAATTCAAGACACACCAGATTTATCATGCATCTTGTTTAGTGGTGAAGCAACATTTACAAATCGTGGCCCAGTATACCTCCGAAACATGCACTGTAGGTCCGTAAACAACCCCCATTGGATTCGTCAGGCGGAATGTCAGCGTCATCCTTGGAGTTTAGATGTGTGGTGTGGAATAGTGAACTATGAGCTCATAGGCCCTTTAGGAACTCTAGTTTTTCTGAAGTATGTCCATCTCGTAGCAGACCAAATTTCAAAGATGTTAGAAAACGTTCCCCTGCTGCGTAGAAGGAACATGTACTATCATCATGATGGCTGTCCAGCGCATAATGCATGACGTACTTGTGTTCATCGATTGCTTCCAAATCGTTAGATTTTATGAAGGGGATTGGCTGGCCCTTTCACTGGATTTGACCTTTTTACTTCTTTCCCTGGGAAAGCTAGAAGAAGCTGCTTACAATACACAAAGACTACACCAGATGATATGAAACGAAGTGTTACTGCTCCCTGCGCTGAAATTTCTGATGAAATACTAGAGCATGTGCATCAATCATTTCATGGCAGACTGGAAGCTTGTATTGAAGTTTAGATCGTCATTTTTAACAGAGCCTTTGAAATTTCTCCTTATTCTTCAGATTCAAAAAAATAAATTGGTTATTCATGTTTTTCTTTTACTTAAGTTAGTGCTGACACGTGGAGCAGGCAACTGCCGGTATTTGCAATTTTCAAACTACGATAGCTCGTAACCTACTAGTACTAGAATCCTGAAAACCCACCATTGACATTCTAATTTAATCTAGTTTTATTTTGTTAATGCCAATGGGCATTGTTCCATTTTAGGAATGGAACTTTCTAAAAGAAATACACATTAAAATAATTATAAAAACCTGTGTATGACTACAATATTATGAGCCTTTAGATACACTTCATTTCTGTGGAAACAGCACATCACTGGCACTTTCTATTTCGGAAATATTTGGAGCATAGGCCGGCTTGCAGTTCACTCATCAATGTCTAATATCGATGGCCTAGATTGAATACCTCGTATCTCAAAACGTTCTTCCTATCCATTATTTCCCTTAAGACTGGTCACGCCTTCCAGCCACACATGAATATGCAGTCCATCAGAACAATGTTCATTGGGTTTATTTTCCTATGCTGGTGCGTAAAAGAAAATGAACCTTAGAAAATTTTACTGTAAGAGTCAGTAAATACGTCACGCAGACATACTTTCCTATAGTACGGTACGATAAGGTTCATTTTCCTTCACACGTTAGCATTGGAATAAAGAGCACAACGAACATTGTTCTGATGGACTGCGTATTCATGTGTGGCTGGGAGGCGTAACCAGTCTTAAGGGAAGTAATGGATAGGAAGAACTTTGTGAGATACGAGGTTTTCATTCTAGGCCATCGATATCTGAGTTTCATTTAGCTATGGTTAGATGATAAGTACGTTTGTACTTTAAATCATGGTAACACTGCCTTCTTCACAGCTCTCACTCACGACTTGTAAACAAATCTGGTACAGTAGAGATGAGATGACGTCCTCAGGGAAGCCTTTCACTGTGACTCGGTTCTATTTTTTGTGCATTGAAATACTTCGCCACACGTTGTATATGACAGATCGCATTAAAAATCATTACTATGAAGCAGCAGAATATGAGACATGTTGACGTTGCCAACATATTTCACGTGAATCAAAGTGTTGTCTCTAGGTTATGTAAAATGTTCCAAGACACCCATCCAGTAACAGAATGACATCGCGCAGACCATCCACGCAAAACAACAGCAGCTCCATACCGGTATATGTGCATATCTGCACGTAAACACTCTGTACGTACAGTTACCACTCAGTGCCACGAACTATGGTTTAGTGGGGTAATCATATTAAAAAGATTGTGAGTAAAGTTTATATATCCCTTCATATAATTGTGAGGGCATTTAGAGGTTGTAGTAAGGATATAAAAGGTAGAGCGTTTAGGTCTGAGATGTGTGAACTGGAAAATATCCAGAGGAAAGCAATGCGATTATTTCTGGGCGATTTCCGACAAAAGAGTAGGTTTGCGAAAACGTTTCAAACTTTGCGCTGGGAAGACTCGGGAATAAGGAGACGAGCTGCTCGACTATGCGGTATATTCCGAATTGTCAGTGGAAAGATAGCGTGGAATGATATTAGTAGACGAACAAGCGTGAGTGGAAATTTTAAAAGCAGTAAAGACCATAATACTATGAAATATAAATTTAGAATTCAAGAAGATAAATTGGGATAGATATTCGTTTATAGGAAGAGGAGTTATGGATTGGAATAATTCGTCACAGGAAATGTTCAATACATTTCCAAGTTCTTAGAAGTAATTTATGGAAAAACTAGGTAAACATTCAAGGTATCTACCACCTGGGTGACAGTTCTAAATGCAGATCATTGACGAACATCCACAGCCTGTTTCCAGTTATCTAACCGGGTCGAAAATGGAATGAATCAAGTCCCCATCTAGCGACGGGGTTAGGGATTGCGCCGACTTACTGAGCCTGTCGCACTGCTCTGGAGCAATGATAAATGACTGACGAAATGATACTGCAGTGTGTTGCTGGAATAAAAGAGGACAGGGAAATGCGGAGTACCCTGAGAAAAACCTGTCCTGCCTCCGCTTTGTCAAGAACAAATCTTATACGGACTGACACGGATTTGAACCGCAGGATCCAGCGGCGAAAGACCGGCGCGCTGCCGTCTGGGCCACGAAGGCCCTTCAAATGCAGATCATTGATGATTTAGTTTTCTTGCTGAGCGTATTTACTATAACTCGAAGTCGTACTGTACCTCGCATTGTTGAATAGCTTCATACCATAACAAATTAAACCCTACCTTAGGCAACTTCGCGAGCCTCAGCAGCGTTATAGAGAGAACGACAAAGGGAAATATGAATAAATGATTTCCCTAGAATGAGAATGTTTCCTTATCAAGGCATAATGAAACGTGTTTTCTAACATCGACTGTTATTACGATATCTAATTATAGAGTATTAAAACTGTGGATACAGAAAAAAATAGTGGCATAAATAAGGATAATAAATAATGACGCATGGTCTCCGGAGAGGCCTGGTGCAGGTCTTTTTCTAGTAGACGGCCTATTAGGCGACCTGCATGTCTGTGAAGATGAGGGCCCTACCTAGAATGATTTCTAATGTTGAATACGCCACACACATCCAGCCCCCGAGCCATTGGAATTAACCAATTAAAGTTAAAATCCCGGACCCGGCCGGGAATCGATCCCGGGACCCTTTGAACCCAAGGCGAGTACGCTGACCATTCAGACAACGAGTCGGACATAAATAGGATGTAACTAAGGATATATCTGATACTTTTTGTGGAGCCAAAGTAGTACCAACGTTTTCTTATTCTTCGAATTTTCGATAACTCAGAGCGTTTTCAGACTCCGCAAGCACTTTGAGATATCGTCGTTTCACCTATATAAAGCGCTATGTGATAATATTTCAGGTTAGAACTCTGAACAGAAAGCTTCCCTCATCTAAAGTTCAGTATTGCATGAACTATATCGATGGATTTCTTTTAAAACCTCATATGTCCCAATGCTGTTACTACCTATTGCGTATTATTATTATTATTATTATTATTATTATTATTATTATTATTATTATTATTATTATTATTATTATTATTATTATTATTATTATTATTATTATTATTATTATTATTATTATTTAAGCCGCCTCTGTGGTGTAGTGGTTAGCGTGATTAGCTGCCACCCCCGGAGGTCCGGGTTCGATTCCCGGCTCTGCCACGAAATTTGAAAAGTGGTACGAGGGCTGGAACGGGGTCCACTCAGCCTCGGGAGGTCAACTGAGTAGAGGTGGGTTCGATTCCCACCTCAGCCATCCTGGAAGTGGTTTTCCGTGGTTTCCCACTTCTCCTCCAGGCAAATGCCGGGATGGTACCTAACTTAAGGCCACGGCCGCTTCCTTCCCTCTTCCTTGTCTATCCCTTCCAATCTTCCCCATCCCCCGCAAGGCCCCTGTTCAGCATAGCAGGTGAGGCCGCCTGGGCGAGGTACTGGTCATTCTCCCCAGTTGTATCCCCCGACCAAGAGTCTGAAGCTCCAGGACACTGCCCTTGAGGCGGTAGAGGTGGGATCCCTCGCTGAGTCCGAGGAAAAACCGAACCTGGAGGGTAAACAGATGATGTTGATGATTGTTTAAGACCGGTCACGCCTCCCAGGCACATATCTATATCCAGTCCATCAGAATAATTTTAGTTTTGTCCCTCTTCCTACGCCAATGTGTAAAACAAATGAGCCTTACATACATTCTACTGTAGGAGTACGTAAATTCGCCATAAAAACAACATATCTAGTATAAGGTCTCAGATTAGCATAAAAAATGAACACAACGAAAATGATTCTGACCGACTGCATATAAATATGTGGCTGGGAGGCGTGACAAGTCTTAAGGAATATAATGGGCAGGAAGAGCATTGGATCATCATGTTTTAAAAGATAGCTATCGATATCACGAATGTTCGTTCTAAGCGATACATGTGCTGCGGGTCAGTATTCCTACCCTCAACATTGTCACATACTTCGTAACGGTATTTCGAGGCACAACGAAGATGTCTAAGTTTCACTGTACTAAAATTTAGTGCAGGTGGTACAAAAACTACGGAAAATATAAATTTCACTAGTGCCTCCCCTTAACAGTCGTTTAGTATTCTTAAGGCATGCAAAAACGTTTGACTACAGGTAGTTGGAGCACAGTGTTCTTGGTCCGTTACGCCGTGCTGTTCGAGATACAGACATGGTGTGAATAGTACATGGATAGGACGACCAGATGTCTGCGCCTCGCAGACTCATGCACAATGCAGAAGGGACGGATCGATTTATTGTCATTTCAGCCGCAAGAAATAAGTGAGGGGGATTGTTATGGGATTCGTAACAAGCCCACTTTCTAGGTAGTCGTTAAAGCACAAATAGAAATTGATAGCTGTTTGGGTTAACTTTCTTCAGTTTTGGTCATGACACATAAGAACCACTTACGTGTTGGTTGTCGGCAAAAGTAGATAAGTGGAATTCTAAACATATGTTAGATGAGGAATGACAATCTTGTTAAATATTCTGTTACGAATGTGTTAACTGTCGTCTCCTATTATTTCGATATTCAGGGTAAACGGAACGTAAGTGGTACATTCTTAAATTTAGTAAGTAGTTAGACGCTGAATATTACATCATATTTAGGATTTATGCCGTTGATGAACGCCGTCGATATTTCAAAGGGGGACCTTTACCATCGTTGTTATAAAGACTGACTGAAATGAAATAGATTAACATTAACTACGTTATTTGCAATATTTTTCATTTAAAGTAAGGAGTCTGCTTCACACTCTGTAATAAAAGAACTTGGTGCCAATTTCTTTGAAATCATTTAGGAAAAGGCTAGGAAAACAACAGATAGGGAATCTGCCACCTGGGCGACTGCCCGAAATGCAGTATTGATTGATTGATTGATTGATTGATTGATTGATTGATTGATTGATTGATTGATTGATTGATTGATTGATTGATTGATTGATTGATTGTTACAATACAAGTCGTATAACGTAATTAACACTTTTATCCGGTATTATCATTTGTATGTCGGGCTCCCTGGCTAAATGGTTAGCGTGCTGGCCTTTGGTCACAGGGGTCCCGGGTTCTATTTCTGGCAGGGTCGGGAATTTTAACCTTAATTGGTTAATTTCGCCGGCATGGGGGCTGGGTGTATGTGTCGTCTTCATCATCATTTCATCCTCATCATGACGCGTAGGTCGCCTACGGGAGTCAAATCAAAAAAAGACCTGCACCTGGCGAGTCGAACATGTCCTCGGACACTCCCGGCACTAAAAGCCATACGCCATTTCATTTCATTTGTATAAGCCGACTTTAGTGATGTATTTGGTGTAAAATAATAGGTTCGATCCCCATTTAGGTCATCGGCATTTGAAACAGTTGCCGATAACCATGGGTCGTTGTTTCCGGTAGATCTAGTTCAAAAATCCTCGTCCCTGCGTCCCTTTAAGGGCCATTGCAGTTCGAGCGACTTAATAATAATAATAATAATAATAATAATAATAATAATAATAATAATTGTACCAAGAATAACTCCTTCCCGTCTATTTAAAATTGTCGCTCAAGTGTCTATGCTGGTATCTGTGTGAAATCAATTGATCTGTCAGATACTGTAGTAATTTTACCGTTTGCCGGGCTGAGTAGCTCAGGCGGTAGAGGTGCTGGCCTTCTGACCCCAACTTGGCAGGTTCGATCCTGGCTCAGTCCGGTGGTATTTGAAGGTGCTCAAATACGTCAGCCTCGTTCCGGTAGATTTACTGGCACGTAACAAGAACTCCTGCGGGACTAAATTCAGGCACATCGGCGTCTCTTACAACCGTAAAAGTAGTTAGTGGGACGTAAAGCAAATAACATTATAATTATTAATTAATTTTACCGTCGGGGCTAGATGTCCCTAGCATCGACTTCGGACTGCTTCCTGGTGTTCAAGCACATCATTAACTTGGATGAATGTATTTAGATGTTTGGCAGGCCACATGGCATACTTTTTATCATTCAGAAGTTATCAATACTGTAATCAATTTCAACATATGGATTATCCAATCAACTTAAACCTACCAAAAATTCTGCTATTTAGCCGAAAGCCATGTAACTAAATTCTTCTGGAAGTATCGATGTACCCTCTATTTTAAGGACAAGTTTTTGAGCAAAGGTGCCTTGCATTGTTTGAATTCTCTTTTTCAATGAAAAGCTTGCGTGTGAAGTTCGGGAAAATTATTTGGATTTCAGTTAGCATGTGACAATTAGGTCATCCTTCCTTTTCCTTAAAATTAGGTAGGGCTTTCATTTTCAAATTGTGAAGGCATTTAGGGAGTCCTCGGGATTTGAAGAACATTATCCAGGGGGAAATTGTAAAATGTAAGGAAGCACGAGTGGTTACCCCCATCTTGTCACTTAATTTTGATTTTGAGTGACTATGTTTCTATGTTTCTCTTTCCTTTCGGCTTATTCCATTCCTCCCTCACTTTGTCACTCGTAGCATGGTTTAGCCTCTGTATTATTGGGCAGAGAATCCCACTTAGGTGCCTTTTAGTGAACATTTTATCCGGAGTGCCTTTTCGAGTCCCTTTTAATTTTGCTCTTACAAATTAAACTCAATCATTTTAGTTGAAGTATGGCTTAGCCTCTGTATTTTAGAGTCATGTGCCTAGGTAGGTGTCCATTGGTAATTTTGAATATTGTACCGATGTTTCCTCCTTCAGTCTCATGTAATTCTTTGCCTTCCGATTGTAAACTCTCGGTCTTCCTTCTCTCTTATTTTGCGCCCGACCACAAGGGCCTTCTGCCGCTGTTGAATGGGGAATATTTTGATCCTCCGGGTTTTGGTGGCCTTAAGGTTAAGAAAACCAAGCAACACCTTAGTCAAGTAGGAAGTTTTACTGGATAATAAGCATTTATGAGATCAAACGATTAGGATATAAATGGCAAATTATACTGCCCCGATTACAGGCGTCCTGTAAAACCATTGTAGAGTGAATTCAAGGGTTCGAGATCAGAGTAAGGTTAAAATTGTTATGGAAGCCATGAGCACCTTTTGTGTTTAATCACCAAACTATGTAAAGATTAGTTCTCCAAACGTAGTGTGGATTTTCATGCATTAGTGATGTGAAATGTTTAGCCTACTTCTTGTTATGATTGAAATTGGTATTTTAGTGCAAGTTTAAGTAAGCAATGAAATCTTTCACATGGTAATCGAATTTTGAAATAATTTAGCTCAAAAATTCGTAATCACTGACATTGTGAAGCTCACTGATGTCTTCATCCGACCGTTGATTTCTTTATTTTTTTTTCTTACCCAATACTTCAAGATTTGACGTACAATATCGATTCCTCAGAGGCGAATTTTCTCTTCTTAATTTCACGAGCATCCACATGTGTATTCCATAATTGTGCATCATGAAATTATACCAATTCACGTGGTATAAAAACTCATAAATTAAGCAGATTTCTATTTTTAATTTAAAACTAATTAATTCATTATCCCGTTTTAATTAAATAATTAATCACTTATAATTTAAGTTCCAATTCTCATGTTGATTTTGTGTCTGGAAATGCTAAGTTTAACAGTTTTAGTTCCTCACTGATCTTGTAAGTGGCTGCACGTATCCTTCACGTTATACCTTAAGCAATATGTAAACCTTGGTAGAGAGCGCGAGAAACAAATACATTAGTTGCTTCTGAGGACAAATGCTTTTCATCTACGCTGTTAAATATATCCTGTATCTAAAATATAGCATAGATTCCTCAACGAATAAATATCAGTTGTTGCACGAAAAATATAATGTATAAGACTTGTCGATGACATAATTTACTTGCTGCAAATGAAGGAATATTTAATGATATATTGGAAAAGGGATAGTAATATGAAGTTAACAGCATCAGTCACTACTGATCTGCATTTAGGACAGTCGTTCAGGTGGCAGGTTCCTTAAGCACATAAGTCAATCATCTACACTGCCACCCTTGCAATTTCCCAAAGGCTGCTACTCCCCTTTCGATAAACCATTCGTTAGCCAGGTCTCTCAACAGATATCCATCTGATATGATTGCGTCAAACAATTATAAATGACAAGTTCTGCATCCCCGACTACGGGGATCCTGTGAAACCATTGTAAAGTGAATTCCAGGGTTCTATACCCGAGTAAGATTAAATATGGAAGCCATGTTTTGTGTTTTTTCATTTAAAGTTGATATTTGTTTGTGGCATCGACCTCTACGGATCTTTTGCCACTACTTGTGCCATATGACAGGAACCTGGGTGTAAGTGGAATTTCGGAAGTGTAGTGTCCTGAATGTGAGACAAGGAACGTTAAGGACGACACAAACACCCAGTCCCCAGGCTAGGGATATGTTTTGTGTTTAATCACCAAACTATGTTTTGTAAATATCTGGTAAGGTGATTGGTACAGGTGAAAGTAAGAGGAGGGGTATTGAATAGGTGGATGGATTTAAGCACCTTGTAAGTTTCGTAATAGGTACATGAGCAGTAAACAGGAGATACAGCTGTAGACAGCATTATCTGGGAAGAAATGTGACAAAAATATCCCTACGAAACATAACTTGTGGTGATGGTTTATTAAATGCTGCACATAATGTAGCGTACATTTGTACTTAGAACAGAAAATTAGAATGTTTCAGAAAAACAGGAAGAACTGGGATTGAAATCAGAATTTCTTTTTTTTTTACAATTGGCTTTACGTCGCACCGACACAGATAGGTTTTAAGGCGAGGATGGGATAGGAAAGGGCTCCGAGTGGGAAGGAAGCAGCCGTGGCCCTAACTAAGGTACAGCCCCAGCATTTACCTGGTGTGAAAATGGGAAATCACAGAAAACCATCTTCAGGGCTGCCGACGGTGGGGTTCGAAAACAGTATCTCCCGAATGCAAGCTCATAGAAACGGAAGTTCGAATTCATAAAAGGTATACAAAGGAGAAGGGAAATTAACTAATTTTAGAAAACATGAAGCAACGGAAACGGAAATAGACGGGGCTTAGTTGTAGACGGAAATATGTGAGAGAACTGTTGAAGAAGACATGAGACATGGAAGAAGAATCAGCAGAAATACAGATGACGTACGCTGTAATAAATCAAAGTTGGCAAGTAATAAATAAGTAAAAATAAAGCAATACAGAGCACAGAAGATGTTAGCAAAATGTATTGCAAGGTTTGAAACGGATATGGCAATATTTATAAATACATTGCGAGCAATAAACGTTTGTTTCGGAATGAAATTTAACAAGTAGCCAGATGACCCGTGCTTCTCTGCAGCATTCGTTATAAATTGGTCAGATATTTCTCCTTGATATGCCGGACGTAATCATATTGTTTTGCCTGCCCTTTTCAACTTTTTTATGAACATTTAATAAGCAGCGCGTTTTGGTATGCTGCAGTTCATAATCAGAATTCATCCATTCTGACATCATCATGCCGTCTGTTTGCTAAAATCTATCCATATATTCGCTTCTTTATCCTGAAGTTCTTGAGATAAATCTTTGTATTGTGTCGTAGAAAGTAATGGCATTTTCAATCGCAGTTCTTCTATATCAGGGCCTCTCAGGGTGCATGCGCGTGGTGCATGCACTGTGCACGGTGCAGAAGACGACTTGGCTTGGTTGACCAGAGTGCAGACCCCCACTCCTCGATTTGGAGCAATAGCGCTTACTCTCTCTTTCCTCACGCCTGTCTCGCTCGCTCCGCCTGTCTCCCCCTGCCCCACTTGCGCCATAGCGCTCCAAATCCGGGCTGAGTTGAGCCGAGTATAGCCGAGTAGAGCCGAGCTTAGCCGAGTAGCCCAGAGACGAAGCGTTGATCCGAGTCATGCCGAGCGGCACCGATGCACAGTGCACGGAGCTCTTGCGCCTCGCTCTGCACGCGTGAGATTTTGGGCGTTTGAGAGGCCCTGTTCTATATAGAACGGTAGTCTTGTGAGCTCATAGGTTAGTCTCGAAGGAACGCTTCTTTTCAGGCAGAGAACTTGTTTAAGATACTTGGCCTTCACTCTTTCTATTGTAGCTAGGTTATCCTTCGATAGGTGTTCTCAGATAATGTGTAAAGCGTATGTCTTGATGTGATCTGTTTGTACGTAAACTTTTTTCTCTTAGCAGCATGTAAGTTATAAGGAACGCTCTGCCATCTATCGAATATATCTGGAAACTGGGAAAGGTTAGAGAATCAACGAGTATCTAGCAGGGAATTGTATTCTTCCGTGATCAGATGAAGTCTGTACTCTCTGGTGGACAGGTATTAATCAAACATGGCTGCATGCAATGACATTATTTGGGATGAAAATTTCACAATCAGAATATTAATGAAAGTGATAGTCGTTTAGTAACCTGCTAAGTACAGAACGTATTGAGGGCTAGGTTAAGCCTTCGCGTACAATTATTGGAGCAATCATTTAATGGTTTGATTTTAATATTACTCATACTTAGTTGAACTCAAATACCTATCAGCGTCTCGTGATTCACGGCAGGTAAATCCAGAGAAAATAACACAAAAGTGAAGCAAAATCGGTCCAGTATAACGAACGAACAGGTTTGCCAAAGCTTATTTTAGTCAAACATTAATTTTCAATTTCGTGTGGCTATTTCTAGCCGAATTCAGCCCTTGTAAGGCAGACCCTCCGATGAGGGTGGGTGGCATCTGCCATGGTGGAGGATAGTGTTATGTGTGGTGTGTGAGTTGCAGGGATGTTGATGACAGCACAAACACCCAGCCTCCGGGCCAATGGAATTAACCAATGAAGGTTGAAATCCCCGACCCGGCTGGAAATCGAACCCGGGACCCTCTGAACCGAAGGCCAGTACGCTGACCATTCACCCAACGAGTCGGACAGTCAAACATTTAAATATATAGATTGGAATGCATAATTTGGGCTCATCTTAAGGCGATGGTTACTGTTGAGGAGAGGTTATTAGGTTTCGAACATTTCGAATATTTTTGTTACAATATTATTTCATAAGTAACATAAACTTTACCACTTAAGTTATATGCAACTTTTTATTTACTTATTTTTTTAAATGTTATTTATTCTTTATACAGAAAAATAACTATTATTATTGCAGTGTATATATGCAACCTTTCTGTAGACTAATATTGCTTTTAAGTAGGGGACAATATATATTATAATACAGACAAATAACATATCGTTGGTGAAGAAACAATACCATTGTGTAAAGGAGAATGAACGTTAAATACATTATACTGGAGGAGTGAGTAAATACGTCATACAAACATACATTCCTACAGTTCGGTGCGGTAAGCTTCATTTTCAGCATAGGGAAATGAACACAACCAAAAAATGTTCTGATATACTGCATATCCATGTGTGGCTTGGAGGTGTAACAAGTCTTGAGAAAATAAGGGATAGGAAGAGCATTGTGACATAAGCGGTTTTGTTTCATTAACGACGACACACTACATGATATTGTTGAATTCATTAAATACTAGAGTTATGCTTTGCATATATTTTGTCTCTAATATAGAGTTATTGGCAACAACTACTGTATTCCTAATAAGGGTGGAAAGTTCATTAAACAGAGCAGTTCGTGCACGGCCAGTAAATATAAAGGAGAGTTCTTCAGAAAATTGTGTCTGCGTGGAAGAATAATGCACGGACATTTGTTGAATGATAACGTGTTGAATTCATCAGTACAAGGTGGGAAGGAACTTCGTGACCATCCTTCATGATCCACCACGTCGGGCGGCGTACATAGGAAGGTAAAGGGGAGAGAAAGGAAGAAAAAGTATACAAGTCGCTATGGAAGAATAGCGGTAGGTAAGCTAAAGGGAATGCAAATTTTATCACCCAGTGGATTATTTAATGTTAGGTTGCCGGTAACCAATAGCAACATACGGTCACAACAAAGAAAGGCCGACTGAATGAATAGATGATGACGTTACTCCAGCCGATATGGTACTACCAGTTGCTTTCCCCAGCTAGACGCCCCAAAACAGGAGAAATGGCTCTCCCCTTCAGAGGGGCGTGACCTATAGTTATATGTCATAACTTCAAAGAAAGATCCGCTTTCCTTCCGACAGAGTGTCAAACTGTTTTGGCGCACCGATACCTAACCTAACGATCACAGTAATATTTATTTGCTTTCCATTAGTTGTTCACAACACTACACGGTCCTCAATGCTTGTGCAGTGTTCGAGGAAACTTCAACTATCTGATCTGAAGTCGAGTCAGAATAACCTTCCAAATAAAATTTAGATATATTAGACGTCCTCAGGAGTGAGGAACAACACATCTGACTGAAATACTCATATATAATTAAGAGATTGAATAGTTGTCTAACATAGTTATCAGGGATTTATGAAGAAGCACGATGTTGCTATGTTGATCTATTCTCATTAGTACTGGTCACGACAAAGCATCGCAAGGGAAATTTTAATTATCATGAAAGAACTCAGAAATGAAGACATATTTTTAAGATTACATTCTATTTATATTTATATTATATTTCTTATTTTCCTTGTTCATTTTCTTCTTTCATTGTTGTGACTTTAAAGATAGAAATCCCTGTATATTTTGTTCGCTGTATTTTTGTTGTTGTTAAGTTTTTAATGCATTATTCATTATTGTGCTATTACACTACTGTGATCGCAATATGTTTATTATCATTGGTATTTTTATTATTAATAATAATATTTATTACACGAATCGAAATTCCTGGTGAACAAAATTCTAAGACTCAGCGTTCTTTTTCAAACTTTGTTACATTGTGGAACGCTGCTTTTATTAATACTGTAGTTCGTCGAACTTGTGCTTCATATGCTAAAAAGGGATGGGAGACGAATTTGGAAGGATCTCTGGACTAGTACATATCGAGTGTTAGTAAAGAGGAACAGTTCGTTGGATTTTCTTAGGTGATCTGTCAATTTTGGAGTCCGGTGATCACTCAGATTGTTTGGGATTCTCCTTGTTTGTAGTAAGATCCGTAAGTTTACTTTAAAAGATGTGGTTAAGGTAATCCTACGTTTCCTTTCCTACTGCGGACTGCCCATCCTAATAATGTTGAAGCACCGTTCCACGCCTATGTGTTGAAATTTGGTCAGGAGTTCACTACATGGAAACTTTTAACTGCCGAGTGTACTGGTGTTCGTTTAGAAAACGAGAAAACTGCTGTTATCAATACATTCCCTGGAGTGAAATATTAAAATGATACCCGTGGATCCTTCTAATATGCTTCAACAGAAGTGTAGAACTGCGAATTGTTGGTTTCTGTCGTCCAGGTCCCAGATCACATATCGTCGCTCCTGTGACAAAACCGCGAATGTGACAATACTGTTCCTATCTATTATTTCCCTTAAGACTGGTCACTCCTTCCAGCCACATATTGATATGCAGTCAATCAAAACAAATTTCGTTAAGTTCATTTTCCTATGTATAGGAAAACTAACCTGACTGTTCCGCATTGAAGGAATGTATGTTTGCATGACAGATTTAACCACTCCTAGAGTATGATTTATTTAAGGTTCATGTTTTTACACACACGCATAGGAAAATGAATTCAACGGAAATTGTTCTGATAGACTGTATATCAATATGTGGCTGGGAGGCGTGACCAGTCTTAAGGGAAATAATGGACCGACGATGTCTTGTTACATTGCTGGTACTCATGTACTGTACACATTTTGGACTTTGAACACGCGATGGTCGCGGAGCCGAACTTGGGCTGGTGAGCGTTACCAAAACAAGACGATTTCAAAGAACAAATAATTTCTGGACAACACCTGTGACGACAGTGTAAATTATCTCACTTTAAAGCGGAAGGATAAACGGATCTCTCAACAAGAGTCTAATCTCCGTATGCCGTTACTAGGTGATACTATATGCTGCCATCCTCGGTTACTAGCGTCGCTTGCCGTGTCACATGTTTAACAATTAGTTACTGTACTTCTAGTCTCCAAGGTGGTGGAGGTGATTATTGTTTTAAGAAGAAGTACAACTGGGCGACCATCCCCTACTAATGCTAATCAGAGGGAAAAGTGGAAGGGGTCTGAGGAAAAAATGAAAGTATGGACCAAATAAAGACAAGGGTTATGGAAGGCGTGAAGATGAAAAACTCCCTCGGTCTCGGAACCTAACATTCGGTGTCGAAGGAAGTGAGGAGCCTGGCACAAATAAGTGGAATCAATGCCTGGACTCAGTTAAGACCCCGTGGTCGTCAACCCGCTCTCGTAAGTTAAGTGCCCATATGAGTCCTTTAAGTAGCTTCTCACCACAAGCACGATTATATCGTGTTTATTTTCCTATCGTTCCCACCCACATGGAGTCTCCACCGTGGTCACACCTCGTACTTGTTGTCGCTTTATTCGTAGTTTCTCACGAATATGGTAAAAAAAATAAAAGAGTGAGCTTCCCAAAAA
Organism: Anabrus simplex; assembly: GCF_040414725.1. Taxonomy (NCBI): domain Eukaryota; kingdom Metazoa; phylum Arthropoda; class Insecta; order Orthoptera; family Tettigoniidae; genus Anabrus; species Anabrus simplex. The sequence continues at coordinate 335,389,290 of NC_090268.1, forward strand.
CTGCGTTGCGAAGATGTGCGGAAAAGTCAGCTTTTCTTAAAATGGAAAATATGCTGTGTCAAAACCGCGAATATGACAATACTTTTCCCACGCATTATTTCCCTTAATATAGGTCACGCCACATTTTGATACGCAGTACACAAGAACAATTTTTGTTGAGTTCATTATCCTATGTGAGTGCGTAAAGGAAAATGAACCTTACTCTAAAGTACTGTAGGAATGTATGCTTGTATGACATATTTACCCACTCGACCAACAGCCTGAGCACGAGGAAAAGCCAGCCATTCCTATGTTGATGTCAACAGGGCTACATTTTAAACTCATTTTAACTCATTTTGACGACACACTTATGTGAAATTAAATTTAAATTTTAACACTGATGATGGACCTTAGTTCCCGAAAACCGGTTATTTTTTAATAAAGTGTGTGCTGATACGACTGTATATAATTAATAATAATAATAAAATAACTACATCAGCACCGTCAAGAAATAGCTTTGATATTTTATAATGATTATAATTACCCAATCCTACAGGATGATGTATTTAATTTTAAAGTTGGAAAGTAACGGGATATGTAATCATCTCCTCTAAATACAAATCAGAGTAATAAGAAGTTGTCTGACGCTATAAATAATGAAGATATCGGCAAAAAACGTTCCATTAAAAATTCAGCAGCTGTATACTGGTGAGCAAGAACACCTGACGTGTTAGATGTTTTAAGTATTTTTCTTGTATCAGTATGCAACATTCTCTCAGAAATAGCTGAAAAATCCTATATTCCTTTTTAGGATGCATAATTGTGTAACTTCTCCGATTACTTCTGATAGACGTCCTTTCTCATGACCTTTCTACCTTCGTGTTCAAGGGACGTCCAGCTGATCAACTAAGTTATCGAACACAATGTCAGCCACTTCAATGAATTTTTAAAACAGGAGCTCGTCTAGGATTTGACATTGAAAGCCAATGAAGAAGTGTGTTTGGACATGCCAAATTTGCCTACTTTGACCTGAATACGTCTGAAACTTCTGTCCATAACTAGGGCACCATCCCAGAAAGTCGACTGTCGCATATTCAGCCCAGTCTTTTCACGTTTATTATTTCTAATCTACTTGGCACATTCCAGTCAAATAATCAACGATAGTCAGATGAATGATCAATGAGCTGGCGAGGGTGAAATCATCTATGAATAAACGGGAGAGAGTTGAGGAAGTAGCCGGCGGGTTGTGCAGTAGATGAGGCAGTGTTACTCAAGAATTTGAGTTGATAGTACACTCACAGTGGTGCCTAATAATTTGATATGAAACAGCCACAATCATACTTAAGAATGTCGACAAGTAAAATTCGGAACATTCGGGAGTGAATTTGAGTGACGAGGGAAACTTCACAATGTCGAACCATATGCAGCGCAAATGAAAGCAGCCATATCAATAGAGTATGATGATTATTATAGCAACCATTTACTTTCAATCCATGTGATATGACGCTTCCCTGGAGTCACAACACATCGAAATCCAATGTGATCTAAGTTAAATTGGAAAAATTCTTGAGTGAAGGCGTCTGGGACTGTACAAGATGAGCGTGGCGGAAAACGGTGGCTTGCTTATTCGATCAAATTCACCATCACCTGAACACTACAAAGACGCCGAGGACGGATTCGTACACTGTGCGTCAGAATACTGCATATATATCAAATTTGTGCGTATAGATGAACACTGCCGAAGAAACTGAAACCAACAACAAGTGACCATGACGAGTAGCTCCACGACGACCGGTAACTCGTAGCTGGGTTATATTGTGGCTCGAGTTTCTGCTGACGGCTGTACGTCAACGATGTAGATTAATGCCAATACACACGTGTTGTGCAAATGGGATGTGATAAATACGTCGTAAAGGGGACACCTTTGAAGATACTAATTTCCACAACGACAAGTCACAGCAGAGCCCCTAGTCTGTGTGGTCTCTGCTAGATCAACGTTAATGAAGAGTCCAAATCCCACGATGGTTACGACAGTTTGGTTCCGAGTGGAAAGGAAGTACGCAACGAATTTGAAAGAATGAGTCAACATCCACTGCCGACGATCATGAAGGAGATCGAGCTACTGCCAATGCAAAGGTAATAAATACGCCGTTTCTGATGAATTTGTTTCAACAAATATAAGGCTAGTTGGACTTGTGTATGCAGTTAATACGTAGTATCGTGCTTCATGCGAGAGACATTGACACAGACTACATCCTCAACAGATCAGATTACTTGGAGTTCAATGAGGCTTATATAGATAATTCTCAGTCTGTACAACTGTCTGGTATCGTAATGTAAGTTTGCAAAAATACTGCCACACAGTAATGTCTTCTGCCAACAGAAGAAGTATCAAATATATTAAAATAAAGAAATCTCAACAGTCCAACCGACTGATGCTCACAGGTCTATGTCAATCGTAGGTTGAGAATTTCAGATGAGTACGTTGGAGACATGTGCCCATTTGGGTTGACGGTGAATGAAAAATCGAAATATGTTTTCGGTGGTGTCAACAGCCATCCGACTGTGTCGATATAGTCGATCAAAGTCTTCCTGTATAGGATGCTGTTCGTATACTCGGTGAGCGCTAAACCTGATACGAGTATATCCATCAACTCACGGTGATTTCAACATTGACATCACACAGAACAGACCTCTCATCGACTATATTCGACAGGAGGTCAATATAAATCTGAACCAGCTCACCGACAGCCGTCGAAAATATTTTCATTGATCTAAACTTTGCAATAAATAACGATATCAGCAGTATGCTACTTTTATCGTGCATTTTTCTTCATTTTTACATCCCACTTTACAATCTCATCCCGAGAGACGTATTCAAGAATAAAACTTGCAATTTTATTTCCGATACCATGTCTTTTAATGCTAAATTTACTCTAACTTACTTTCGTACGCTTTTACCTGCGGAATTAACGTCCTTACTACATTTTTCTATTTACAATTTGCTTCATGTCGCACCGACATAGATAGGTCTTATGGCGACGATGGAATACGGAAGGGCTAAAAATATGAAGGAAGCGGCCGTGGTCTTAATTAAGGTACATCCCCAGCATTTTCTGGTGTGTAAATGGGAAACAACGGAAAACTATCTTCAGGAATTCCGACAGTGCGGTTCGTACCCACCACCTCCTGAATGCAAGCTCACAGCTGCGCGCGCCTAACCGTTCAGCCAACTCACTAGGTTTGAGGGGTTAAGTAAGGTTGAGATTGCAGGGTAAAGCTGCAAAGCCGACGCAGCTGTGATCATGTTTACTGGCCCAGCAGTGATCAAAGCAATACCGACGGCGAATAGTTAAGGCTCACCAACTCCTTAGACGAAGGTCGAACGAGATTAATAATGGAGAAGACGTCCAGAATAATCTAGAAATGGAAACTGCAGGAATCTTTCGCTGACCAGTATATGGAGTGGAGTCGGTGATCGCGAGTGAGTCATGAGTCAGCCGTGCGTCAATTACCAGACGGTCGTGAGTCAGCGAAAGGTCATTCGAAGGGAGGGGGAGAGTGAGTATGACCGTCTTGGTTGCGGAAAGTGTAGCAAGCTGTGTAGAAAACTGCACTATGAACGGGGGTGCGTTGTGAGAGGCCGTGAGAGGCAGGCGTTCGACGCGCAAGGGGGTTCTGTGTTCAATTATGTTCTAACGTCCAGTGGTGCTATTTTCACCCAATGTTTTTCGACCATACTTTTTTCATGTGAGAGTTTCCTCCCTTGTTCTGTTTGGTAAATTGGATATTTTAATTTAAAATAGGTGTGAGTCATCTACACGGCAAAAATTCTAACTAGGTGTTGATGAGGCGCGGCAATATTTTATTGCAAAATAATAATGGATATTATTGGATTTATATCCCATTAACTACTTTTAAGATTTTGACGGACACCGAAGTGCCGGAATTTAGTCCTGCAAGGGTTCATTAGTCCTGAGGTAAATCTACCGACACGAGGCTGACGTATTTGAGCACCTTCAAATATCACCGGACTGAGCCAGGATCGAACCTGCCATGTTGTGGTCAGGAGGCCAGCACCTCAAACGTCTACCTTCTAACCTACCTTCTAACTTACAATTTACGTCCAGATTCCAATTGAATAAATAACGTAATGATATTTTAGAGGGCGTCTGCGTTAAAATTCCTCGAATGGAGGTCTACCTAGCTTTGAAATGTTGTTATTGACATTTTCTTAGCCACGACCTCCAAATCATTTCCTACCACCCGGGTAGTAGTTTTCTTCAGCTGGGGCTCTAGCAGCGCGGGACTCACCTCACGAAAGTCGGTTGCTTTGAACTTCAGACGACCTTGATAAGCCACTTGACCCTCGACCTTGGTGATTTTGGGCTTTTTAGAATTCTCACAAGCCACTCTGTTCTCCCGAATGGGTTTTCAGTAACATTGAAGCAACTCATTGCGACATATTACGAAAGAAAGGACATTTTCGCATGTATTTGCACCACCGTTTCCTTGAATGTTCACAATTTGATCTTTTCCGGATACGTGTAACATAAAGTGACACGTCAAACGAAGTGTTACCTCGCCATAATCCAGAACTCCCATAGTTGTTAGCCGCGCGACACGTTGATTTTAGTATCTCAAGATAGCAGCAGCAGAATTTATCACTAGAGGGCTTCAAACCGAGGTCAGATTATTGTTGCTAGGGACATTAGGCGTTGTTATTTAAAATGAGATGCTGAATATTGTCGTCGTTTGCGTAGTTTAACAATGATTTCGATTTTAAAATGGTCACGTTTTTGTCACGCCCAAGTACATCCCGCTTGCTGGCCATGATAATTAAGGGCGTCGAGTCTATTAGATCAGACATCGTGCTTAGCCGGTTCGAGTCTCCTTGGTTGTAAAAAATCCACAATCAGAATGTTTGCCAGCACGGTAGGTGAGGTGGTGGTATACCATTTCTAATCATTCGATTACCTTTCCGCAGTGTTCATATGGAGGGAGGGCAGACGAATGTCTAATGGAGTCGTTAAGCCTTGCTGGTATTCGACAAGAGAAGGCTATGTACCGGCACCGAGTTTTACCCTCTCAAGGCTATGCGCCTTTTCAGAATTCTGACAGACCACTCTGTTCTCTCGAATGCATTTTGGGTAATAGTTTCATTCTGTCACTTTCTACTACCATATATCAAATATTTCATCTCATTGATTCCTCCAATGAGGCTGGTGTCAGGAAGGATGGTCGTAAAAGCTCACGACGAAGATTCAGATTCATCTCACTTCATACTCGACCTGGTAGAGAAAGCGGTCTAACTACGGTTCCGAAATTATAGTCATACTCTACGTCAGGGCCTCTCAAACGCCCAAAATCTCACGCGTGCAGAGCGAGGCGCAAGAGCTCCGTGCACTGTGCATCGGTGCCGCTCGGTGCCGCTCGGTATGACTCGGATCAACGCTTCGTCTCTGGGCTACTCGGCTATGCTCGGCTCTACTCGGCTATACTCGGCTCAACTCGGCCCGGATTTGGAGCGCTACGGCGCAAGTGGGTAAGAGGGAGACAGGCGGAGCGAGCGAGAGAGGCGTAAGGAAAGAGAGAGTAAGCGCTATTGCTCCAAATCGAGGAGTGGGGGTCTGCACTCTGGTCAACCAAGCCAAGTCGTCTTTTGCACCGTGCACAGTGCATGCACCACGCGCATGCACCCTGAGAGGCCCTGCTCTACGTCAAAAACTGGCATCCAATTCCTGACGGATGTTCATGTTTCTTGTCCACTAGGCACCAAGACATTTCATTTAGCAACCTGGATTTAGGGCGCCGTGAGGGCACTATCCCAGTAATTTGGAACACAGACCTCGTTTAATACGACTTTACATTACTTGTCCAGTCTTTGGATGAAATTAGCAAGTTAGAAAGTAGTTCCCTATACTTATTTTAATTTCCCTGATCCCCGTTAACTCGGCAAGTTATTATCGGACAAAATATTTCTTACAACCTGTATACCAATTTGACTGTGAAAATATATTTTACTTCGAAGTAGAATACACATAGCCTACTAAAGAACGTACATTCATCAAAAGAGTTTTGCACCTGCCTTGTGTTTTATTTAACTGTGTTGCTATAATGACCTATTAAGATGACCCTTAGGATGTCAGTAAACGTACTTACTACTGCACGCACCGCAATCTACAGGCAAAACGTCACTCTCAAATGTTGGGCAGTATTTCAGATGTAGTAGTACCACTGATGTGGAAGCATTAGAGGTATCTTATAAGCAATGTAGTCAACTCCTAGGATGGCGCGACGTGCAATGTCGACAGGTGAACGTATACGCATTTTCACATTTTGTCAACAAGGTCAACAAGGGCAGTTGCTCGAAGTGTGGGCCTAAAAGGATGCGAATTGAACATGAAGGCGGCACAGGGAGACAGTGAGTGTTGATGATTTGCCTTACATTGTTCATCCAAAGGCTACGACCGTAGTCGTCGAGTTCAGATCGGATGAGCCATGAACGTTATGTCACCGTGCTAGAAAATGATCTTCGGGCAGCCACAGGTCGCCGCGTTTTAACTCAAACTATGCCAAACAGGTTGCATGAGGCACAACCTCAGGCTCGATACCCTGGACGAGGTCCAGCTCTCAGACTTAGATAGCATCGGGTGTGATACAGATGGGCAAAACATTAAGCTGAATGATCGCTTCAGAATTTGTATTTCTAGATTACGTGCCAAGAGCCTGGGTTAACCTTCAAACCTCTCCGCTGTGTTCATATGAAGCAAGGTAGTAATATGAAGCTATTGATGGGATTCTTCCGTGGGATGGGGACATTAAGCCTTGATCCTTGGTGTTAACCGACAATAGTAGGCTGTTTACTGATAACGAGTTTCACCCTATCCCTACATCATTATCATCATCAGCGACATAACACCTAAGGTTTGCAAGGGCCCAATGGATTCGGATAGAAAGACCTGCGCCAGGCCTCCAATGAGGCTCACGTAGTCAGTCAATAGGGAGGATTGCCCAGTTGTGCATCATTTTAAAACAATAATGTCAGCGAAGGATGAGTGAAGAATTAGGAAATAGAATAGCACAGTGCCATTTCCAACCAGGCAGTTTAATTTAGAGTTGATTATTGCAGAAAATGGACGAAACGAATACCGGCAACACTTTTTAAGATATCGTAACAGCCGAAATGAGTAATTCTTTTAGAAGCTGGTTCCATCTCCCCGGCTATACATTTGCTACTGTATAATTCATGTTGTTGACACAGTCCTAAAAGTAGGGTGAGTTCCTAAACTCGGTATCCCAAGCAAACATGATTATGAATGTATGAGGATCACTAGTCATTCTTTATGTCTCTATTGGGAGGATCCGACAGTCCTTTTTTTCCTCCCTCTTTTTCCCTGACCTGAAGAGGACAAGTGGAGCCCCGCAGCTGACGTTCACTTTCACTGAGGTTGTTCGGAGCACTCATGATGGAAATTACCAGCCTTAGCAGAAGTAAATAATAATAATAATAATAATAATAATAATAATAATAATAATAATAATAATAATAATAATAATAATAATAATAATAATACCAAACCCAAACCCCATGGCACTACAACCCTTGAAGTGCCTTGGCCTACCAAGCGACCGCTGCTCAACCCGCAGGCCTGCAGATTACGAGAGGTCGTGTGGTCAGCACGACGAATCCTCTCGGCCATTATTCTTGGCTTTCTAGACCGGATAATAATAATAAACCGTAAAAAGGTAGTTAGTGGTACGTAAAGCCAATAATAATAATAATAATAATAATAATAATAATAATAATAATAATAATAATAATAATAATAATAATAATAATAATTTTTATTATTAAGGGTTTCGGAGACATCGAAGTATCGGAATTTAGTCGCACAGGGGTTCTTTTACGTGCCAGTAATTGTACCGACACGAGGCTGACGTATTTGAGCACCTTCAAACACCACCGGACTGAGCCAGGATCGAACCTGCCAAGTTGGGGGTCACAACGTCAGCGCCTTAACTGTCCGAGCCACTCAGCCAGGCTTACTACTACTACTACTACTACTACGACTAATAATAATAATAATAATAATAATAATAATAATAATAATAATAATAATAATACTAGCAACAATAAAAATAATAACTACTCTGAGAAATTATGGAACTATTCGGATAACTGACATATTTAAATACGTTGGTAACATTAGTAATAATGGAGTGTGGCCTACGAAGATGCCCGAAGCAGGTCTTTCGAGTTGACACCGTGTAGGCGACCTGCGTGTCTGTGAGAATAGGGCCCTACCTACGATGTGTATTCATGATGAAGACGGAACGCACACCCATAATCGGAATAAACCAGTTAAGTTTAAAATCCCCACACTGCCTGAAATCGAACACAGGACCTCTTTGGGCATAGGCCAGCACCGCTAACCATCTAGCCATGGAGCTGAACAATAGATTGGTAATGAATTGAAAAAGAGTGAGAAGAAGGGAAATGGAATTTAAACTCTGTCATCCATTTTGAACTACTTCAGGGGAAATTTGAAACGCTGCTCTACAGAAGTCAGATCTCAGGACTTATGCAGCAATGAAACCCTGGCCGAAAGAGTGTGTCTGATGGAGGAAAAGAAAAGCAAATTCCTCAGGAGGAATTAGGGGTCTCAAGAAATATTCAGAATGGTTTACGTTCTATTGAAATCCAACAAGGTGTTGAATGCGACTACAGAAAATGTATCTATTACAGAGAAAGTTGACATAGGTCTATAATTTTTATTTGAAGAGGATGAGCCCGGAAAGATTATCGTATAGGATACTTACAGGGTGCGCACAAATAGAAAACCCGATCCCGTTAGCATACATACATACATACATACATACATACATACATACATACATACATACATACATACATACAGCTACATCGTACATTGTTATGACTTCTTCACAATCTCTAACGATCTCTGCGGCCTCAATTCCGAACATCATATATTTAAATCATTCAAAACGTAGTTTAAAAACCCTTATCAAGGTTCCGTCTGCTTCTCTTACCCAGCATGACCGATTCCATTATTCTTCTAGACAACCATTACTCCTCCATGTAACCTGACTCCCGCCAACGAAGCCGGGTTATGCGTACAGCTTCATCCACCGAGTTTATTCCTAACTCAGACTTTATCTTCTCATTTCGAATACCATCCTGTCATTGTTTGATGATGATGATAATGATGATGATGATGCTTGTTGTTTAAAGGGGCCTAACATCTAAAGTCATCGGCCCCCTGTCATTGTTTCCACCTATTGGTAGTTATTCTCGCTACTTTCATGCTAGTTACTTCTGACTTATGAATAAGATATCTTCAGTCCACCCAGCTTTCACTCCCGTATGGTTATATTGGTCTGAAAACGTCCGATGTAAAGAACTGATTTCCTTCTTACACAATACCGCACATCGCAACTGCGATGTCATTGCCTTAGATTTTGCTGCACCTTGTTTGAGTCTTTTTTAATTTATTTTAATTTTCCGCAACTGTAGAGTGCCCCTGAGGACAAAGTATAAATTCCGAGATGAATATTAAAGGTAATTTTGAGTTGATTGCATAATGGTTGGTTAGCACGTTTGTCATATGTTGTTGTATAATAAAGTTTCCCAGATATGGTTCCTCAGGATTTCCAATAGAATATTTCGAGGCAGTCACTGCCGTTATTAATGCATCATCGAGATTAAATGTTTTGCAGAACTTGACGAAAAAAGAGAGGAATGATTCCTCTAGTGCAAACAATTAATTATATGACTTCGACATCATCCAACTGGTATTGTTGTTGATAGAATGGGATGGTTGATTCACCTTCTGAGACCCAGCGTAGTACAGGTTGAGAGATTTTGATGAAAATTGTTTATACATATTGAAATTGGTTTATCAGAAGTGTTATGGAGTATTTTTTGATATTGATGCCCAGGGGCTTAAATGAGGACTGTCCATTTAAATGGACATTGGGTCTTCTTTCGGTAAAAATGTAAGTAACTTACTTACTTCTCAATTTTTAATATTCCAATATTTATTGAATTTGAATAGATATCAGTCAATTTACAGAAAATAAAGGTAAATGGAGTAAATATACAGGTGCATGAACATCAAACAACAAAATGTGATACAAGACACTTGTCAAAAATTAAATAAAAAATTGGAAAGAAGACATTGGAATCGCTTATATAGTTGCTACAAATACTTGCTATTGTAATGAATATTTCAAAACGACCAATTAGAATACAAATGTAAATCCTCCGTGGCTCTGGCGGCTGCACATCGGCCACTCACCGCTGGGTTCCGTGGTTCAAATCCCGGTCACTCCATGTGAGATTTGTGCTGAACAAACGGAGGCGGGACAGGTTTTTCTCCGTTTTCCCTATCCTACTTCATTTCAGTAAAACTCTCCTTTATCACTTAATTTCATTTTTTAGTCATGAATCATTGCCCCAGAGAAGTGCGACAGGCCTCAGCAGCCGGCACATTTCATACCCTCGCCGCAAGATAGGGCTTCATTCACTCCACCCGTGACCCGGTCAATGAATGGAAAACAGGCTGTAGGATTTTATTTTCAATGTAAATGTAAACACTGGCCAAGGAAAAGGACAAATATTACATAGAGCACATGATAATATGAGGTTTTATGACTTGATTTTTCCTTTCAATTATTCATCACTTTTCGTGGAACTCTGAGAAATAGTTGTGTTTTGTAGTGATTCAGAAATACTTTTCACATCTCCGGCACATTACTTTTATTTATCATCTATTTATTGGGTTAAAATCTTACAATGGCATCTAAAGCATCAGTGTACAGTATAAATGTTGAGATTATGGCAGAACAACAAATAACCGCACCATGTCCCCATGTCAAATGATATGGACATACATTTAATCTGTATTTTCATTAACTTACTGCATTAAAATCTCATAGTAAGTACTAAAATACTAAAATATATAGTTATTACTTTAATTTTATGCCAGTACACATATTTAAGAACCATTATTTTATTTTTAATTACATAGAGAATATAGAACACTTACTATAATGATGATGCTCCATGGAAACACTTATTCCTATATTGTATTGTTTCATACCACAAATTTTCTTCAACGGATAGCAGACCCATACAGTCCATTTTGATGGACATTGGGTCTTTGTGCTAATTAACGAATGTTATAAATTTTAAAAGGAATACGACGATATCCATTCAAATGGACAGGGTGTATCAGGACGATATGTTGTTTTCTTTTCCTCGTGTACCTCATTGGGCGTGTTTCGGATATCTTTAATCTCATAGTTGGAACTAATGTATATAAAGCCTTTCCGGAGGTCTTTGATGCCTATCAAGTCAATTCGATGGATGCTACCTGTAACAGAGAGACCGTGGATCTCCTCTATGACTGTAAAGCCTGGGTCACTTAACGCTGGGAAAACACAGATCCTAAATTCTTGAAATGATCTACCTGTTCCAGTTGTGTATTCCCCATGTTGATGTCAACAGGGCTACATTTTAAACTCATTTTAACCAATATTGACGACACGCTTATGTGATATTAAATTTAAATTTGAACACTGATGATGGACCTTAGTGTCCGAAGACCGGTTATGTTTTAATAAAGTGTGTGCTGATACGACTGTATAAAATTAACAATAATAATAACAAAAAAACATTAAATTCTCTTAGGTTCCTTGCTTTACCGACATGACTTTAGTCTTGGAAAAGGAAACTTGCTCGTTGCACCTATTTTCAAGGTCAAATATATTAGACTGCAGATTTTCAGCACAGCCTGCCTTACGATCAAGCCGCCAGCATAAGCCAAATTGCTTATTAAATTTCCACCCCACTGAATCCCTCCGCCAGTAAATTATCCGTTTACACTATGAACTACGAAGCATTGTATGAACAAATAACTCATTCCACCATCACTTTTCATTGCGGCCCAATTCTCAACGTAAGTGTCTGTAGTAACCTAGACCTAAACTTATAAAACCTTAGCACAGCTAACAACTTTTATCTCGGTATTCTGTCACACACCTTCTGTAGATCGACGAAGGGCAAACATAAATGTCAATTCCTCTCGTAGAATTCTTCAGTTACTTTCCGTGTACTGAAAATCTGGTTCTGACAGCCTCTCATTAGTCTACAACCACACTGGTTTTCAAACAATTTCTTCTCAACCATTTACCTCACTCCCCTTTGAAAAATGGCAGCGAAAACCTTGCCTAGTCGACTGCTTAGTGAAATACCTCGATAGTTGTTCCAATCCTTCCTTGTTCCCTTACTTGTAGATATGTTCAATTACTGCTTTCGTTCAATTAAGGCGTTATTTCACTAACATTCTACGACTATTTCTGAAGCCATTTCATCCCTGAATACCCACTATATTTCACCACCTTAGGTCCAAATTCATCTGTTCCGCTGGTTTTTGACAATATAGTTTATTTTTTCTCCACTTTAACTGTTATCATTGCTCCATTCCGTATGAACTCTGTTGATCGTGACCTCAACAGAATGATTTACTTTTACATTAAGAAAATTATTGATTTAATATATACCAATTTATGGGTTGCCGAACGTGACAAATTATACAATATCAGCAGTGTTCCAAAAACAGTGAACAATGACTTTTAAAGGGGGTTGTAAAGGAATTGGAGTAATTTGAAGTGACCTCTTGATCACTAATATTGATACATCTAGTATGATGCTATTATGATCCTTCTGATTTTTCCAATGTTACACACAGAATTTAGGCATTGTTCCTCTGGCGCCGATTAACAGTCCAACAAATTAAATACTAGAAATTGATGAGCCGTATCCTGCCGGCCCATAATAATAATTGGTATATTATTTGACCAAATATGTAAAATTTATTCATAAAAGTTACAGTCTAACATGTTAAAGCATCGTATCCTAAGATAGTTGATACCGGATGTTGAGCAAGACAGTAAGTCGCTGGATATTGCTTCATATTTCCGTATGCCCGTGAGAAAGGATAGCGTACCCAAGCGCTGGTAAGGATCGACACGTGTATTAGATGCTGACCAAGCAAGATATTTCAGCCAATGGGAACTTAAGGATTTGGCAAACCTGGAGGCTACACCGCGTCAAATATTAATTCTAGGATGACCAACGTGCTCTGTGGATAATGTCAGTTTCTGTAGGTAATCGGTTTTCCACAGTTTCAGAAGTCAGATATATTTGGAAATATATTATAAAAATTGCTGGAAGAGATTTGCTAGTGTTTGAGCTGTGTTTTGTAAATATATCACAGTAAGTATTGTGTCAGCATATATGACGAACTCTCTGATTGGTGGTTGGTTCAGACACCCGGGAACCCCAACATTATTGGCGTCACCGAAGCCTCCTCAGTAACCCTTAGCTCTGGAGAGCGTCATTCCGTAGTAAAAATTTGAAGAGTGCGGATGCACTAACTCTGTATCTCTGTGGTAAAGATTTGAACAGTGCGGATGCATTAACTCTGTGACTGGTGATCGTGATTAACGTGGTGTTATTCCAGCAATAGTAACTGGTTCTCATTGATACTTTAAATTGTGCAGTCGCAATATTTACTGTACTTGAGTAAATGAAATAGTATAATTTTGGCAGAGTTTACTTTCTATTGATAAAGACGTTGTTCAGTGACCGCTGAGTAACAAGTGTAGTGGAAACGTGCTATTGTTTCACTATTTCGCGACGGGCGCGTATTCGCGTGGAACTTCCGTACCGAACAGTGTGCTGCTTTTCTAACTGTGTTTTTACCCTTTAAGTGAAGTGTGTAATATACAGGGTGTTAGGTGTATACGTGCAGATATTAAGCTAGTCGGCTAAGAAAAATACATCTCATAATATATGCTATGTACTTTTTACCTTGTCCTATTAGTTTGCCCATAACTGAGCCAAATATTTCAGGACCTAATGTGTTTTGAACGGCCGTAGCAGGATACGCCGGTGATGTCATTCTGTCCACGCGCAGCGGAAGTACAGTAGCCGAGTATAGGGCTTGTTGAACCTGTTTCTTATCGCAGGCCAACGCATGTTGTTGTGCACTTCCCCTAAAGGCTTGGCAAGTAGAAGAGGATGACTCACGTGCCAGGTCACTTGCTGTACTCGAAAACCGGTGTAGGGTACTCTGTGTGAAAAGTACACAGAATCCTTACAGTGACGTCGAAGATCCGTACAAGCACATACGTGCGAATCAAGTGTTGTGTATTTGTGTGCGATTTTTAAGACGTCCCACCTCTACCGCCTCAAGGGTAGTGTCCTCGAGCGTGGGACATTGGATCGGGGATACAACTGGGGAGAATGACCAGTACCTCACCCAGGCGGCCTCACCTGCTATGCTGAACAGGGGCCTTGCGGGGGTATGGGAAGAATGGAAAGGATAGACAAGGAAGAGGGAAAGAAGCGGCCGTGGCCTTAAGTTAGGTACAATCCCGGCTTTTGCCTGGAGAAGGGGGAACTACGGGAAACAACTTTCAGGATGGCTGAGGTGGGAATCGGACCACCTCTACTCATTTGACCTCCCGAGGCTAAGTGGACCCCGTTCCAGCCCTCGTACCACTTTTCAAATTTCTTGTCAGAGCTGGAAATCGAACCCGAGCTTCGGGGGTGGCAGCTAATCACACTAACCACTGCACCACAGAGGCGGACGGAAGGCTTATTACTGAACAGTAAGTACCGATAGGTAAAATGATGACTGTAATGGACCCGTTTAATTAGAACTTCCGTAAAAATACTACTACTACTACTACTACTACTACTACTACTACTACTACTACTACTACTACTAATAATAATAATAATAATAATAATAATAATAATAATAATCATAATAATATATTTACGTTCCACTAACTAATTTTCACGGTTTTCGGAGACGCTGAAATGCCAGAATTTTTTATCGCAGTATTTTTAATGCAAATAAATCTACAGACACGAGACTGACGTATTTGAGCACCTTCAAATACCACCGGACTGAGCCAAGACAAAGCCTTCCAAGTTGGGTTCAGAAGGCCAGCACTTTACGCAGTGCTGCACCAATCATCTTGCCGGGCTGAGTGGCTCAGACGGTTGAGGCACTGGCCTTCTGAGTCCAGTCTTGACAAGGTGCTCAAATACGTCAGTCTTGTGTCAGTAGATTTACTGGTACGTGAAGAACTCCTATGGTACTAAATTCCTGCAAATCCGCGTCTCCGAAAACCGTGAAAAGTAGTTAGTGGGACGTAAAGCCAATGACATTATTATCATCATCTTACCTGCAAAGTTCATAGGGGTATCTTACCTGGAGTTCCTCATAGGTACGTTATTAGAGCTTTCAGAGGACGCTCCGTTTCGACTACGCCGAAACATGTGGTTTTTACACGATGGTCCACCACCTGATATAAGCCGCTTACTGCGTGATCATTTGGATCAGTCCTTTGGTCTATGGCGAATAGGACGACATGGACAAATTGGCGCGCCAGATCTCCAATGGATATTACGGAAGACTGGATTCGGAGAAGTGATTTTCTTTTGTTAGTTGCTTTACGTCGCACCAACACAGAGAGGTCTTATGGCGACAATCGGACAAGAAAGGCCTAGGAATGGTAAGAAAGTTTGTTGTTGTTGCTATTTGCTTTACGTCGCACCGACACAGATATGTCTTATGGCGACGATGGGATAGGAAAGGCCTAGAAATGGGAAGGAAGCAGCCGTGGCCTTAATTAAGGTACAGCCCCAGCATTTGCCTGGCGTGAAAATGGGAAACCACGGAAAACCATCTTCAGGGCTGCCGACAGTGGGGTTCGAACCCACTATCTCCCGATTACTGGATACTGGCCGGGTAAGAAAGTGGTCGTGGCCTTAATTAATGTTCAACCCCCGCAATGCCTGGTGTGAACTTGGGAAACCACGGAAAACCATCTTCAGGGCTGCCGACATTGGGGTTCGAAGCCCCAATCTCCCGGGTGCGAGCTCACAGCTGTGCGCTCCTAACCGCATGGCCAACTCGCCGGGTACGGAGAAGTGAAGCCTGCAGAGTAGTCCAGGGAGGTCACTTGAACAATTGCTACGTGTTTCACATTGGTATGTCAGATGATACACCATTTCTGCAGCGTATTGAGTTGGGAATTCAATTCTCAATCGATGTAGTCTTTTGAGTCTCGATAGTTCGATATTCTCATAAATCCGAGCAGAAAAATTGAAGTACCGGTAACAAAAATTATAAATCTAGAGTTTCAGTTCGCGATTGCCTTGTACGTGGCGCAAGCTGAACACAACACACGGAAGACGTGCTTGTTAAAACGCTAGATATTGACCTTGAACACAGCATGGCAGTTCTTCATTCTACACTGTACTGGTTTGGGTACATTGCGTGTGTGTGTCTGTTGCTGTGCATGTTTGATGTTTATACACAAAACCTGTTTGTCACACTTTGTCCTCTAGTGCTAACCACAAAACGAAGATACACCTGACTCATCGCAAAGAGACCTGGTTCTGGTCTTACGCATACTATCCTGTAGTAAACTACTGCGAGCGATGTAGGCACGGGTGAAGTACATTTCATTTTGTTTCCTCCTACACCACGCATATTTTACTATTTTCTTCCCTGCCTTTCAGCTCCTAATGACCTGATAATAATAATACCGGTAATGTTATTTGCTTTACGTCCCACTAACTACTCTTACTGTTTCTGGAGGCGCTGAGGTGCTGTAATTTAGAATCGCAGGAGTTCTTTTTACGCGCCAGTAAATCTACCGACACGAGGCTGACTTATTTGAGCATCTTCGAATACCATCGGACTGAGCCAAGATCGAGCCTGCCAAGTTGGGGTCAGAAGGCCAGCGCCTCAACCGTCTGAGCCACTCTGCCCGGCAGCAAAAAATATTATTATTATTATTATTATTATTATTATTATTATTATTATTATTATTATTATTATTATTATTATTACCGGGCGAGTTGGCCGTGCGGTTAGAGACGCATGGCTGAGAGCTTGCATCCCGGAGATAATGGGTTCGAATCCCTCTGTCGGCAGCTTTAAAGATGATTTTCCGTGGTTTTTCATGTTCACACCAGGCAAATGCTAGGGCTGTACCTTAATTAAGGCCACGGCCGCCTCCTTCCAACTCCTAGGCCTTTGCTATCCCATCGTCCTATAAGACCTATCTGTATCGGTGCGTCGCACCGACACAGATAGGTTTTATGGCGACAGATATAACTAAGGACTAGGATCGGGAAGGAAGCAACCGTGGTCTTAATTAAGGTACAGCCCTAGCATTTGCCTGGTGTGAACATGAAAAACCACGGAAAATCATCTTTAAAGCTGCCGACAGAGGGATTCGAAGCCAGTACATCCCGAATATTGGATACTGTTCGAACTTTAGCGACTGCTACTATCAAGCTCGGTGATGATTTAAGAGTGGATTTCTGCCGCTGGTTAATTGATCAAGCACTCAATCCAGAATTTCTGTCAAGTGTATTAGTGACACATGAGGCAATTTTTATAGAAGGAGTGTTTAATATTTAGTATACCAAGGCAACCTCTAGCACCGGCTCTCAATTAATATCTGGATGGATGCAGTGGGAAGTCTGTCTCTTTGACCAATCGTCTTTTTATTAGCGTTATTTTGCTTTACGTCCCACATACTATTTATACCGTTTTCTGAGACGCTGAGGTGACGAAATTTCATATCGCAGGAGTTCATTTACGTGTCAGTATTTCTACGACACGAGACTGACGTATGTGTGCCCCATCAAATATCATCAGACTGAGCCAAGATTGAACCTGCCAAGTTGGAGGTCGGAAGATAAGGACCTCAACGGTCTCAGACACTCAGACCGGTACCAATCACCTTACTTGCATAAATTTGATCGGTGTAGCTTTCCTTATGGTGACGATGGGACGGGAAAGGGCTAGTATCGGAAAGGAAGCGATCGTGGCATTCATGACGTTACAGCCCCAGCATTTGCCTGGTGTGAACATGGAAAACCACGGTAAACCACCTTTAGGGCTGCCGACAGAGGGGTTGGAACCCACTATATCCCACTCATGAGCTGTGGAATATCCCCATTCAATAGGACAAGGCAGTTTCCAGCACCGGTTCTAATTAATATCAGGATGGGTGTAGTTGGAGGTCGGTTACATCTTTTTATTAATGTTATCTTGCTCCTGTACAGTAGATACAGTACGTTACTGGAGCTTTCAGAGGACGTGTCGCTTCGACTACGCCGAACCACGTGGATTTTACACGATGGTGCAGACATTTCCTCAACGGTAGACAGGACGATGTGGAACTATCAATTGGCCAGCCCTTATTCCAGTGGATTGTTATGCCTGGGGGGACATGAGAACCAAAGTATACCGAACTGAGGTAACCACTTCGGATGACCTCCGTGAACGTATGTTTAAGCACCAGAGGATATTCTGAACCACAGTGGTGTCTTGGCTCGAATGACAAGTTGCTTTACCTCGCACCGACACAGATAGGTATTATAGCGATGACGGGGCAGGTAAGGGTTAGGAGTGGGAAGGAAGCAACCATGGCCTTAATTAAGGTACAGCCCCAGCATTTGCCTCGTGTGAAAATGGGAAACCACGGAAAACTATCTTCAGGGCTACCGGCAGTGGGGTACGAACCCACTATCTCCCGAATACTGGATACTGGTAGCACTTAAGCGACTGCAGCTATCGAGCTCGGTGTACCAGTAAATATACCGACACGAGGCTGACGTATTTGAGCACCTTCAAATACCACTGCACGGGGCCAGGTTCGAACATGCGAAGTTGGAGTCAAAAGGCTGGCACCTCAACCGTTTTAGCCACTCAACCAGGCAGGAAGCACGACATGTAGGTACGTTTAATTTACTTAGTTGTATAATATGTCCATTTTTCGTTTGAAACAAAACGTTCGATGTGCTTCGATAATTCAATTCTGATTCTACTCATATGGATATCCTATGCCATGCATTTGTTCGTTGGCGCAAGGACCTGTCTTCCTTCTTCTACCTTTACGCAATGCATAACGGGGATCGTACCGCATTTCACGTCCCGGCGTGCGTATCCCAACCAATAATTATATCACACGCTCGTACAGGTCGCGCACCGACACAGGTTTTCAGGTCATTTCCATACTCACTAGACCACAGGGCTGAGGACCACAGATATCCCTATCCCCTAAAGGACGTAACAGCAAATGAACCAGTATTAACGCTGAGAATTCAATACATCTCCAGGGTCCGAAACCGATAACTAGTGTTGTCTGAAACCCCTAAGACGCAAACTAAATACTAACAACAACAAACCAGTCTGGTGATAATGTAACGTAACATGTTGTAGACTGGTAGCCTTCAGCTGTTACCGTAGGTCAGTTGCTCGTAAACATAAAACCAGTTTGGCAAGTATATTACGTAACATCTCGTGGCATTGAATAGCTGTCACAGTAGTACATTTGCTCTTAAACATAAACACAACAGAAACCAGTTTGGCAGGGATGGCGCGTGACTTGCCTGTTATCAAAGGAAAGCTATTCATTCACAAGAACAAGGCATACTACCTATTCTAAAAACATCGTACCCCTTTGCTCTCGAAAATAACTTCCGAGGATTACTAAAAGTTTGATATATAGTGGTTCGTCACATCGTTCTCTATTGCTACAATAAATATCTGCACGTATACACCTAACACCCTGTATATGTGAATCAGTGTGTTTAGCTGATTTGGTAAAGAAAAGGGTATTTCGGCTCGCAGCATCAAGCAGCGAAGAGATTATCAACTATAGTCTTCTGTGTTCCAGTGAATTTTTTTAGAGCAAGATGATGGATACGCCTGCAGAGGAAGGAAGTGCATTCACACATGTTAATGATGTGATTAACATGGAGTAGATCCCAAAAGCAGTGGGGATGTAAGCTGCTATCCTGGTATCCCGAGAGTCATGTAAAGTAAGGCGCATGTATTATTTATGGCATGATAAGTAAGTTATGTTAAGGTACTAGGGCAGTGTAGATAGACTTTTTATTTTCATGTAAAGTAAGCCTGACGGCATGTGTTTGTTTAATTTTGTTACTATGATAGATTCGGATACGAGAATAATGCATGTTTATTTTATTTTCATTTTGCTTTATGAGTAGATGTTTGGGAGAATGAGGGATTGATAAGATCAGTTGTTGTTTATCTGTGTATATTACTTAGCGTAGGATTTTCCGAGTTTTCCTTAAATATATGCTAGAAGGGCTAGATCGACAGGTTCATTTCTATACAACGTTAAACACGTATGAGTTTATTTTATTTCGGTTATTCAGAGAGACAGGTATAGCTATTTTGCATGATGCATAGTTTTACAGAAGCTGCCAGAAGGAGCTGCAGAACGTCGTTGTTAAAATAAGATCTTTGAAGTTAAGTTGGATTCTGTTTGCCTGATGGTCTGCCAAGGACTCGAACTGCGTCTCATTATGTGGAAAGGCCAGTGGGATTCATGAGAATTAATGGGATAAAAATTGCATGCTGAATTATAATGTATTGGTGCAGGCTGATTGTATGCCTGACAAGATAAAGAGTATTGTGCAGATGTGTGTGCCTGCCTAGTGTCTTCTGAGTGTATATTGTGATCAGAATGGACAGTGTTAATTCCAGACTATTGAGTCTGATGTTGTTAAATGGCCCAAGCATGCTAAGAAGGAATGAATATACGTGAGTTTCCGTGTAGTTGATGAAAGGCCTTATCTCATGGCAAGCTGATTCCTGGCTTGTGTTTATCTGTATGTGCGAAGGAGACAGTATTTCCTTGTGGCGGCCTCGGGAGACAAAATCCAATCTTTAGCATAGTGGAGTTCAATATTTCTTTACAGTTCGTAATCTACCCTGAAGTACATGACGGATGACTGCGCTGTTGAGCACTTAAACGCAGCAGAAGGAGGCAATGTTGCCCATTGCTTTCTTCATGATATCAAGAGTTATTTATATGTTTTTCCCTTACAGGATGATGTTTTACATTATTATTTGTGATTGTATACCTCGTCTCGTTGTTTTTAAAGGGAACAGCCCGAGTGCTGGAGTATTGTTGGTTTATCTAGTTCTGTCTAGATCTTTTGTAGTGAACCGGGATTCACATTAGAATCAGTGTAGTATTTAAGACTTTACTCGATATCCGATGTATATATTGAAACGGTAACACCCTACGAGCATTCACGTTTCATTCCTTTATTAAGAGAAGCTCGCTAACACCCGGCCGTAAGCCTTTAAAACTTGCGCCGAGCGCACAGGCATAATGGGAACTGCGAGCAAGTTCGCGACGTTCCAGAACACCGGCCAAGGACAAGCGACGTCACGCAGAAGGTTCCTTCGTGTTCCATTGCTGCATGAACGAAATATAAGCGAGTCGCAAGCCTGGGGTAAGGCAGAATGTAAGCAGAAAGCCTGCAGTAAAGCAGAAGGAGTGCGCGGTATGCGACGGCAGTGTGCTGAAGGCAGAGAGTGGAGTGAGTCGGCAGTAAGCCGTGAGTCAGCGAGTGTGTGCAAGTAAGTCGTCGCGACATAATTGTGTCAGCTTTGAATTCGTTTAAAGACTGTGTTCTCGCCAGCTTGAATTCATTTAAAGACTGTGTTCTCACATAAACTGTGCCCGCTTTGAATTCGTTTAAAAACTGTGTTCTTGCATTAATTGTGTCAGCTTTGAATTCGTTTAAAGACTGTGTTCTCGCCAGCTTGAATTCATTTAAAGACTGTGTTCTCACATAAACTGTGCCCGCTTTGAATTCGTTTAAAAACTGTGTTCTTGCATTAATTGTGTCAGCTTTGAATTCGTTTAAAGACTGTGTTCTCGCCAGCTTGAATTCATTTAAAGACTGTGTTCTCACATAAACTGTGCCCGCTTTGAATTCGTTTAAAAACTGTGTTCTTGCATTAATTGTGTCAGCTTTGAATTCGTTTAAAGACTGTGTTCTCGCCAGCTTGAATTCATTTAAAGACTGTGTTCTCACATAAACTGTGCCCGCTTTGAATTCGTTTAAAAACTGTGTTCTTGCATTAATTGTGTCACCTTTGAATTCGTTTAAAGACTGTGTTCTCGCCAGCTTGAATTCATTTAAAGACTGTGTTCTCACATAAACTGTGCCCGCTTTGAATTCGTTTAAAGACTGTGTTCTCGCCAGCTTTAATTCATTTAAAGACTGTGTTCTCACATAAATGGTGTCAGCTTTGAATTCGTTTAAAAACTGTGTTCTTGCATTAACTGTGCCAGCATTGATTTCGTTCAAAGACTGTGTGAAAGCAGCGGTAGTATTTCTAGCCAGCCTCAATTTCCTTTAAAGACTATGTCTAACCGTTGAACTGTGTTGCATTATGATCTTAAGTGCCAGTGTTAATCTGAAAATCACGACGTACGGGAATTTGGACTGTCATTTATTTCAACAAATGTATTATGCTGGTGGAGTACAGTGCAGAGACTGTACTCGATAAATTTAATTTTCTTTATGAAGTGCTTGATCACCGCACCTCGGAAGGTTCTAGATTGTTTCATTTGCGTATTATTCCAAATACGAACTGTGACTCTAACTTTATCCTTGCTACTGTGGGAACTATTCCGGCGTGCTTCGCCATAGGGAAGTGTCACACCAGTACCCCACGACGTCAAATGTGGAAGCTCCACATTTCCCCGTTCCTGCCTCTGGTTCGAGTCATCGACGGAAGACAACGCCGACGCCGACCGCAAGACGACGCAGCCGCCGCGGGACAACGTCCTCTTCGCGCCCTCAGGGACAAATCTACAATTCAGCTATAAAAGGTGACGTAATTATTTGCCTGTTTATTGAATAAACTGAAGGATCCACTTAATCATGAATTTTTCTTTCACTACCCTTCTCTCTTACTCTCTTAGCATGGGCCGTACACGCCTTGTCGTTCCTCATGCTCTCCGATAAACTGAAGTACGGGCGTTCCTGTTACAATATATGTTTAGTTGGATTATTTGAATTGTTGTAAATATAGTGTAGGATTTGCCCCTAGTATTTTGCATAAATTACATAGCGTCCATTGCGTCTTAATTATTTTTCTTTTCGTCGTAACTTTTTTAATATAATGTAACTTTTTATTTAATTGTAATTTCGGCGACTCTCGGGATTAACTTAACTTTGAAACCGTATCGTTGGGATGCGATAGTGTGAAACTCCATACGGAAATTCCACATGGCAGTGTTTGCGTACACTTGTTGCCGTACAACATAAACATTGGACTATAAGAAGAAATTCAGTCTTGATTTATATAAATGTTCTTTGCTGAACTTGCTTTTTTTAATGTCAAATTTGTATAATCATTCAATTAACGTTTCTAATTTCGACTTATTTCTATACTTTGAGTTCATTTTTTTTACAAATTATTATTTTTCTTGATTCAATTTTTTTCATGTGATTTGATCGGGGATATTTATTAATAAATCCATCTTACCCCCTATGATTGTTTCTCATTCGTGTTATACCTCCATTTCCTGTCATTGATTGCTATTTTTGAGTAGAACTTCGACTTTTTATCCTGACCCAATCGACAACCAGCCCACACTCTGCCCAACCCTGAGTTAGTCGGATGTTCATACAGGAATGGAGGCATCGTCCTAGAGGGTATTTACCCCTGGGTACGGTACAATACAATATCAGCAGTGTTCCAAAAACAGTGAACAATGACTTTTAAAGTGGGTTGTAAAGGAATGGGAGTAATTTGAAGTGACCTCTTGATCACTAATATTGATACATCTAGTATGATGCTATTATGATCCTTCAGATTTTTGCAATGTTACACACAGAATTTAGGCATTGTTCCTCTGGCGCCGATTAACAGTCCAACAAATTAAATACTAGAAATTATGTAGGAGTCTTTGCAATATTCTATTGCTAGCTCATAGATGGCTCTCTTTTTCTGGTCTATCTCTTCATGCTGGCTGTAGCTGACTTCAGATCTTATAGTTGGACCCAAGATCACAGCGCTATCCATTCTTCGGTCAACTGTGATTATGTCAATTTGTCTGTTGCTCCCTCCAGCGGCAATACCTGGAACTTCCTCATAAATTACATTTCCAGGCCTTGCTGGTAAAGGGAAGTTGTGATCTTTATTCGGATTCTGTGATGTGAGGTGTTCATAAGGAGCTCCCCTCTCCGACAAGAACCCAGAACGTGTGCTAGAGTTTCGGTCTCAGGTTACGCTTCCCAGCCATATGTGGATGTGCAGTCTATCAGATCAATTTTACTTCTGTTCATTTTCGTATGTTTATGTATGAAGGAAAATTAACCTTACCGTACCGTACTGTAGAAATGCAGTTTGCATGACATATTTACGTATTCCTACAGTATACTGTATATAAGGTTAATTTTCCTTCATACATGAGCATACGTAAACTAACACGACGAACATTCTTCTGATGGACTGCATATCCACATGGACCTGGGTGGCTTGAGCACCCTGAAGGAAAATAATCGCTAGGAAGAGTAAATCTCTTCCGTTGATCTTCATTCGTTTATTAAGTCCATCATAACAAAACAATTTAGCCTACAGATCTAGGTTAATGATTTCTATGTAACGTAACCCCTTATTTAACAAATGCCCTTTTATCTCAACTTTCATTTGTACAGGATTTTTTAAATTTCATGCAATCTGCAAACTGTATAGTTTTGACAATTTATGAACAGTACCATTTAATCCATATTTGTTTGATTTTCTCGGCTGAAGTTGCATTATTTTAGAGTTTGTTTTATGGTTCTTAAAAACATCAGCAATACGATGGCCTAGATTGAATACCTCGTATCTCAAAAAGTTCTTCCTATCCATTATTTCCCTTAAGACTGGTCACGCCTCCCAGCCACACATGAATATGCAGTCCATTAGAACAATGTTCATTGAGTTTATATTCCTATGCCGATGCGTAAAGAAAAATGAACCTTATAAAATTATACTGTAGGAGTCAGTAAATACGTCACACAGACATACTTTCCTATAGTACGGTACGATAAGGTTCATTTTCCTTCACACGTCGGCATAGGAATAAAGAACACAACGAACATTGTTCTGAAGGACTGCGTATTCATGTGTGGCTGGGAGGCGTAACCAGTCTTAAGGGAAGAAATGGATAGGAAGAACATTATGAGATACGAGGTTTTCATTCTAGGTCATCGATTACCGGTTAACTCAAATTTTATATAAGTGCCTACTTACGTACCACTTCCAAATGAAGTGGATAGCATTACATTGCATGGTATGGTCAATTTCGAATATATTAGCATCCTCCAAAATAATATTGGTTCTAACGGAATAGTCCAGGCCATAAAGTATTTTAACTGCTCTGATTTGTACGACCTGAAGCTGTTGTAAGAAATCGTTGTTTTTTCTTTTTGCACCAGCCACAAGTGGCACACTTGTATTGAAAATGGCAACGTGACATTGAATGATAAAGACTTTTCATGAGAGAAGTGGAAATGGGAAAGGGAAATCTGTGAATGTTACCAGTAAGTTATGAGCTTTTCTTAATGATATAAGTAATGTGATCATTCCAAACTGGCTGAGAGTCAATTATCAATTATTAATTCACATTGGTAAGTAGTGCATCTTTTAATTGTGTTACTTCATGTTTCATCACCGATCTGAATTTTAAACACACATATTTACTCTACATGTAACACCTGGATTACATGTATTGTGCATGCCAAGATTATCATTCAATAGTTCGGAGGATAAGATAATGTTACATGCTGAAAGTAATATATCATGAAACGGAGGAATAGAAGGAGGAATACGGAGACTCAGCGTGCATTAAATCCAAAGACTCCCACATAAGGTTATACGATTACAGATAAGGAAATTTAGGGGGTCCTATATTTCTTATTTAAATACAACTTACGTCCTGGTCTAATTAGACCCCCACGAAGTCATGTAGAAATAGACGGCATCACGCAGAGGTGAACTGGAATAAGTAGTCAACGCGAGAGCGATTTGGTGATATACTGCATCTATAAATTTTACGTTCAATGTTTTCAGGCCTTACTGGTGATTTGTCTCCCAAATTAACGTTTCCTCCTTAATGAGATTACGAAATGGGGAGAAATTACAATACGCCTACTGGAGCTGAATAGCCTTAGAAATGTATATGCTGAAAACCTTCTTGAGTTTGGATTAGTCTAAATTAGCAAAAGCTTCAATTGTAGAATAGATCACCTCATAATAATAACTGAACTGAATAACATTTTATATGTTTATGTCAATAATGAAATTGGTATTTGCATTACAAATAAAATGTAATTTACCTTGCAAGTAGAAAATTTAAAGTACACATAGTGGACTTAAATTCATAATAGATCGAACCGTTGACCCATTATTGTAGTATTTAGCAGATAAAATCGGAGGTTAACATACCGTCGTTGAAGAAACAAGACCTCGTATATCCAAATGCACTTCCTATGCATTACTTTCTTTAAGGCTAGTCGCGCCCCTCAGCCACATATGGATGCGCAGTCTATCAGAACAATTTTCGCCGAGTTAATTTTCCTATGAACGTGTGTAAAGGAAAATGAATTTCATACCGTTCTGCAGGAATGTGTGTTTGCGTGACATATTTACACACTTCTAGGGTATACTCTACTTATGTTTCATTTTTCATTACACAGCGGCAAAGGAAAATGAGCACAACGAACATTGTTCTGATGGACTGCATATCCATATGTGGTTGGGAGGCGTGACCAGTCTTAAGCAAAATAATGGACAGGAAAAATGAAATGAAATGGCGTATGGCTTTTAGTGCCGGGAGTGTCCAAGGACAAGTTCGGCTCGCCAGGTGCAGGTCTTTTGATTTGACTCCCGTAGGTGACCTGCACGTCGTGATGAAGGTGAAATAATGATGAAGACGACACATACACCCAGCCCCAGTGTCAGCGAAGTTAACCAATGATGGTTAAAATTCCCGACCCTGCCTGGAATCGAACCCGGGACCCCTGTGACCAAAGGCCTGCAGGAAAACCATTTAGCTATGGAGCCGGACAATGGAAAGGAAGAGAATTGTGATATACGAGGCTAGGGACAAAAGATCCACATGGGTTGACGCCCCGAACAAATAATATTTAAAAAGGACACTCGAGGTTTCGTTTATCACCGATGATATACCAATATATACATGGTCACCATCTTGAAACGTGCTTAGATATTGGAATAGAATACATCTACATGTAATCCGAAGTAACCATCCGGAAGGTCACCAAATTTGAGCTAGACTGGTCAAGTACAATTACCGTGAAAGTTTTCTTTTTTTGCTAGTTGTTTTACGTCGCACCGACACAGACAGGTCTCATGGCGACGATGGGACAGGAAAGGGCTAGGAGTGGGAAGGAAGAGGCCGTGGCCTTAATTAAGGTACAGCCCAAGCATTTGCCTGGTGTGAAAATAGGGAAACCACGGAAAACCATTTTCAGGGCTGCCGACAGTGGGGTTCGAACCTACTATCTCCCGAATACTGGATACTGGCCGCGCTTAAGCGACTGCAGCTATCGAGCTCGGTGCCGTGAAAGTTAAAACGGACAGATGTATGTAGATATTTGTAAGATAAGATTATTCATTACTAACCGCTACATTCGACGAGCTGACCATGACTTAATTAACAATAATTGTTAACACGTATACTGAACTCATTTAGAAATTCAATCGAATTTTCGGAATTGCACAAAGCAAATTAATGTTAGTGGTTTATCCGTACTTGGACCTTGGTGCTTAATGAGTGCCCCAGTTTGGTTACTGGTGAGGTACACCTACCCAGAGCTTACTTTCTGTGGGATGACCCGTTTATTATTCGCCTCCTCTAGTGTACATTATGTGGGCTGCCCATTAAAGTGATTAACCACGCCCATATTGCTTAACCTCGGATATCTCAACGGGATCCGACGGTGCATGGCTGGGAAACACTATTAACTTTTACATCTGTCGTTGAGTATGATTCTCAATAAATAAACATCTCATAACATCCATAGAAATTAAAAAGGAATGGAGCTAAAGTACCAGTGTGAATCTGACTCGTTTGATGGTTAGAATTGTGAGTACTTCCTCTTAGCTATTTTTTATGGTTGAAATAAATATTATTATTTTGTGAACAGTAATAAAAATGATCATATTACAATCAGTGTAATAAATTGTGACAAAGCTGTCTCTATGCTTCGTTCGTCATGCTAACTTTTCTCAGTTTTAATAAGAATTATTACGAGTCTAATCTGACGTGCCGGAGTTAAGGTCAGGCAACCACCCAGCGAGGTTGGTGCCAACTCGAACCAGGAGTCGGCTCAACAAGAGTGGGAGGGGAGTTATCTCACTTTTAGTCCTGGTCCTTGCGTTTAAAGTGATGTAATTCAAAAACTAAACCTCGAGACCTGGATATCACATTTTATACTAAATCAAATTACAACGGATACAACAGCTAATTTAATCATAAAATGGAAAGAACTGGAATTTCGATACCGATCGCTTTCCTTTAAAACCTCGTATATCCCAAAGCTCTCCCTACCCATTGTATTCCTATAGACTTCTCACGCCTCCCAGCCAGATGCAGTCCATCACAATAACTTTCGTTGTGTTCATTTTTCTATGGTAACGTGTAAAGGAAAATGGACCTTACCATATCGTAAAGATATTGTTTGCATTACGAATTTACGCACTAATACAGTATAATATATTTATTCAGTTTTCTTAACACATTATCATAGGAAAATAAACAAGATTAAAATTATTCTGATGGACTGCATATAACTATGTGGCTGGGGGCGTGCTCTGTTTTAAGGAATATAATGGGTATAAAGATAATTGGGACGTACTCGGTTTTAAAAGAAAGTCACCGATACGCAGTTCCTGCCAATCTAGGCTTGCATGCTATCATTCACTTATGTTGTACTTTAACTACTAAGCGGATTGGCCACGCATGTTAACACGTTGGGCTATGGAGCCAAAGCTCTGCATTCCGGAGACGTGTGGGTTCGAACTCCATCCTCGCCTGTCCTGAGAATGTTTTCTGTGATTTCCCATTTTCACTTCCAAGAAAATTCTGGGACAGTTCCTATTCATAGGCCAGAGTCAATTCTATACACCTCCTTACCCAATAACATTTCACATTGATTTATTTCATCTTTATCAACTCCTCAACTGAGATTGGCCTCAGGAAGGGTATCAGGCCGTAAAATAGAATGCCATATAAATTCGTATCACCTCATCCCCTACCCTTTCTGAATAAACGATACTAAGTGGTAGACATACGCACAACGTAGTACTTTAACTAAGACCTCATAGATGGAACAATGTCATAGACAGTCAAGAAGATCCGTTCCTTCATACCTACAAGGTGTTTTGAAAGTTGTAACTGAAATGAAGCGTTAGAAAAAGATACAAGTGTAATGTATATTACAGGGTGAATCTAAATTTCTAATTCACACACTGAGGACTTGTATGGGGGACTGAGCAAATAACGTTTTGAATAGGAACCCACGGTCCTAAACGAACCGTTTACCGACTTCAAGGAAAATACCAACACGCTTTTAAATAACCTGTAACTGCTACGTCAATAAGTACTTACGTCGTTCCTGTTGGGCCACATAAAGGGTAGAATTTATGAGACCACGGTGGAGTCGGAGGAGGATCTGGTTGCGCGAGATATGGTAGCGGTGGATATTAGATTACTGTGTGTTTGTAAACGACTATAACAGAACATGATAATCAGGTACAATATTTCTATCTAAGTGGGTAGTCGCCACGTCGAACCGTTCTTTCAAGCGGACCCAGAAGAACTGCAACAACAATGTACGTATTCTGCTCTGCTCATTGATGCAGCGGGTGGGGTATATTTAAATACACGGTGATGTTTTGCTTGCAACACGAAACGGTACGTTTTCATATATGGGTTCCTATTCAAAATATAACTTACTCGGTCTACCCTACAATCCATTAAAGTGAATATTGGGAATTTAGATATACTCTGTATAACGGACTCTGACTGAAAATTTAAAATAAATATTCAGGACATGAAATCCTTGGTAATCGCAAGCAAAAAATATCAATCACTGTTATCGTTGCCGACAGGAATACCATTGAAAGGGTGTCACATTCCAAGTACCTAGAATGAGATCCAGGTGTGGCTGGGAGGCATGAGACCAGGTTTATGTAAAATAATGGATAGGAAGAGCATCGTAACGTACGAGCTTTGATTTATTCGGCTTAAGAAAAGCTATAAACTGGCCAGTAATCTCCTGATCATAACCTGCATTTTATTAGAGGGGTCTTAATTCCCCGAAACAGTTTTCACGACATCTATCAGTGGGTGAACTGTTACGAGTGGTAACATGCTGTTTAAGAATGGCTGTAATCTCACTCACAGCTCTCTTCTCTTAAAAAGCCGCCTCCTGAGATTGTGCAGAATGTATAAAAAGCTATTATTTCAGGAACATTTTCAATCAATTAGGGGGTTCGGCTTGAAAATATCCTTGGCCTGTATTTCCAGGAACCTGTCAGCCAGCAGGACTTTGTTCCCTTTTGAAATATTTATAGATTGTGGTAAGTTTTGGTCAAATTTGCGAATATGTATTAACAATCTTCGGCGATATGTTAGCGTAGATACGCATTTAGTTCAGTGCAGTTCAGTTATTAGCGGTGCAAACCAACCCCCATGGGACTACAGCCCTTAAAGAGCCTTGGCCTACCAAGTGACCGCTGCTCAGCCCGAAGGCCTGCAGATTACGAGGTGTCGTCTGGTCAGCCGTTATTCTTGGCTTTCTAGACCGGGGCCGCTATCTCACAGTCAGATAGCTCCTCAATTCTAATCACGTAGCGAGCTCGATAGCTGCAGTCGCTTAAATGCGGCCAGTATCCAGTATTCCGGAGATAGTAGGTTCCAACCCCACTGTCGACAGCACTGAAGATGGTTTTCCGTGGTTTCCCATTTTCACACCAGGAAAATGGTGGGGCTGTACCTTAATTAAGGCCACGGCCGCTTCCTTCCCACTCCTGGCCCTTCTCTGTCCCATCGTCGCCATAAGACCTATCTGTGTCGGTGCGACGTAAAGCAAGTAGCAAAAAAAAACTAAACACGTAGGATGAGTAGACCTGAAACCAGCCCTCAGGTCCAGGTAAATTTCCCTACACCACGGAGTCAGCATATTAGCGGTGCAAGCAGTTCCTAAATGAATACACAGTAAAGGATATTGTGGAGTAATTAATAAGTGGCGAAATTACATGAGTAACGAAAGAGCATTAGTAGCAGAATAGGAATGTTTCAATGCTTTCATGAGTAGGCAGCAAATGAGGCAGTAAGTTCCTTGCGGTGCATTTTTCATTTTGTAAAAAGTTACTCAGCACTCAATCACGAACCTTAAGATTGGCATAGCTGCGACAATATAACGTTGTTGAAGAAACGAAACTTCGTATGTCACAATTCACAATGCTCTTCCTATCCATTATTTTCTTAAGGGCCGGGCTGAGTGGCTCAGACGGTTAAGGCGCTGGCTTTCTAACCCCAACTTGGCAGGTTCGATCTTGGCTCAGTCCGGTGGTATTTGAAGGTGCTCAAATACGACAGCCCCGTGTCGGTATATTTACTGGCACGTAAAAGAACTCCTGCGGGACTAAATTCTGGCACCTCGGCGTCTCCGAAGACCTTAAAAGTAGTTAGTGGGACGTAAAACAAATAACATTATTATTATTATTATTATTATTATTATTATTATTATTATTATTATTATTTTCTTAAGACTGGTCGCGTCTCCCAGCCACATATGGGTATGCAGTCCATAAGAACAATTTTCGTTGTGTTCATCTTCATTTTCAGATATGTAAAGGAAAATGAACCGTACTGTTTGAATGTATGTTTACGGGACGAATTCACTCAATCCTAGAGTGTACTGTATTTAAGGTTAATTTTTATTTACACTTCACATACGAAAATGAACACAACGAACGTTGTTGTGTTGGAATACATATCCTTATATGGCTGAGAGGCGTGACCAGTCTCAGGAAAATAATGGATAGGAAGAACATTGAGACATACGAAGTTTTGTTTCTTCACCGACGATAACTTGTTATTGGAGATAATTCTTGAAAATATCAATTTTATCAGTGCATATAATATGTAATTTAATACCTTAGGAAGGTGGAAGTGAAATGCATTGCCTACGGTTGAACAAAAATGCGCAAATGATGATTATTTTACATTGTTTTCTGAGAGAATGTGTGCTAATACATCAAGCTCTTTGCAAACATGAAAGCGAATGTATTTCACATAGCTGAAATGAAAGTCTTTTAACTTATTTAGAGCGCTGAGCGCGAAGTTATAATCGGATGCAGCTTTGAAGTTTGAAAGGAGCGAGTACGGTACGTATCGCAACCCTCGGCTTCCTCTCGCGGTAATGTAAACGGAATTAGAGCCTTTTCACTCAAGTTTTTACAAGTAATTAACATGCCAGTGAAAACAAGCCAGTCAACACCGTCGACCGAGTTTATAGCATATTATATAGTCCATAATTTTGAGGTGTACATTTTTTGAAGTTCTTATTTACTTTGAGGCTCACACATAAAATATTTAACGTATTAAACGTTTTTTTTTAAATTATCTGTATTGATTAGGAAGTCCATTCAGTAGTGAGTGTAACGATTAACATGATCAGACGCAGACCTCGGAGAACCGATATCGATTCACGGTACTGCCAGAAATTCACGATTAGCGGGAATTGCACTGGTATGTAGATAAAATGGTGCATGAACCTCCATTGGTGGTGAGCCTGAAAAAAGGTACACCACCTCGGGGCAAGGATGTAAGAGATATGAACCAGTTACCCCTGGCTGTGAACCAAACGGTTTAGGGAAAATTCGATAACGGATCCCTTCTTATTACGGAGTCATAACTCATGGCAACTATTTTTATCTCGCGGACAGGAGACAACACGGAAAATCTAAGATATACATTTGGAAACGTACGGTATGTAATTGCGTATGATGCCACTAGATGGTGTATGTAAACAACAGTGTGGGTCTCAACATGCCGTAAAGTTCAGTGTGTGAGTGAGAGCCTCACAAAATGGAAGTCAACAAGCACGAGCAACGATCGTATATTAAAATAGCAGTTCTCCGCGGCAGAAATGCACGCCAACGCCAAGCAGAGCTGCGGGAAGCATTAGGTGTGTGACTATGATCTAATCCCAAAGTCAAGAAGCCATTACGTGGACAACGGTTTGCTAACAAAGAGGACATAGTAACAGCATTTCGGAGAGGGGTGTCACACAGGTTAGCGATACACATGCAGCGAATGGTATTCAGCGCCTGCCCCACCGCTGGCAACGCACAGTGGAAACCTTGGGTGATTATTTCGAAGGTCTGTAACCAATGGAGACCTGTTCTTTGCGCGTAGTCTTGAGTACTTGCTGTCTATATCACAATAAAACAATGTTTACCAATGGACTGTGTTCTGTCACTTCCCTACGAGAATTTCCTGAAGTCAGAATTTGTCTTCAGGCACGATGCATAAGTACATGCCCTATGTTTCTAAATGCATATCTTAGTTTTTTCGTGTTGCCTCCTGTTCGCGAGAAAAAAATTAGTTGGCCTGAATTATGACTCGACCCTCGTATATACACTAATTTTCCGTAGCTTATTCTTATACACTCTGTATAACATAGGCTTGGTTTTAAAAATAAAAATATTACTGTATTTAAGCCGCGAAGTCGTCTTCCTTGCTTTCAAATTGTGTGAGGAAAATATACTCTCCAGAATTATCACTGTAGAAGTAATTAAAATGTACATCTAAACTTCTTATTATTTTTTCTTCTTATTCTGCCACTTATTCCAATCCTGCGGGATCGCGGGTACGAACTGCGTCGCACATGTGGAGTTGGTCCTGTTTTACGGCCGGATTCCCTTCCTGACACAAACCCTATATGGAGGGATGTTTTTTGTGGGGGTTGGTAGTTTGTCTGAATGTGAAGAGGAGAGTGCTGGGACAGACAAAATTACCCAGTCCTTGAACCAGAAGAATTAATCAGAAATGATTAAAATCCCTGACCCAGTCGGGAATCGAACTCGGGACCCTGTGAACCGAAGGGCAGTACGCCTACCATTCGGCCAACGAGTCGGACATTGTACATCTAAAATACAGATATTTAATTGATGTATGTGAAGCCGTTGTACACTGCCATTTATGTGGATAATCTAATCCAAAATATCAAATGCTTAGAAAAAACTACTATTTCAGTAACTTGTCAGCTGGCAGATTGAATAGTTATTGTGAACAAAAAACAATATTTCGGTCTTTACTTATGAGAGCGCTTCTCAGAAAGTTATTGCATATTTGTACATCAGGAGAGATTTTGTTTATCCTCTTATAAGAATCGGTTAATGCACTCGTTTGTATATATTTATTTTTGCTGTTTTGCATTACGTCGCACCGACACAGAAAGATCTTATGGCGACGATGGGACAGGGAAGGCCTAGGAGTGGGAAGGAAGCGGCCGTGGCCTTAATTAAGGTACAGCCCCAGTATTTGTTTGGTGTGAAAATGGGAAACCACGGAAAACCATCTTCAGGGCTGCCGACAGTAGGGTTCGAACCCACTGACGCTGGACCTTAATTAAGGCCACGGCCGCTTCCTTGTCACTCCTAACCCTTTCCTCTCCCGTCATCGCCATAAGACCTACCTGTGTAGGTGTGACGTAGGAAGCAAATTGTGAAGATAAAAAGAGATACATTGAACCAGTGAGTTTTACAAGTGGGGAATTTTTAACAGTTACCAAATATACTATTTGCCATTCTCTTGTACTTCAAGTATGTGATTCTAGTTTAATTTAATGCGTCTGGCTCCTTGGCTGAATGGTCGGTGTAGTAGCCTTCGGTTCAGACGGTACCGGTTCGATTCCTTGTCGGGCCGGGGATTTTAAATGCGTATAGTTAATTCCTCTGGCTCGGAATGGGTGTTGTGTTCGTCTCAATACACTTCTCTTCATCCACGTCCGTACATATCAATATCAACTACCATGAACACACGTAGTAGTGAATACATCTCTTCACATAGGGTCGTAATCGAAAAAGGTGCCCGGCTGTAAAACCGAGCCAGATCCACATTAAGATTCGACACCAGTAATAAGTAGGGAAAATAGAAAGAAGAATAAAATTGACTGTAATGGCTGCTCTGCTCAAACGGAAGGATATGGACTGGATTTCGACAGATAAGTGGCAGAACATTATAAAATCAGCTACTTGATGCAGAGCCACGTGGAGTTCGCCCTGCATACAACATGAATGAGGTTGATTCACTGTGGTAGATACTGGCTAGACATAGAACAATGGCTAAGTTATGGATTAAAATTTTGCTCATCCATTTCCGTGATTTCACTCTTTTCAGATTACCTTTAATTTGTTGCTGTTAGATTGAGCCTCCAGATTTAGTTATAAATAAATTCCCAAGTATATTCGACCATTAAATATTGAAGCCCTCTAATAATCGACATAAGGGACAGCGTTATTGGAACGTGGAATTGAATCATTTGTAAGGGAATTCATTACGACGAGAAATTATAAATAAACCATAATACGCAGTGAAAGATTGTTTTGATGTTTGTTGTGGCAAGTCAAACATTAGAATTACAGCTTATAACAGAATACATAACATATGACATGATTTTCTCTCAGTGTTAGAAGTGGTTTAGTTACTGTCCACTTGTGACTTCAAAATGCCACCACTTTCATGAATAATAGACTGTATCACTGTTACTGTCCACTTGTGACTTCAAAATGCCACCACTTTCATGAATAATAGACTGTATCACAGCCGTTTCGTAATCACCATATTGTCAAAATTTTAGGTCTGAGCTTAACGTTTGTTCTAAAAAATAATGTTTGAGAAAGTGCAAAAATTGCTGGTGTCTTGTCCACTTCTGTATATCACGTGTAAAATATAGAAGACAATCTGTCGTGATGATAGAAGCTGATTTTTTGACATAAAATATTACACACATGTTTTTTTCTCCAGCAACCTGTAGATGCTATACGTTTTGTAACTTAAGATTGAAAATGCTTTGTCAAAGTGAGTAGTCCTTTTGGTAGCAATATTTCGTGTGTCGCTCCGGGAAACTATATACGATAAAGAGAATTGTTGAGCAAAGCCCAGTATGAGAAGGGAAAGGAACTGCTCTTATGTTCAAATATGACAAAAACACACTCAGAGTATTCATTATGTAGGAAGGATGTGGAGTTCAATAGACTAACATGGCTGTGTGATGTACAAGTAAAGACAGACTTACCTATCAAATACCTTTGTTTCCATCAAATTCATCAAAGAAGAGAATAACCGTTAATCTCATACAGCAGTCTTCAAAATGAATCACTTATCATTGAAGTTTATGTGAAAAATAATAGCTTTCCTATTCTACCTTAAGCTGCTAATTTCGATTTTAGGATGTAATCAACGTGTATCAAACGAATTCATTATCACAGAAAGCCGCTATATAAAATTACGTAATTTTGTCGGTTAATTACCTCGCTATTCTCTACAGAAGGACTTCAAGAAATGTAGCCTCTTTGTTGGTGTTATGTTGACGGGAGAAAGCCGTTGGCTGGTACTAGTTCGTATAATATGCTTGCTCCCTTTACATTTCAAAGCCAAGTGAGACTAATAAAGCAACCTTTTTCAACCAGTAAGTCATATCTGACACTTGCTTTGGTGAGAAAGTGGGTTACGTTTTCCTTGTGTATCCATATGATGTCTACTCTCATTTTAAATTGCAATACGTACACAATAC
This sequence comes from Anabrus simplex, assembly GCF_040414725.1. NCBI lineage: Eukaryota > Metazoa > Arthropoda > Insecta > Orthoptera > Tettigoniidae > Anabrus > Anabrus simplex. The sequence continues at coordinate 335,426,056 of NC_090268.1, forward strand.
TTCTTCGTCTTAAACCATATCTGAAGATGACTCCTGAAGCTGAGTACAACATACAGTTTCTCAACTTCAGTGGACTGATCAGTAAATTACTTGTGTCCTATCAAGCAGGAGTTCTTTAACAGTTACGCGTTTCAAAGTTAGGCCTTTCCTGAACACTCTGCAATAAAATTATTTTATCACAGATGTGATATAATGTAACTATCTCACACTCCGTGGTCTACTGTACGGGTCTTCAAATGGCAGACTCCGGTCCGGATACGGATCTCGATGCTTTTTTCCCGGACCTACACGGTTTATTACGATGTCAAGAGCACGAAGGAACAAATTGCAATTAAGAAGGATAACAGATTTTTAGATAGTAATGTAATATTTATACGTCTCCCAGTCTAGAATAATTACTTGCTCTATAGATGGCATTACCGTGTTTTGAAGATAGGAGAATGAACACGTTTTCTCTCTGCTCCAAAGATGGCAGTGAGTGTTTACTTGGTTTTTCTCAAATCTTTAGCCTCTTCCCTGTCTCAGTCAGTAGTTACTTGTTGCTTGCTCAGCTCAAGAATTCAAAGAATAACTCACAGTTTATATATCAGTGTGTAACATATCAGTTATTTCAGTGAACATTTCGTCATAAGCAGTCAACAGTCAACAAGAGATGTGATCTGAAAATCGTATCTTAAAAGCTGTATAATAACTGCAGTTCTTATTAATTTTGCCTGAACTTACAGACGCGAAACTGATCATACACTCTCCTCCCCCCCCCCCACCCCCACCAAAAAACACTTCAAGTACATTACCTTCAAAACGGTCTTCACAGATAACAGTTATGTGCTCAGACAACCAGTTGGCTCCCTCGCCATTAATTTCCCAGTCTTATTATTTATTATTTAATCTTCTCCGTATTCAATGTAGTTCCATAATTCTAATCGCTTCATCAATCTTCGCATGTGTATAATATATAATTCAGTAAGCCACTGAACTAACGTGAACGTTGTGGTAGTTAGTAAGCCACAGCGTTCACGTAAGTTCAGCCTATCTATTTATTTGTGTATGTCATAGTTGCAATTCACTTGTATGTTCCTAATACTGTAAAAGTGTCCCCAAAATTCAGATTTATGTCTTACCATCATATACCTATACATTGAGGAGAAAACGTTCCAATTCACATTCATGTTTGTAATAATGTACTTAAAATTCAGAAGTAACTCTTGTAATATGCCCTACCATATGCATATGAAAAACTAGCAAATGCACACGTACTTCACTACAGGATCCTAAATTATACACGGATTTCGAAGTAAATTACTGTACATGCAGTGAATAAGATTGTTTAAATTGCATATGATTATCCAGAAACAACAGGGGGAGTTTCCCATACGTTGTTCCAATGTAAAGTGCGAGTTGCGGAGTTGTGATGATAACGGCAGGGTAATCTGTCTACTGCCATTCACAATCGAGCTGGGAAGATTTCATTATAATGGCAGGCCCCATTACCTACCGCGTGGTCACAATAGATTTGTGGAGTTTACGTTGACAGGCCCCCTTTCCTACTTCCACACAGATTACAGTTGAGGAGTTTTATTATAATGGCAGGCACCTTCCCTATTGCCAGTCAAAACCGAGTTGTGATGTTATCATTATAATGACAAGCCCCTTTTCGTAATTCCAGTCACACCGAGTTGGTGAGTTTAATGATTAGCAGCCCAGTATGCCTAATGTCATTCACATTTTAGGTGTGTAAATTTGTTTATAACGGCGGACACACTCGCCTAATGGCAAACAAAATCGCTTAGGGGAGTTTTGAACAAAATTGCAAGCTTCGTTGTCTTCTGCCAGTCAAATCGAGAAGAGAATTATTCATTATAATGTTAGGCCCTCCTTACTAGTACCAGTTACACAGGAGTTGCAGAAGAATTCCATTCCTACTGCCAGTCAGAGTCGGTGTGGAGAGTAATGATTACAGCAGCAGAGGCCCTCCCGCTGAGAGTCACTACCGATTTGTAAAGTATTAATTATAATGGCAGACACACCCAGTCTACATGGCTACAAATTGACTTCAATGAACATATACAGGTCACTTACGAAGTATATGCATGTTTACAATATTGCAAACCTTAATTTGCAGATTAACTGCTACTAAACGGTACGTCATATCGACAAACGGATTGTACCATAAGACGCCTCATTTAACGGTCTAAAAGGCTGGCCCGATTATATTTTTGGTATATTATCTATTTTTGTATTATGTTCAGTCTTCAGCCCTAAGGCTGGTTGGATCCTCAACAGCTCTGCCATCAGCTGTCATAGATAGCCTAGGCATCACTGAAGAGGCGTACTAGGGAAATGAGGAGTGAAGTAGTTTCCCGTTGCTTTCCTCACCGAGCCAGAAGTTGCTATTACACATCAGTCTGCCAAGCCCACTGAAATGCATGCACCAACCGACCCTAAGAGCAACATTTTCACAGCATTCATAGGAGGGACTGGCTGCGCAAGGAATGGCATCACTAGCATCGCTCATGCCTCAGTCACTTTCATATTGTCTAAGCCAAGAGACAGATCAATAAAAGTAACAAAATTGCTCTAGCCCGTACTAGAAGACATAGTGCACTGTAAACACTAGGTCCTGCCAGCAAAGGCATATTATCTAGTTATGGGTAGAATTGAGTTAGGAACGTTAAATGGGGTTAAATTTGGGTAAGATTTTCTTAGAGTGCATTATTTTTTGGATAGGCCTACTTATGTCACACCTACAAACATAGAATTTGGCTCACATATGGCTACTCGGTGGGTCAATGTTCGAGTAGAATTTGATGATTGTACCTTTCCTGTAAGTGATATAACTATGAATTATACGTGTAAAATCTGTAAAATTTATGTACAATATAATCGAGAAATAGGGACAAATGTAACGTATAAAGGATAGAGATACGACAAAACTTCATAGGACCAAAGTTGTAGAACACTTCAAATTGAACTCAGATTGTGCCATCCATTGCGTAATACGAGTCACCGTTTAGCCACGAGATACTTCGAAACGAGGGTCTGCACCGTCATTAAAATAGCCTCCATAATTCTATACTTTTCGCGGGAAAACTGAAAAATGTAAAGATCTCCGAAATATTCACTCGGTTACAGTCTCAGACATAAAATTTGGAAAATTTCAATTTTCTAGCTCGTCTGGCAGATTGTGCTGCAATATTGATTTGGGGGCAGAAAGGTAAAAGTGTGGACCTTCAGAAAACTACATGCATTTGGACATGATTACACCTGAAACGGATAACTGTAAGAAAATTTCGCCAAAATAATCAATATAGATACACACGTTCGTTACGATTTTATTTATATGGATACGGAATCTGCTCCACGTACAACGCCCTTTGGGCTATGTCCGCTTGACTTAGCCTGAAAACCGACCTTTCATGATATCTCCCTTGTTAGAAAAAAGTTTTAGAAATTGATTTTCATCAAGGATGGTCGATATCCAGTCACGATTGTCTTGTGGGAGAGTGAAATAAATGTTCCGTTTCCTTATAAACCGCTAGTCCATTCCGGGAAGTTGACATGGTATGGACCGAAATACCTATCTTTCGACAGGTGCATGCTAAATATTAAGTTTGGTTGAAATATCTCCAGTAGTTTCCAAGTTATAAGATATATGCTTTAGACGCAGCCGCTTTGGAGTTAAGTCCAGTAGGACTTGTAGTGAAAAACCGTCCGTTAATGATCTCCCCCTTCTTAATCCTCCTAACGAAATGATGCACATGGAAAAACAGTTTTAGAAATTGATTTCATTTAAGGATGGTGGATTTCCATTAAATTTGGATGTGCATATTTTGTGGAGTGCAAATTCATGGTTTCGGTTTCGTATAAACCCCAGTAAATTTAGGTGTTCAGAAATAATATTGGCCCTAAAACCTACCCAATGACAGGTGGATTCTAAGTATCAAATTTTCAACGTATAATAGCTCAGACAAAAAGAGAAACAAAGAGACAAACATACACCAAAGCTAAAAAGAATGGATGGTCATTATTACACCTGAAACGGATAACTGTACGAAAATTTCACCAAACTAGTCAATGTACAGATACACGGTCGTTACGATTTTATTTATGTAGATATATATACGAAATCTGCTCCACGTGCAACACCTTTTGGGCTATGTCCGCTGGATTTAGCTTGCAAAATCGACCATTCACAATATCTCCCTTATTAAACCTCCTATCGAAAAATTGAACATGAGAAAAGAGTTTTTTTAGAAATGGATTTCCATCAAGGTTGGTCGATATCCAGCCCCGTTGGTCTTTCTTGTATATATTGCGGGAGAGTAAAATCACTGTTTCGTTTCCCTATAAAACCCCCGTCCATCCCGGAAATTTGTCATGGTATGGACCTAAAACCTACCTTTGGACAGGTCGATGCTAAATATTAAGTTTGGTTGAAATATGTCCAACCGAGCTCGATAGCTGCAGTCGCTTAAGTGCGGCCAGTATCCAGTATTCGGGAGATAGTAGGTTCGAACCCCACTGTCGGCAGCCCTGAAAATGGTTTTCTGTGGTTTCCCATTTTCACACCAGGCACATGCTGGGGCTGTACCTTAAATAAGGCCACGGCCGCTTCCTTCCCACTCCTACCCCTTTCTTGTCCCATCGTCGCCATAAGACCTATCTGTGTCGGTGCGACGTAAAGCAACTAGCCGAAATATCGCCAGTAGTTTTCAAGTTAAAAAATACGCTATACACGCACTCGCTTATGAGTTTATGTCCGGTGGGAATTGTACTGAAAAGCCGTCCTTTAATGATGTTTCCCTTATTAACCCTTCTATCGAAATATTGCACATGAGCAAATAATTTTAGGAATTAGTTTCCTTTAAAGATGGTAGATCTCCATTAAATTTGGATGTGTATATATTGTGGGAGTGCAAATTTACGGTTCCGCTTTCGTACAAACCCCCAGTAAGTTTTGGTATTCATAAATAATATTGGCCATAAAACCTACTCACGGACAGGTGGATTCTAAATACCAACTTTGGTAGAAATATATCCGGTAATTTTCAAGTTATAAGAACGCAAACCGAGAATGAAACAGACAGACACCAAAGCTAAAAAATATGCAGATGGTCATTATTACACCTGAAATGGAAAACTGTACGAACATTTCGCCAAAATAGTGAATGTACAGACACACAGTTGTTACGATTTTCTTAATATAGATGATGATAAAACACCACAACAACCTGTCAGCAAATATATCCTTGTATCGCATACCCCTTACCCACAAAACAGTATAAAAACCTACCTCTAATTTATTACAATACCCTTCCATCCACCTCACCTTTCTCTCCCCCTTTACCACGCCCGATATCCTGGTCATAAGGTGGGTGTTGCTTTATGGATGGCCCGCCTCACCCCTCCCGAGTGGGGAGTGAAAACATAAAATTAAATATAATATATTACAGAAGCAAATATGAAGCCCACCGTTCCCTTCAGGGATGGAATTTTTTCAAAACGGTCATCTTTAATATGCAGTCAGACAGTTGTTTTGATCAAGAGTATTAATTTAATGCTGCATTCAAACAGAAAACATTCTAGTTACGACCAACAATGTACATTTGGCAGTCATGCAAGGAACCGCGAGGTTAAACAGTTGTAATGCTCATTACAGGGTGGTCAACAATACATGAAACGAGTTCCCACAAAATAAGAGAAGACAACACAGGCGTCTTTAACAGTAACCTGGATTTTAGGTAAGAAAAATAAAAGTAGATCATTTTGCATCCCTGAAATTCTGAAGGAGTGTCTTGTTGAAAGAGTTAGCACGTTATTTCGTCGTTGTTCTGGGAAAAAGGTCATACCTCATAATGCTCTACCTACCCAATAAGACTGGTCACGCCTTCCAGAAACATGTGGATATTAAGTACTTCAGAACACTTTTCATTGAGTTCGTTTTCGTATGCTAATGTGGAAGGAAAATGAACCTTAAGTACGTTATACCGTAAGAGTGCATAAATAAGTCATAAAAACATACATTCCTCGAGTGCGTTACGTTAACGTTCATTTTCTTTTACATAGGGAAATGCACGCAATGAAAATTGTTTTGATGGATTGCATATCCGTATGTGGCTGAATGGCGTGACCATTCAAAAGAAAAATACTGGATTGGAAGAGTATTGTGAGATATGACCTCTTCCCCGAACAGCAAAGATTTACAAGTGATGCAAAAGTGATTCAAGCCGTGAAAAGTTATCGCTCCGTACTGCTATAAATGTGTGCAGGTAGAATTATTGTTATCAATGGATGTTCGTACTAAACTCAAACAGGAAATAAGTGATGATTCTGTGTACTCTTTGAATCTGTACGAATCTTCAGAGAGAAGTGACTGCGCTCAATTGTGTGAGTATTCATATCGTCCCCGTTCTGCCAAAACGGCGAATGTTACAATGCTCTTCCTATCCATTATTTTCCTTAAAACTGGTCACGCCTTCCAGCCACATGTTGATATTCGGTCCATCAGAACAATTCCGTTGATTTCATTTTCCTATGTGCGTGTGTAAAAGAAAATTAACCTTACTGTACCATACTGAAGGAATGTATGTTTGCATGACATTTACCCACTCCTAGAGTGTGATGTATTTGAGGTTAATTTTCCTTTACACACGCGCATAGGAAAATGAACTCAACGAAAATTGTTCTGATGGACCGCATATCAATATATGGCTGGAAGGCGTGACCAGTCTTAAGGGAAATAATGGCCAGGAAGAGCATTGTAACATTCGCCGTTTTGGCAGAACAGGGACGATATTTTTAGCTGTGTTCGACTTCTGGAAGATTTGATTGTCTTCAAGGCTACTGAAAGCAGCCATGGGGAAGACATACATCGGGCACAATGCGCCATTTTGTCCAAGTATAACATGAAATGGGAAAGCCAGTTCTTAACGGCAAAAGCTGATTCTCATGGCATGGCGGGAGAGATGAGGGGCTTGGTACATCGTATTGATGGCCTAATTTGGAAACCTCGTTATCTTCCTATCCATTCTTTCCTTTGAGACTGGTCACGCATCCCAGCCGCATATGGATATATATGTAGACCAAGAGAAAATTTGTCGTTGTGTTCATTTTCCTCTGCTAACGTGTAAAGGAAAATGAACCTTAAATACATTATAATCTAGGCGTCCGTAAATACATCACGCAAACATATATTCCTATAGTACGGTACAGTAAGGTTCATTTTCTTTACACATTGGCATCAACGCTGGTTACGGCAGGAGTATATCGTCGCTGCCGGGACAAAACCTCCTAGGTGAAATATTTTAGCTTAGAACTTTGGCCGGTAAGATTTTGCCATCTAAGGTGCAATATTGTGTGAATGCTGTCAAGGCATTCTCGCTCTTCATAATGTATGTGCTGCGGGTCAGTATATCTCCAAAAATATTATCACATAGGAGGTTTTGTCCCGGCAATGACGTTATTTATTAATTCGATTTAATAAAGCACTTGTTGATGCATGGTTTTCTAAATTTTCATTACTTATGGCCGGTTTAACTATATTTATAACTGGATTAGGGGCTTATTTTGAATTTGATTTAAAAATTATTATTTCTTTGTCAACTTTAAGTCTACTGTGATTAATCATAAGAATTATTACTACAAATATTGTTCTGATGGACTGCAAATCCATACGTTGTTGGGAGGCATGATCAGTCTTAAGGAGAATAATGGATAGGAATGACATTGTGAAATACGAAGTTTTGCCGGTGCAGCAGATATAATTCCTCGCTATTATGATTTTGTGAAATTGAAATCTGAGGAGAGTTATTATGGCATAGTTCAATACTACTAGAAATTCCATTTATACTGATAAAAAGCAAGCAAAGTCACTTCCGTACAGGCCATGAAGACCCTTGGAGGAGTGGAAGGTAAAGGCATCCACCATTGTAAACCTCGGCACGTGGTAGGGTAGAGTGGCTAGCTCTACGCCCGGCCGCCTTTGCCCCCAGGAACTAACATGGTACTCATTTTTCGTGTAGGCTGAGTGAACCTCAGGGCCATACGCACCTCCGGAAGTGGAAATCTCGTTTCTTAAATTTTACGACTTCCTGACGGGGATACGAACCCACGTCTTTCCGCGCGAACCGAGCACGCCTTTACCGCCTCGGCCAGGCAGCCCCTATTTATACTGATAGAATGTATCAAAATATTTGGTAAACTTGGAAATGTCGAACACCATGTAACTTGTTCCCTAATTTATCTGCCACAAGGGTCCGTTATGTCGGTAGTAAAATTAGCTTATCATTCATACACACATCATCGGTGGAAATGTACACTTGAGAACCCGATGTAAACCAAATTTCAAACTCCCGTGTAATTTTGAGCTTAGAGTTCATAGGTCGTCTGTTGTAGTACCATTATCCCGTAACAGCCAAAACAATATACTTTCAAAAATGCTTTCAACTTCGAATTTTGGGTCCCTCTCGTGCCGTGTTATTCTTTTGGGATTCGGAGCATTTTGCTTTATAAATGTGGGGCGTGAAACGTTCTACCTTTTAACATCTAAGTACCTTCATACGACTTACAGTTTTTGAGTTATTAATTATTGCAAACCATGTGACATACCTAAAATATGTCACTTTTAAAGCCCCCCTCCATCCCCTGAACTTAATAGAAGCCTAGCGACGATCATTATATCGTCGTTGCGGGAGCAGTACCTCGTATCTGACATTGCACTTTCTATCCATTATTTTTCTTGTCGTGTCTTCCACCACATATGGATATGCTGTCCATCAGAACAATTTTTCGTCGTGTCAATTTTCCTATACTGCTCTGTACGAATGTATGCTTGCATGGCGTATTTAGACACTCCTACAGTATAATGTATTTAAAGTTCATTTTCCTTTACACAGTAGCATAGGAAAATGAACACAACAAAAATCGCTCTTTTTTTTTGCTAGTTGTTTTACGTCACACCGACGCAGATAGGTCTTATGGCGACGATGAGACTTCGAGTTGGAAGAAGCGGCTGTGGCCTTAATTAAGGTACAGTCCCACATTTGCCTAGTGTGAAAATGGGAAACCACTGAAAACCATCTTCAGGGCTGCCGACAGTGGGATTCGAACTCACTATCTCCCAGATGCAAACTCACAGCAGCGTGCCCCTAACCGTATGGCCAACATTCTCGGTGAAAATCGCTCTGATGGACTGCTTAGCAAAATGTGGGTACGCTGCGTGACCAGTGTTAAGGAAAATAATGTCTACGAAGTGCATTGTCAGATACGCAGTATTGTTCCCGCATCGACGATATTTTCTTTCAAGCCCAAATTTCTATCAAATGGTACCGCAACCATTCAGAGTTGATCTTTAACTTCGGAGCAATAAGCACAAACATGAATGTTTGATTCCAATCCAATAAGGTTCGCATGTATGTAGCCTGATTTTATAGACCTTTATACGTGAACGTACCATTAGTGTAACAATTGATGTATTCTTAGCTTTAGAAATTACAACCCTGAAAATTACCGATTTGTTACACACTCATTATGTACGCTTAACCAGTGTTCCATAACTATTATCTAATTCAGTATGTCGCTTTCCAAATCCAGTGGGCATTCCCTTTAGCGGTCTAAATTTGTGTCCTATTTTGCTCAATGAATTTAACGTTCCGTACGTGATCATTGTGAAGCGCAACAGGGATTGCTAATGAAACCTGTCTCTACGACTGATCTCCAAGGAGTGGGGTTTGCGTCCCCTAGGATACATTTGTTCTGTGTTCCCAACGGGAACAGAGCTGGAGCAAGCTGTAATTGCAGACCGTGTATATCACGAGCCATTGCTCCCTCTGGTAGCCAGACAGACAAACCAACACATGCATGGGCCACACCGTAAGAATGGTTGAACTTCAGTGCACGAATATCGTCCGCGTTGTGTTCGTATACAACAAAATAATATTATTTAGTAGTGATTAGATTTGATCGATTTTTACTCTTACATGAAATGGTCAAATTGAATTTCTCTCCTTATAACTGAATTTTAATCTGTCTGAGGAACTTAACGTCTTTATTAATTCATTCAAAAGATTTCACCCGAAGTAGAAAATTAATTATAATATTTTTGTTTTGTCTATTTTCATTCACTAGCTAGTTGCTTTACGTCGCACCTACACAGATAGGTCTTATGGCGACGATGGGACAGGGATCGGCTAGGAGTGGAAAGGAAGCGGCCGTGGCCTTAATTAAGGTACAGCCCCAGCATTTGCCTGGTATGAAAATGCGAAACCACGGAAAACCATTTTCAGGGCTGCCGACAGTGGGGTTCGAACCTACTATCTCCCGAATACTGGATACTGACCGCACTTAAGCGACTGCAGCTATCGAGCTCGGTCATTCACTAGCCTATGATTACATGTCGTATAAGAGGTTATCCATATCCAGTATATTGTCGTTAAAGAAACAAAACCTCGCATGCCACAATGTTCTTCCTCTCTATTGTTTTCCTTAAGACTGGTTATGTCTCACAGCCACACAATTTTCCTATTGTTTAGTTTGCTATGCATATATGTAAGGGAAAATGAACCTTTCCGTATTGTATTGTAGGAATCCTCTCCGTAACGTACTTACGCACTCCTAAAGTATAATGTCATAATCATCATCTGTTTACCCTCCAAGTTCGGCTTTTCCCTCGGACTCAGCGAGGGATCCCACCTCTACCGCCTCAAGGGCAGTGTCCTGGAGCTTTAGACTCTTGGTCGGGGGATACAGCTGGGGAGAATGACCAGTACCTCGCCCAGGCGGCCTCACCTGCTATGCTGAACAGGGGCCTTGTGGAGGGATGGGAAGATTGGAAGGGATAGACTAGGAAGAGGGAAGGAAGCGGCCGTGGCCTTAAGTTAGGTACCATCCCGGCATTCGCCTGGAGGAGAAGTGGGAAACCACGGAAAACCACTTCGAGGATGGCTGAGGTGGGAATCGAACCCACTTCTACTCAGTTGACCTCCCGAGGCTGAGTGGACCCCGTTCCAGCCCTCGTACCACTTTTCAAATTTTCGTGGCAGAGCCGGGAATCGAACCCGGACCTCCGGGGGTGGCAGCTAATCACGCTAACCACTACACCACAGAGGCGGACTCTAAAGTATAATGTACTTAAGATTAATTTTCCTTTACACTCTCGCATAGGATAATGAACAGAACGAACCTTGTTCTGACGGACTTCATATCCTTGTGTGGCTGGCAGTGTTAAGGAAAATAATGGACAGGAAAAGCATTGTGACATACGAGGATTTTTCTTCAACGATGATACATGTTTTTGTTATTAATATTATTGTTATTAATAATATATCCGACTCGTTGGCTGAACGGTCAGCGTATTGGCCTTCGGTTCAGAGGGTCCCGGGTTCGATTCCCGGCCGGGTTGAGGATTTTAACCTTAATTGGTTAATTCCATTGGCACGGGGGCAGGGTGTATGTGTTGTCTTCATCATCATTTCATCCTCATCATGACGCGCAGGTCGTCTACAGGCGTCAAATAGAACGATCTGCACCTGGCGAGCCGAACCCGTTCTGGGATATCCCGTCACTAAAAGCCATACGACATAAAACATCTATTCCTGTGATTATAATGTTAATGTTATTGGCTTTACGTTCCACTAACTACTTTTAAGGATTTTGGAGAAGCCAAGGTGCCAGAATTTATACTCGCAGTAGTTCTTTTACGTGCCAGTAAATCTACGCTCACGAGGCTGACGTATTTGAGAACCTTCAAATATCACCGGACGAGCCAGGATCGAACGTGAGGAGTTGGAGTCAGAAGGCCAGCACCTCAACCGTCTGAGCCACTTAGCCCGACATTATTATTATTATTATTATTATTATTATTATTATTATTATTATTATTATTATTATTATTATTATTATTATCTCTTCTGGGGTTGGTGGAGTAATGCTCTGAGTATTCATTAATTTGATCGCGTAAACACAGAATGTGTCACGACGGTTATTTTACATGCTGACAATACATGTGGTATCGAAAGGACTTATTTAATTTCGTATGCCTTTGCTGGCAGGACCTAGTGTTTACAATGCACTCTATCTTCTGGTATAGGCTAGAGCAATTTTGTTACTTTCATAGATCTGTCTCTGTCTTATCCTTGGCTTTGACAATATGAAAGTGACTGAGGTATGAGCCATGCTAGTAATCCAATCCTTATACAGCCACTCCCTGCTATGAATTGTGTAAAAGTGTTGCTCATAGGGTCGGTTGATGCATTTCAGTGGGCTTGGCAGACTGATATGTAATACCAACTCTGGTTCGGTGAGGAAAGCAACGGGAAACTACCTCACTCCTCATTTCCCTAGTACGCCTCTTCAGTGATGCCTAGGCCATCTATGACAGCTGATGGCAGAGCTGTTGAGGATCCCACCAGCGGCATCGCTGACGGACTGAACATACTAAATACAGGTTTTTGTTGACGGTGGGCTTGCGAGCGATCAAAAACTAGGAAGCTAGTGCCCGTTGCCTGAATTAAGGTACTGTACTTGATTGACGAAAATTGTAAACTAGGGAAAGAAAGAAAGAAAGAAAGAAAGAAAGAAAGAAAGAAGGAAAGAAAGAAAGAAAGAAAGAAAGAAAGAAAGAAAGGAAGAAAAATGTATGAATTATTTATGAATGCATGAATGGATTTACGAACGATTGAAGCATCAACCTGAGAAGTATGGAAGGGAGAAGAGAAGGAATAATCAAGTAGGAACAACTGGAACCGAGGCAAGTAAGAAAGAAACAATTAGAAACAGAAGAAAGGCATGAAGGGAGTGAGGAATGATCAAGTAGAGATGGATGTAAGGAAGGAAATAAGGTAAAATCAAGTAGGGAAATATGGATGAAAGTGAGGATAAAATATAAATAAATGGAAGGAAAGAAAAAGTGAAGTAAGAGATCAAGTAGAAAAGATGGAGGAAACAAAGGAAGGATCAAGTAGAGAAAGATGGAAGCAAGTATTTGTCACGTAGAAATATATGATAGGAAATATGTCCGGCTCCATGGCTAAATGGTTAGCGTGCTGGCCTTTGGTCACAGGGGTCCCGGGTTCGATTCCCGGCAGGGTCGGGAATTTTAACCATCGTTGGTTAATTTCGCTGACACGGGGGCTGGGTGTGTGTGTTGTCTTCATCATCATTTCATCCTCATCACGACACGCAGGTCGCCTACGGGAGTCAAATCAAAAGACCTGCACCTGGCGAGCCGAACTTGTCCTCGGACACTCCCGGCACTAAAAGCCATACGCCATTTCATTTTCATAGGAAATAAGGGAAATAGGATCAATTAGACGAGGTTGGACGGGATAAATGAACGAAAGATAGGAAAGAATAAAAGGAGTTGAAGTGAGGGAATGTTGGATCGGGCGAAGGTCGTAAGGAGGAAAATAACATATCGTCCCTTAAGAAACAACACCGTGTATCTGACAATGCTCTTCCTAACTTAAGACTGGTCACACCTCCTAGCCACATATTGATAAGCAGTCCAATCAGAATAATTTTCGTTGAGTTCATTTTCCTATGCGCGCCTTTAAAGAAAAATGAGCCTTACTGTACCGTGCCCTAGGAATATATGTTTGCATGACATAACTCCCTCCTAGAGTATGGTGCATTTAAGGTTCATTTGTCTTTACACATGTGCATAGGAAAGTGAACTTAACGAAAATTTTTCTGATGGACTGCAAATCCATGTGTGGCCAAGAGGCGTGACCAGACTTAGGAAAATATTGGATAGAAACAGCATTGTCAGATACGCGGTGTTATTTCTTAAGGGACGATATAAGGACTACTGTCGTACATACATAGTCCTAAAATCTCTCTTTCTAACGAGGAGCTGGTAGTTCTGGGGATGTGGTAAGGTTGTAGGTACTGTACTTTGAAACAGCGTTACTTCTGGTACAATCAGAACACTGATTTATAATGCATTCACACAGTATAACGTCGCTGCCGGGACAAAACCTCCTATATGAAATATGTTAGCTTAGAACTTTGGCCTGTAAGGTTCTGTCATCTAAGGTGCAATATTGTATAAATATTGTCAAGGCATTCATAACGTATGTGCTGCGGGTCAGTATATCTCAAAAAATATTATCACATAGGAGGTTATGTCCCGGCAACTACGATAAGCTACCGGGACAGAATAACTTGGAAGATGACTGAAGAACATCTCGTCCGTTAATGGGAAAGCTTTTCTCTCATTTGTACATAATTTAAGTAAATAACTGTTAAGTCCGATGTGACATTTGCAATTAGAAGAATGATGTACACTTTGGGTTGTAAGAGCAAGATAAATTTAAAAAGTTTGTACATTTTAAAGCGTGACTCTTTCTCTCGCCTTTTTTTCTATCCGGAGAGCATGCACTCACGGTTTCAATTTGTTCCAACTGGAGTGCGGAAGGGTCATAATTTGTTAGTTGACCTGTAGAAGCACTAATGACCCAAGCTTGAATTAAGCCAACGTCATTAGTACCATCTTATGGTGCAAGGAACGAGCAAGCTTTCAAGTTCGAAAAAAAAAAAGTTTACTTTTTTCCCTCCCTTAACTTTTTAAACTACTTTCCGTGCCGTGTAAAAATTACTGTTGCCAAGTCTCATGCAACTCCACTAGTATTACCGAAAAGTTGAGAGATTCCGTTCCAGCCACGGAAAAAGAAGTCTTTATAGAGGTCTTATTGCCAAATCCTTTTTTTCTAATGTAAAGTTATTTATATTATACGTGACATATAATTATAGCTCTTAATTTAACATTTAGGAGGTAGTTTTTAAGCATGAAATATAAATTTCGGTGTTACTAACCATAGGTTTGGTAAATGTTATGGACAGATGATAACATCGTCATAGTTAACCTGCTTTATCTCCTCGAATTTAGAGCACATGCATAGGATATAGTTCTACGGATTAATTTTTTAAATAAAATAATGATGACAAATAAGGAGAAATGTGTAAATGAAGCTTGGATGACACATTGAACAAAGTCACGAAGGGGATGAAAGGTGAAAATGAATGGAGTAAGTATACAAGCTATGTGCCTAAGGAGTGGTTCCGGCATTTCATCAGAGAAGAATTCAAATAATATTCTACAATCCACTCGCAGAATATTAGATGTAAAGACTGGGATTCGATGCTTCGATTTCTAAGGGGTACAAGTAGTCATTAATTGTCAGTGGCATTATTTCCATTTATATTTTTAAATAATTCGGAACTTCATTACTTCGGTTCGTTACAACTGATATTCAATTCAAGATATCAAAATTAATTCTCAGTGATAAAAATCATTATTACTATTATTATTATTTGATGAATTACTGCAGACGCAACTCAGTACAACAATATTTGAAGTAACCTACAACAATTATGATAAACATTCGTTTGTAAAGAATATCTGTATTTTCTACTGCCATCAGAACATTAGCAAGTTGGCTACGTGGTTTTGGTCACATAGCTGTGAGACTGAAATCGGGAGATTGTGGGTTCGAACTCTACAGTAGGTAACCATGAAGAAGGTTATCCGTTGTTGCCCTTCTCCACGTCAAGTTTATGGTGGGGCTGTTCCTTAATTAAGGCCAAGGTCGCTTTCTTCGCAGTCCTAGGTATTCCATCTTCGCAATAAAACACATCTGTGTCGGTGAGATGTACACAAATAGTAAAAAATAAGAACAATTAAGAAACTCATTGCGCAACGGCGCCGAAGGGTCTTGGCCTACCAATCAACCCAAAGGGCTGCAGATTACGATGTGTCATGCGGTCAACACGACGAATCCTCTCAGCTATTATTCCTGCCTTTCTAGACCGGGGGCCGCTACCTCACCGTCAGACAGGTTTTCAATTGTAATCACATAGCCTGAATGGATCTCGAACCAGCCCTCAGATTCAGAAAAGTTTTTGATCTGCCCAGGAATCGAATCCGCAGCCTGCGGAACCGGCGCGAGAGTATTATTATTACTACTAATAATAATTAATAATACATTATTAATTACAAGAACATAGCTAAAAGAATTATTAAAACTATATTATACAAATAAATAAATATTGTACAATCATTCAAAAAGTGCTCAAAGAATAATTCCAAATATTCAAATTTTATCATAGTTAAGGAATCACACATGGAAGTTTTGAATCTCTTAGTGAATTGTGGGGATGGAAATATGAAGCATTTTGCTGAAATTTGTTCATCTTTCATTCGAGACACACAGAATCCATAACTGATGAACAGCTGAATTGTTCAATATATCGTCGCAGCTGTGCCAAAACCGCGAATGTAACAATATTCGTCGTAACCATTATTTCCCTTAAGACTTGTCATGCCTCCCAGCCACATATTGATAGGCCTGTGAAGTCCATCAGAAAAATTTTAGTTGAGTTCATTTTCCTGTGCGCGCGGATAACGGAAAATTAACCTTACTCTACCATGCTGTAGGAATGGATGTTTGCAAGGCGTATTTACCCACTCGTTCAGTATGATGTATTTAAGGTTCATGGTCCAACCATTAAATTGCTGTTCTACATCTGCTTTCCGGCTACATTCCTTTGGACAACTACTTTCTCAAGACTAGTTCCATCACGGCGAATCGCGATCCTTTGACTGTTGCATCTCCTGCCTGTGTCTCTCCATTACAGTCGATCTTCTGCATCTGTGATAGGAATTTGTATACGTATTCTGGTGAAGAATATAAAATGGTCGAACCATTAAATTGCTGTTCTGCATCTGGTCCGCTTTCCGTGTACATTCCTTTGGACAACTACCTTCTCCAGACTAGTTCCATCACGGCAAATCACATCCTCAAATATTGTAAAATTTGACGTCGGCAAATTGTAGGTAGCCTGTGCAAAATATGCAGTTCATTTAACTAACATGGAGATATAACTACTTCCGGATGTCCAAGGAGTACATAGCATTCACCGTCAGCACCACATTTCAAAGGCATCTGTCCGATTTATATCTGATGCCTTCATTGTCCATGATTCAGCGCCGTACAGAAAGACGCTGAAAAACAACGTTTCCATAAGTTGTTTCTTTCTGTGTTTTGTAATCTGTTAATCAGACCATGTCTTCACGAGGGAAATGACTGCGTTTATCTCGTCTCCTTATAAATTCGCCATAGGCATTGAACAGTTTGGGCAACCGAATGCAGCCTTGTCGTGCACCCTTTTCGATGGTGAAAGGTTTTGATTTAGGAAGAATATCGTCATTGCACGTCGAAACACCGCTATGAAACAATGTTGAGCGGAGAAATACTGACCTGCAGCACATGCATCACTTAGAACGAACATTCGTTGAGATTTTTCATGCGGTACTGAACCTTTGCACCCGTACAGTCGGTGTCATGGAGCTCCGCACTCAGCGTCTTTCACAGGATCTTCATACTAGCGAGATGAAATTGAGATACTTGAACACAACAGCTAGCTAAGGTGCCGAATTGTCGGTTAAATGCGGTTACGTATATCATCGAATGGGTTGACTTCTAGAAATGACGATGAAATCGAATCCTATTGGGCGATCAAGGTTCCAGATTGAGAATTTGGTTTATCAGATCTTTCCAATGAGTTTATATATCATGGCTGTTTTTATGTTTAACGTTATACCATTAGATATACTACACGATTGCGTGTGATTATGATCATTGTTTCCAGATTACCTAGGTTCATTATATTAATGGCACATTACATATTGATATGCATAATACCATTGTATGCGATCACGGATGCTTGAATATACATATATTACATTGAACAACAACTGAGATATTCTGGATACTAACATGTTTATTCAATAACGTCCCTAAGCTATATCCAGACGAAACCAATAATTGATATTAGGTCAAAATATTAGAAAATGAAAACTTAAGTCTTTTTCCACTAGAGGCCAAGTTACCAGAGAAATATTCTTCCCTGAGGTTTTCAACCGCCTACAAAGTAACGTGTTGGTGCCAAGCTTTGAAATTACTCAATTTTTGACTGGTCATGGCAAATTTGGTTACTATTTTCATCGATTCAGAATTAAGCGTGCTGATGGCTACTTGTGTATTTGCGGATCCTCACAAACGGTGGATCACCTACTGTTTGAATGTGCTGCATTTGAAAGAAGAAGGCATGACTTGAACTCTCATTTGAATTATTGCAAAATTGCATTATCAAAACCCCTGTATCATTTGTTTAAGAAGCCGTGCTGTTACAAATATTTTATTAACTTCATCCACTTAATTTTCTGTCGATTAGATACATGATTTCTTTTTCATTGTAAAACTGAATATGTATTTTAACTACAACCCAAACTGCTTTGGATATTCAATAATAATAAGTCTATCATAAGTTAATGCAGTGGAAATTGAGTATCATTGCTCATCATGTTTCGATTGTTCCATATTATAAGAACACTGGTTTGCAACTAACATTTAGATTATTCTTTTCTTTCAATCATTATTGATGCGATTAAATAAAATTACATAAGGGTTTGTTATTCAGATCTGCTTTAGAGACAGAATCCTACCTAATATTATCCTTCTACAGTGGATATCAAATGAAAATGAAACTAAACAAACTTATTCTAAATGAAAAACTGCCCTAAAGACCTTCGCACACTTGAAATATCAAACACATAAAATGTGCCCACATATCTCCGAGGATCTATCTTATCAACAACATAATGAATGACATAATGAATGAAATGGTATGAAACAAGAATAAGAAAATAAAATCATATTCATGAAATGAAAATAAACAAATAACACAACATCTAAACTACGAATCAGACTATAAGTTACTCATAAGTAACTGCAATTTGATTATAATTAAATGAAAAAGCCAGACAACCTCGCAGCTATGTGTGTTAACTACTTAAATAATAACGATGTCACACGTATCCCATCTCGGTATTAAGCATTACGATATGAATATAGTGGTGATGATAATTCACATAAAATATCTGGATTTAGCAGGCAAATGACCCTATGGTAAAATCAGCGGTAGCTTACGAGTGGACATCATGACATCCGATCTATGGGTGTTCTCTTAAACATGCACAGAAATTGGGAATACACACGCTTATTACCTTTATCATGCATGATACGAATATAACATATGGATTTGAACGATGAACAATAACTACTCAAGATTAGCAAGAATGACATAAATTCGAAGAAACTCACTCGCATTCCATGTCTTATTAATGGGTGCACATAATTCAAATTCAAATATAATATAAGTCTTTGATACATTTCGAAGAACACGTCAATATCAATAAATCATATCCTATTGATATTGACGTGTTCTTCGAAATGCATCAAAGACTTATCAATAAATCATATCCTATATGACGCGCAGGTCGCCTACTGGAGTCAAATCGAAAGACCTGCACCTGGCGAGCCGAACATGTCCTCGGACACTCCCGGCACTAAAAGCCATACGCCATTTCATTTCAATCATATCCTATATCGACACTATCATTCACCAACACATTATTACCATTAACATATCCCATCAACGAATACCAACAATTATAAATACTCACGTTGAACACCAATCATAAACCCAATATTACCTGTACGGCTTACCAGTGTAATATATATTGAAGACCGTATAGTATATAACACACGACATAATTACAACATAACTAGCCATAAGCTGGGCAATACTAAACCATTACACACAATAATCCAATTCGTAGCATTCGTATGAAATAATGCACACCATTAAACGTGTTGACGTTCCCTCCCATGTTATCAACATGTCTTAAATAAGACCGACATAAATATCAATCAGAACAATACATATCACATGCCGATATTATCGCACTGTTCACCAATACTCAACAACATCATCCACTATTTAAAGTACCGAGATCAGAATATCGCAATAAAATAATCACGCACATGCTAATTAAAATGTTAAATTTAGAACACCAGACTCAGTCAAGTACACGTAATTACTATCATCACTCGCAATAATTTACTATGTGCTTGCTTCTCTCATCAAATAAACTACTTCAGTATATCTAAAACTTGATATAAATCATATACTACATCTACCAAGATAAGAAAACTACACGAAGATCATTGCTTTACAAATATAATAATTATCATACGTTACTGACTTGAAACCCAGGATCCAGGTTGCTCATGGCTTTATGGCTCCTCTTCATGTCCACAAGTCTTACTATATTTGGGGCTCACCTTTGCATTTTAACACTACATCTCGTTAATTTGGATCATATTACAATTTAACATATGCGATGCTTTCGAAGAACGAGCCTGATCAATCTTTTCATATGTTATTATACTCGTATACGACGATTTGTTCCTGCTAATTAATATCAATCCTCCTGCTTATCATCAGTATGAACTCTTATGATCTCGAAAGCTTTTTACTATCATTTAACAATAACAATAATATTTTTTTCTGCTTTTGAACATAACAGTAAAGTAAAAAGGAATCTTTAACTCAATGTGTCTTCTACTATATGTTCAAACAATGCAGCTTCGATGATCACGGCATACGTGCCGCCACCATCGTGTTATAGCTTCAATACTTTACTCTTACGTGACATTCAGTTACCTATCATCTTCGGATTCGCCTTATAGAATTAGTCAATTACAACACACATAACATATAATAACATGAATAATATTATACATAATTACATTCTTAAAATTTTTCAAAAGTCCATATCTCGTTATTAAGATTTTCCATTTATAGTATTTAACTACATATAGCCTATCAAATTAGTCCGGCACCATGTTTGAAGAATCATGCCGAACTCGATTCCTCGCATTAGCATTCTCGCTGTTCTGATCATGTTTCTCACTAATAGACATGTGAAAACGGTACATCTTAGATGACAAAACCGTTTCGGTGAGAGCTCTAAGCTGAAATATTATCACATAGTGGTATATTCTAGCCGGAACGATGAGATGTTAGAATGTTCAACATTTTTCTTCGGAAGATTTGTGTAGGAAACGTTGAAACATGTATAGAATATGTGTGTTCGAAAGTAACTTATGTATTGAACCCATGACCTTTGAGTCATAAGGACCCAGTCCTAGGGCCATCTGCCATTATGGCATCATTTTTCTTGCAGTCGTCATCCACAATGACTTTAACGTAAATCACACAATTAGATGTCGGTCCATGACATAGTCGCAGGTCACATCGATTCAGTTCAATTTGTAGATTAACGTTTATGATATTACGTTACATTTGTGGCAAAAAAGTAAAATTTATGTATGCCAGTTTATTTGTGTGAATATAAACTCTTCGGACTCCTCGCGAATGAAACTTATGCCATGCCTCTCAGATTGCTAAAGAATTGCAATTTTCAAATTGCCCATCACGAATGACCGACATCAGATATTTTATATATGAAGATAGCTTACAGGTTCTTCCCCGTTTAAGAAACACACAACATAAATTCAGTAAACTGAAAGGTTTAGGATACTGATAAAAATTGTAAATATTATGTGCTAATAATCCATTTGCTGGTGAGAATCAGTGTTTACGGTGCACTATGTCATCTGGTATGAGCTAGAACAATATTGTTACTTTCATTGATGTGTCTCAGTCTTATCCTTGTTTTTAACAGCATGGAAGTGACTGAGGCATGTGCGATGCTAGTAATCTCATTCCATATGCAGCCAGTCCCTGCTGTGAATGGTATGAAAATGTTGCTCATTGGGTCGCTTTGTGCATGCATTTCAAAGGGTTTTGGCAGACTGATATGTAATACCAACTTCTGGCTGAGTAAGTAAAGCAACGGAAAACTGCCTCGGTCCTCATTTCCCTAGTACGCTTCTAGGTAATGCCTAGGCCATCTATGGCAGCTAATAGTGGAGCTGTTGAGGATCCAACCAGCTTTCGGGCTGGGAACTGAACATAGCCTACCGAGCAAGTTGGCCTTGCTGTTAGGGGCGCACAGCTGTGAGTTTGCATCTGAGAGATCGTGGGTTCGAACCCCATTGTCGCAGCCCTGAAGACGTTTTTCCGTGTTTTCCCATTTTCACACGTGGCTAATGCTGAGGCTGCACCTTAATTAAGGCCACGGCCGCTTCCTTCCCACTCTTAGGCCTTTCCTAACCCATCGTAGCCACAAGACCTATCTGTGTCAGTGCGACGTAAAGCAAATTGTAAAAAACAAGGAACATAGCCTACACACATGCATTTGGGAATAACTGAACAAGTTATATCATTATAGGAAAAACGTTTAAAATATGTATTTACTTAAAAATCCGAACCCTACTTATTTATTAAAATAGCTACATGCTATAACAAATTCAGAAATTATGTGCAGGAATATATCGACATTTTTAGATCTCCCGTGGTTAATTAAACTATGATAATTTATTAATAGTATATTATGCAACGAGTCAAATGGAATTTATTAAGTGTGTTTATGAAACGAGCGAAACGTGTTTCATAATTTTTATACGAGCGTGTTAATTATTATTACAGGCAAGATGCATCATCGTCACCATCATCATTAGTCGTTGGGCTAATTACTGAGCGTCGTGACCTCATAAATCTATCATTTCCGTATTGCAACCTTGACAAGATGTCTCCATCCCGAGCGGTTTTCACATTTCTTTAATATGATCTGAAGTGGTAGACCAGTGATCTTCTCTGCCCAATCTATCCATCTACTTGCTGTTCTTCCTCGTGGTCTACTGCCTTCGATTTTGCCTTATAAAATGACTTTTCCAAGGTCTCTCCGTCTCGTCTGAAAATGTGGCCAAGAAACTGGAGGTAACACTCACACGGGAAGATAGACGTTTCTTGACCCGGATTTCGTCCAGAATGGAAAAATTAGTTCTTCTTTCTGTCCAGGGTACACGCAGCATTCTCCGCCAACACCACATCTCAAAGGCATCAATGCGCTTTTTGTCTTTAGCATTCACGTTCCAGGTCTCACAACCGTACAAAAAGACGGAGAACACTAGTGATTCTGCCAAGCGAATACGACCATAATTGAATGTGTAGGTTTCAGTTTTTACAATACATCTCACCTTGTTACTTCATCGAATTCTATCTACTACTTAAAAGCTTTCATTCCGCAACTTGATGATGTCCGGCGGACCTCCTAGGTGGTAATGCCTACACTCAGTCCAGGGAGATTTGTGTCGGTGATGTGATTTGCGGAGAAGGGAGATTTTGGTGCAGCCATGGCCCATATTAGGAACTATTCTGATATTCGGCCTAATGCACAAGATTTGTAAATCATGGAAAACCATTCTTAGGACAGCCGACAGTGTCTACCAGCCCCTCCGCTTCCCGAAAGTAGAGCTGCAAAATAGTCTCTCTTGACTATTGCGACGGGTGGCAGGCATGATGTACATTTGCTATGATGGTTCCCGATTATTTCAACATACGTACTGAACTCCTCAGTGCTTTGGTTTGGAGACTTTAACGTATTAAAATAGAGGAAATAAACGGAATCAGCTCGGACGAGCTGCAGAAGTATCAGTGAAATTAATGCGTGTTGCACACGATTAGATCTTACTATTCAATACTTGATGAAAGATGTGATAGCCATAACTACTAATTTGGATTGCCGCTTTCAAGGTTTAAAGACTGTTCCGCGTGCGATATTAATCGATATAGGGTATGGATAGTTGGAAATCGATAGCTGGAATAACAACAGTATTTTAATGCATGCCATTAAGATACAATTACGTACATGTAATTAGCGTACAATAGCCAGATCGAACAAAAATTACTGTAAGTTTGAGTTCCTTATTCACTTTCATCGAGCGCTTGGCAGCGCGGTTCGGGCCATATAGCTGAAAGCTTTCATTTGGGAAATGGTCGGTGTGAGACCTACTATCGGTAGAACTGAATATGGTTATGTGTGGTTTTTAACACTGGACAAATGCTTCAGCTGTATGTTAATCAAGGCTGTGTTCGCTTCCTTCTCAATTCTAGCTCAGTCCTTTCCCATCGCAGCCATAAGGTCAGCCTTTGCGAGTGCGACGCAAAACCAATCTCTTGCCCCTTGTTTTTAAATCGATATGCATTCATTCAGTATAGACGTTACTAGTAGGTGCTACACCGCTGAGTTCTGTCTTTCAAATTCCGGCCACTTCATGTCAGGTTTGTGCTGGACAAAGCTTTTCTCCGGGACTCCTGTTTTCCCTGTCATCTTTCACTCCAGCGAGACTCTCCAATTTCATTTCATCTGCCAGTCATGATTCATTGCCCCAGAGGAGTGTGACAGGCTTCGGCAGCCTGCAAATTTCCTATCCTCGCCGCTGGATGGGGCTTCAATCATTCATTCCCGACCCAGTCGAATGACTGGAAACATGCTGATGATTTCGTTACTTGTCTATGCTAATTAACCTCCGCAACAAAGTGTAACAAACTCAAATGAACTTAAATAAATCTACTTAGCCTACAGTCGGCTTGTTAATCGTCCCAAGAATAAGGTATGCAAGACACAACTCACAATATAAATATGGTAATGTTGAAGAGAAAAGGCACTATGAATCTTGTTCGAATATGAGGAAGAAAAATACAAAGTGGAAAGCTGAAAATTCATAAGACTGTTCTCTGGTGCTCGCGGGACAGTTACGAATTTATCGCTTAACTTCATCGAACACCTCAAGGTTAATTTATACTCAACACCAACACAGGAAACAGTGCTAAGTGTGTTAAGGGGCACTCTGCACACTGTTCACCATCATGGCTTTCATTTAATAGTAAAAAACAAAAGCACTTCCTCTGCAAGGTAGTTGTCCTTGTATTTCTCTTTTATAAAGAAGTAAAATCTACTGCTTGTTTATCTTCAAATTCATTTAGTGGGCTTTACCTCATGGTAACACTTGGCTAACTCCAGCTATACGCTGAAGACTTTTTCTCTCTCAATACTTATTATTCATCTAGCAACAATTCTTGGCTCCGTATCAAAGCAATAATCTATTTAGCAGGGTTGATATTTCCGTAAACATACATATTTTTTTGTTTCTTTCATTAGCAACAGTTAATATTTTTTCATATATTTACGAATTACGACATGTTTTATTTTCAATATTTGCCCTCCATATTTCCAGGTACATCCCATATCCTTACGTACTCACACTTATCTAGCCTCCCACAAGGCAAACTCCTCGTACAAGTCGTGGAAGGTGGGCAACGACATGAAGTAGGGAACTACCTGTAGGGGTGATGTATAGCGGGGACTGCGAATGCTCCATGACCGCTACGGTAGCTGTGAGGGCTCTGCAGGAAGCATGAACAGTGACGGCTAACGGAGCTCTGGCGAAGTCCTCAACGGCAACAACGGCGGAGGATTCCTTTGGTACGGCGGATCTGGTGGAGGAGGCCCCTTCTTCGTCATGGGGGTAAACAAGGAAGAAACAACTGCCTTGTGGTAAAGAAGGATCTTTAAACGCTAAGGGAGACAGCCCCTACAGTGCAGTCAGGAGGCAGCCCCTCCACTGGACTTAGGGTGCTGTGGGCTAATAAATCACACACCTGAATCAAACCCATTACAGAAACCAGACGAAATTTATGTCGTCAGGATTCTATGTAGTCGAATTTTGCAATGTAATGAGTGAACAAGGCATGGAGGGAAGTGATAACATTGGCGGCAGATAGAACAAGCTGGAATATTTCGTTGAGGCCCGATGTTCCACCTAGGAATTAAAGGAAAAAAGTCAAGTAAGTCACGTTACACTTATCTAGGATTATATAATCCGATATTTCACTTTAAATATATCAATATATTACGGATTATAAGTTTTTGTTGTTGTTGTCAGAAAATCATTTAAACTGTGTTTTATTAACGTCAATATTTAGAAGGTACTTTCTGAAATTTCTCTGAAGTGTAGAAAGTAAGTTCTGATCTAGACCAAAACACACATTCCTTCTTGCTGGCTTTGGCCTTTTTCCTATATGACCTATACAAAAGAAATCCCCCTTTGCGGAAAGTTAATGATCATGAGCATAACTTTCAGTAAATGGAGTTCAAATAACGATAACGCGATTTATTAGCATCATTTCACAGAGATGTGTAGGTAGATGGGTATAGAGGTTTTCTCATACAAATCTACATTCGGTGCACCTCTCAAGGTCACTGTTGTTCTGTAAAACATTTGATGACGTCATTTCCGTTACGCATTTTTTCGCGTCACGCCACGTCAGGTCACGTCACACAAATTTTCGGATGATTCCAAACCTTAAGATTTATTCATGTCAAAATACTGAACTCTTGTTCTGTAGCAGTAATTTCAACTAATATTGTGTGCTTTTAAACGATGAATATTTAACTGTACTGTTTTTGTAAGCTAAAAAAATGTGATAAAATCTATATATTGTTTATATTTGCCTGCTTCTTGATGGATACAGTACTTTTTCATCCATCTCTTGGCACAGGCCAGAGTAAAGTGTAGCTTTCACCGAAGTCCCAGTCTCATCCATGGCTGTGACAATATGGAAACTGCTGGTGTATGGGTGGTGCTGAGTAATGGCATTCAGAGCACGACTAGTGCATCTGAGTGTTATGAAAGTTGTTGCTCATAGGGTCAGTCCTGCTGCAATAGCACTTTCTAACCCAGTGAGGAAAGCAATGGCAAACTACCTCACTCATCGTCTTGCCTAGTACGTCTCGTTTTGGTGCTGCCATTGGTTTTTGCGGTTTCCTAATAACCGCATAACCTTTGGTGGTGCTATTTGAGGATCCAACCAGTCTCTGGGCTGATGACCTAACAGACAGACATTGTTAATATTAATTTTAGTTTTCAAAATAGTCCATATTTTACTCCATACTTGGATAATTTGCCATTTCTGTTACATATAAACCATAGCCCAGATAAGTAGTTATGTGTTGGCTATAAATCGACGAGATATAGGGTTATGATAAAAATAATGTTTTTCTGCGAAAGAGTGAAAGTGTAGCGTTTCGTCAAGGAAACGTCACGTAAATTAGTTTTCCTCCAATGAGCAGGGAATTTTTGTTTCAATATTAATTTCCTCATGCTTCCTAATACAAATGTTATAATGCTACTTATATTAACTACCGAGCTCGATAGCTGCAGTCGCTTAAGTGCGGCCAGAATCCAGTATTCGGGAGATAGTAGGTTCGAACCCCACTGTCGGCAGCCCTGAAAATGGTTTTCTGTGGTTTCCCATTTTCACACCAGGCAAATGCTGGGGCTGTACCTTAATTAAGGCCACGGCCGCTTCCTTCCCACCCGTAGCCCTTCCCTGTCCCATCGTCGCCATAAGACCTATCCGTGTCGGTGCGACGTAAAGCAACTAGCGAAAAAAAAAATCTTATATTAACTCTAAACTACCGCAGCCACAACAACATAATCTGACTGCACCACCTACTGGAAATTGGAAAATACTCGTCACATTACTGTCAGAGAAACACCTTTCGACAAGATTCGAGGTCCACGATGAAGTTCACTACAGAACAGCGGATGTTAGCTCCAGGCGTGTTGACATCTTTGCTGCTGACAGAAAGAAGAACGATCC
The DNA here is from genome assembly GCF_040414725.1 of Anabrus simplex. NCBI lineage: Eukaryota > Metazoa > Arthropoda > Insecta > Orthoptera > Tettigoniidae > Anabrus > Anabrus simplex. The sequence goes on from NC_090268.1 coordinate 335,453,530, forward strand.
AACGAACACATGTGAAAGTGGCAGCGGACAAACAACTGAGGTCGACAAAGAAATGAAAATAATTTGTGAGCTTGCTTGCAACTATATGAGGGAGACATATGTACGTTGTAATTAGCCTTCTCCTTTGGAGCTAAGGGTAAAATTATTATATTCTGCGTGAAGTTCAGTAGGAAAATGGAAGTACTTGATCGTTTTTGAAAGAGTAAAATTGTATGTGCATATTTTTACCCTATTCTCCCTATGATTCATGAAGAACAGGAATGTCCTAACATTTGAGAGACTTTTATTAGTTGAAATTTGGTGTATGCTGTGTGCCGATGGGCTATCCTCTTGAAAACGGCACCTTATACAAATAAATGAAATATGAATCTCATTCTGACCTGTATAAAATTGTATTCGTTCATTTTTGTGGTGTAGCGGTTAGTGTGAATAGCTGCCACCCTCCGGAGGCCCGGGTTAGATTCCCGGCTCTGCCATGAAGTTTGAAAAGTGGTACGCTGGCTGGAACGGCGTTCGCTCAGCCTAGGGAGGTCAACTGAATAGAGGGGAGTTCTATTTCCACCTCAGCCTTCCTCGAAGTAGGTTTCCGTGGTTTCCCAATTCTCCTCCAGGTAAATGCCTGGATGGTGCCTACCTTAAGGCCACGGTCGCTTCCCTCCCTTTTCCTTGTCTATCCGTTCCAAACTTCACATCCCTTCACAAGGCCTCTGTTCAGCATAACAGGTGAGGACGACTGGGCGAGGTACTGGTCCTCCTTTCCAGTTGTATCATTCGACCTTGAGTCTCATGCTCCAGGATACTGCCCTTGAGGTGGTAGAGGTGGGATCCCCACGGAGAAACCAACCCTGGAAGGTAAAAGAATCAGAAAGGAAGAAAGAACGAAATTGTCTTTGGTGCGTTTAATTAGGTCGCTTTCGCAGACAAAACAGTGGGAATGAACGTTGCAAAATTTGTATTACGCTCCAATTTTCATACCCACTTTGTAGTAGCCCATTTCGCACCCGTGCAGAATTTCAAAATACTGTTTATTTGTTCGAATTCCGCGATAGTTATCATTCTAGAAAAGATTCTTGGGGATATCGAAACTACAGTACAATAAATTCAAGTTGTTGGAACTGGCCGGGAAAATGGGTACGTAATATTCTTCGGTATATTTATATCACAATATTTTAAAAAATAATTTCCCTCGATATTCCCCTTCAACAACATACAAAATTATCCCAACTGAAGGAGTGATTTCTCTCGACTTGACCACTACTCGCTTTAAGAGCAATATTCTATCAACTTCCGCTAACGAGATCTCACCACAAGACTTCTTTATTGATTCGTTCGTTGCTGCTTTTAGAAGCATGTCCCTCTTCCCCACCCCATCCCCCTTCTCCTATCCTCGCGATTGAACTATTGCTGCTGCGTCACCAGAATGCTTTCCCACCCCCCACTCCTCTCAAACCGCAGACAGACAACAATGCACACAAACGCTGACAAAGCATTCTCCCGCCCCCTCTATCGCACTCCACCCCCTGTCCGCTCCACAAATACTGTATTAAAAAAAAAAAAAAAAAAAAAGTGAAGTTGCAGTAAAGCAGGAGAGGGGCCAGGAGGGTAGAGGAGATCAAACTTGTTGATTGCTCCCTCACACCACATTCTTTCATACTCCCTGCTGAAAAAAAGAAAAATATTTCCAAATCTAGAAATCCTAATATTTGTATAGATATAGCATTTCTCTCCAAGCTGAAAGAGTATCGTCGCTTACAAACCGTTTCGAACACTTTCAAACTCTTATGCACCGACCAGCTGAGAGCATTCCTAGGATTAACTTCGCGGGATGAAATCCTAAGAAGCGGAGTTCTTAAATTCTGATAGTTTTTTCGACGATCACGAACAGACCCGCTGAGCGTGGCACTGCACTCTCCCAGTATCACCCCTAAATGCCCAATTTATTATTTCTCTAAAATGGTATGCGCATTTTAAAAGTAATGAATTATTATCAGAAAAATATTTACTTATCTCAAAATAAATATTAAAAAATTAATTTGGATAAGTGAGAATATTAAAAGTTTTGAATATTCTTCGTATCGGTACATACAAAAGTGTACGATTACTGTAGCTACTGTCATGTTTCTATCTTAGAGTTGTCCTTGCTCACGAAAACTCTGAGGTAAACAACATTTTAATTGTCTTACATTAGCTGTTTAAAGTTTACATTCTCCAGGTGATTAACAAGTCTGATAAAATAAAAGACTGAACTTGTGAATTCGTAAAGCAGAAATAACAAGCAAGTACAGTAAATTCTCCTTAGCATATAATCAAGGATGTGCTTTTAAGGGTTCATTGTGCCAATCTCTTCACTTCCATTTTTATTTTCTGACCATTATTTTCCAACTCTTTTTCTCTTCCGACCATGACGGTATAAGGTTTGCTAGGCTTGGAATGTTTCTAATATTCACTGGGCGATTTGGCTGTGCGGTTAGGGGCGCGCAGCTGTGAGCTTGCATCCGGGGGTTAGTGGGTTCAAATCCCACGGTCGGCAGACCTGAATATGGTTTTCCGTGGTTTCCCATTTACACACCAGGAAAATGTTGGGGATGTATCTCAATGAGGGCCACGGCCGCTTTCTTCCCAACCCTAGGCCTTTCCTATCCCGTTGTTGCCATAAGACCTATCTATGTCAGTGTGACGTAATGCAAATTGAATAAAAAAAAAGAATGTTTCTAATATTCACGTTGAATGTGGCTCTTCCCTGAATTTTACCGATACCTCCATTCTTCAAAGTGTCGGACCTCGTCCTCCAATGTGACGTCCTCCCACCACGTACGGAAATTTGGCGTTACGAATATCAGCCTATGATTAATTCGATATTCTGATATCGCTACGTAACTCAAGGCCGCGTAAATTTATTTATTTATTTATTTATTTATTTATTAGAGACCGTCTATGGAGGGACATTTTATATCAATAATAACAACAAGTTTAAGTAAATATAAAATACGATAATCGGTGTTAACAATATTAAGTATCAACAGTAAGTTATTAACAATTATTAACAATACCAACAACAAATGGTACAACAGTAAATTTATCACGATGACGCAAATTCTCCTCATGGGAACCTTGTTCTTTGAGCAGTCGATTACGCACAATCAGTACACTTCGGAGGCCGTAGCGAGTGAATGAGTCGATTAAACGATTCTGGTCTCACTTTGTCCGAATAGACAAGCCAGCAAATCTAAGTAACGCCATAGCGAATTGTTACAGACGTGTTTTTCGTCAGTTATTTAACAAATTCTATAACGAGAAATTATCTTCGAATTATTCTCTAGGACTCAAGGACGCCTACAGGCACTTGAAGTGCGCCTGCGCTATGATTTGCGTGTATCTTATTGGTATGTAATTTTTTTCTTTCGACATTGGTTGTTCATCCACCTGTTCCTTCCCATTCCCTTCTCAAGCGTAGTCTAGGTGGCTGGTTGTGTCCAGCGGTTGAGAATCATAATTATTTTTCGCTTGATTAGAGCATCAACTTAGGGGTTCCTTTCGAACCCGAGGCGGCTGGGCTGCGATCATCGGAGTGTAAGTCGTGAGTGTATGTGTATGTTGAGTGAATGCTTAATGCTTGTGGCAGCGAATGGGCGTAATTGGGTAAAAGTTGTGATTCTGTGTGTGCTGAACTCTGTGCATGTGCCGGGTTCATAGCCCAGGGGCCTAGGGGCCAGTTGAAGACCGTTCGTTTTCCGTAATTTATATTACTTTTATATTACTCGGTATTTTATATACCGAGCTCGATAGCTGCAGTCGCTTAAGTGCGGCCGGTATGCAGTAATCGGGAGATAGTGGGTTCGAACCCCACTGTCGACAGCCCTGAAAATGGTTTACCGTGGTTTCCCATTTTCACACCAGGCAAATGCTGGGGCTGTACCTTGATTAAGGTTACGGCCGCTTCCTTCCCATTCCTAGGCCTTTCCTATCCCAAAGTCGCCGTAAGACTTATCTGTGTTGGTGCGACGTAAAGCAAATAGCGAAAGGTCTTTTATATTTTTTTTGGTAATAGACGTTCTGTTGTAGTGAGTCATATGAGGCCGATAGAGGTTTATTGGTTTATTATTGTAAGGTGCTTCAGTTACGTTTTTGTAAATATTTAGCTATCTTGTACTTTGCTACCTTAGAAGAAGTGACAGATGAATTTATGGATGGAAAACTCCCTAACCTTGGATCACCTCGTTTCCCCTCTGGATATGTTCCTTTTTTTCTCGGCCCTAATGCTAATACCTTCTCAGAATACAAGTTTTTGAATGTGACTGAACACAAAATATTCACCAATGCTGTGAATGTGAATATCTACAATTTTCCCGTTTAAATATAACTTCGAACCCGCCATGTGGAATACGATTAGAAAGCCCTCTCTATGCCCAAGACGGTGATTAGAGCTGTTATCCTACAACTTTTAGGAACATAGATATGGGTACATAAAAGTGTGAACATTTCTTCATTTGCTTCACATCGACTTTTGAAAGTAAATTCCAACACTCAATGTGTGTACCATTGAATGGAGGATCTTACGTCCGACAAAACCAATAATAATGTTTATGGTTTTACCTCCCACTAACTACTTATTTTTGACGATTTTCGGAAACGGCGACGTACCAGAATTTTGTCCCACTGGAGTTCTTTTACGTGCCAGAAAATCTACAGGCCCGAGGCTGACCTACTTGAGCACCTTTAAATACCACCGGACAGAGCAAGGATCATACGTGCGAAGTTGGAGTCAGAAGGCCAGCGCCTCAGTCGTCTGAGCCACTCAGCCCCGCTCCTAACTGAGTACTCAACATTCACCACAATAACACTACCATTACGCAACCTTACTACAACCGCTCCACTTGGTGATGAAATTTTGGTATCTTCGAGCTGCTGCCAGAATAGGAGCTTTCTAGTTTCGCCTTCCAAAAATTTCACAGAGACACAGATGGAAAGCATAACAGAAATAGTGGCCGTTACATGCCCTCAGGACGGAATGAGCTCTCCAGCCAGAATCACTCGTTCTTTCCATGAAATATGGAGTTTCAAGGGGGCTGAACAGTCGCGTGACCTAACAATATTCGTGTCTTGGCTTATCTTTCCATCCACATCAAGCACACCACCCTCAAAACTCATCTGAATGCTCAAGATGTCTCAAGAAGTGTCTTACCAATCTGTTTCTTCTGCTGATCAAATTTCGTCATATCGTCGTTGCACCTCAAAATGCCGCTATGTGACAATGTTAAATAGAGAAATACTGACCCGTAGCACATGTATCACAGAACGAAAATTTGTTGATACAGTTCATGCAATACTGAACCTTAGATAACAGACACTTCTTGGTCAGATTTCTAAGCTGAAATATTATCACACAGCGGTTTTTCTAGCCTCGACGACGAAAAGATTTAATACTATTCTCCTTCTCCTTCCATTTCTCCCTCTTCACTTTTCTCTTCATACAAGTAAGCATTATCCCTTTATCTAATTACATGGAGTCACCACTATGTGTAGATTAAAGCTTAGTTTTATGGACGGATGCCTTTCCTGACACTAGGTGTATTCAATATTGTGTGTTTCAGTGATGGTTTCTTGTGCAATATATTGTATGTAAATGAAGGTGTATATTAATATGAACACAAATACCCAGTCCCTGAGCCAGAAGAATTAACCAGGCGCAACTAAAATTGCCGACCTGACCCGGAATCGAACTCTGGTCTATCTGAACCGCAGACCAGCCAAGGAGACGTATAAATGCTTTGATATTCATCATAATTACTAATCGATTATCTCATTTCTGAATCTCGTGATTCCACTGGTTTTATCTTTGCTGGTCATATATTTGCTATAGGGTGACCATCTCTGACCATTCTCTTACTTCCTCAGGGAATTTTGAAATCAAACCAGTAACAGTCTTCACTTGATCCATCCATCTGGTTGCAGTCCTTCGCAGTGGTCTATTGCCCACAACTTTCACTTCCATGATGTTTTCTAGGTTTTCTCCAGGTCATCTTGCAATGTGTCCTACGAACTGAAGTATTTTTCATTGATACGGGAAGAAAGGCATTTTAAATTCTTCATCTCCTGAAGAATGGAAGCATTAGTTCTTTTTGCCGTCTAAGGCACTCATAGCATTCTACGCCAACACCATATGTCAATGACACCGATACGCTGTCGAAAGCCTATACGGTCCGGATCTCACAGGCAAATCATTGAACAGAGTACACAAGTGTTTCAACGAGACGGATCTTTGTACAGTATTTTTAGTACTTACTCTGTTCTTCCAGATAATAGTTACTTTCATCATAGCGATTAGCCGTATCAAAATCCCTCTCCTTATCTCTCTCTCGGAACTTCCCGTATCACTGATGGTTGACCCACGGTATGTGAAATCTTGCCCTATATTCAGCTCCTTCAAACAGTCTGTGAGCTCGACCTATGCTGCTCAATCAATCACCATGAGTTTGGACTTAGTAAGGTTGAGCTCCAGGCCATATTCAAGGCTCAACTTAGCCATAGTCTAAATGTTCCTCCTCACTGATGGCAAGCAGGGTGCTGTCATCAGCAATCCGCAAGCTGTTTTTTTCTCTCCCACCAATTGAAATGCCTCCCAACACAATCATCCTTCCTTATGATGTAATAATTTAATAATTTCGTATGGCTATTTCTAGCCGGGTGCAACCCTTGTAAGGCAGACCCTCCGTTGAGGGTAGGCGGCATCTGCCATATGTAGGTAACTGCTTGTTATTGTGGTGAATGATAGTGTTATGTGTGGTGTGTGAGTTGCAGGGATGTTGGGGACAGCACAAACACTCAGCCGCCTAGCCACTGGAATTAACCAATTAAGGTTAAAATCCCCGACCCCACCGGGAGTCGAACCCGAGACCATCTGAACCAAAGGCCAGTCCGCCGACCATTCAGCCAACGAGTCGGACTCCTTATGATATACTATGCGTAGACAATCAATGCCATTCCTTCAAAGTAAAATTGTTTCAGATTAGAAGAAGTCAAAGTTCATTTAAGAATAACGTACAATCCGGAATTTCTGGGAAGGGCGAACTGTTGTGATGAAGTTCAACCCTATAATATTTCATCAGATGTATCCTAATAGAAACTGCGTAAGTGTGGCAATATATTCGTTGGATGATCTGGGGACCAAGAGTATTAAACAGATGGAAGAACAACCGAAAATTTGGCGTAACTCACAATCTCGATGATCCTTTTTAGAGGCTCGGACACAACATTGGATTGATGACCCAGTGGTGATACTACCTTACATTAGCCTACCCTTTCTTGAATTAGTAAGTGATCAACTTCAAATGCACACTCATTTAGAGATTATAAACATGATTGGGAACATATATTTGTTTAGCGTATGGAATTTGCAATTCACATGCTACACACAAGTTATGTACACAGGACATGATACAGAACACAAAAAAGGAAAGGAAAGATTCATTGTGCATTTCTAACACGTAATTTGAAAAATTATTTACTGAGTCATATTATTGTTGTTTGGTTAGTAGACTGACTTTATGCAGCTCTCCATGACACTCTATTCTGTCCTAAACTTTTCATTTCTACATAACTACTGCATCCTATATCTACTGTAATCTGTGTGTCATATTCATACCTTGGTCCATCCCTGCCTACACTTCCCTCAAAATATTATTGAACAAATGTGAACAATGTGTGTCCTATTCAACTATCTCTTATTCTGGCCAATGTTTTGCGAAATTACTCCAATCTGTAACTCGATTCAGTATCACTTTACTTGTGATCTTACACATCAGTCTGACCTTCAGCATACTTCTGTTAAACAGGATTTCAAAAGCCTCAATTTTCCTTTCCATGTTTCATTTCTATACGATGCTTCGCTCTATAGAAATGTCTTCCAATATGCATATCGTCGTTGTAGAAGCTAAACCTCGTATCCCACTGCGCCCCTCCTCTTCATTATGTTCCTTAAGACTGGTCACTCCTCCGGGCCACATATGGGTATGCAGTCCATCAGAACAATGTTCGCTGTGTTCATTTTCCTATGCTTTTCGTATAAACAAAAATAAGCCTTACCGTACAATACTGGAGCAATGTGTGTTTACGGGGCGAATGTACCCACTCCAACAGTATACTGTATTTCAAGTTCATTTTCATTCACACTTTCGCATAGGAGAATGAACACAAAGAACGCTGTTCTGATGGACTGCATGTCCGTATGTGGCTGGGAGGCGTAACAAGTTTTAAGGTACATAATTGATAGGAAGAGTATTGTGACATACGAGGTTTGTTTTCTTTCACCGACAATATACAGTAGCCTATATGTTTGATGTGAGCCACATACGTGGCACTATTTGCTTCACAGAAGGCAATATGTTTTTGTAACTGATCTAGAAGGGTTAAAGGGATCACTGTAATGTGATTTAACTTGAGAAGCGAAGGTAGTATGGCTTATGGTCTGTCTATAATACCGACAGTCCACTAAGTTACGTACAATGTGAAACATACGGCATATGCACTATTTTCCATACGTGATGTTTAAACACTATTGTAATTATGTCCAAGACGTAAACGCTATTTTTACAGTTTTAGACTAGCATAGGTTGTATGAACGTGATCGGTTCACCGTATATTCTACGTGGTTGGAAGGTTAGGGATTATTGAAGCCTCTACATTCTATTCCTCCTTGGGCTTTCATGACCTGCAGGGAGATGGCTCTGTGTGTTCAATGCAACTTTCACTCTGTCTAATACTTGGTATTTATCATTTCATTATGAAAAGAACAGCCTCCCATACCATTAAGTGGGGAAAGAAGCAAAATTGCACTTTATCCAAAAATAAAAATAAATAAATGTAACATCCATATTTTCTGAGACATCAAGGTACAAATTTGTCATAATATGTAAATGTGTGTTCTCTTGTTCTATGGCAGTTTCATAATTGTTAGTTTTATACTCTGAATATCTCGGATAAGGTGTAAAATTAATAACCCATTTTTGGGAAAATTAGCACATGCTATGTTAAAAATGCAGCATAAAAATCTAAAGAGATTTGTAAAAATATCTGTGGAATGGAATTTTGATATCATTTTGCATATTTTACATCCATTCAAACCCGGTGGATAATAATTTTCTTTAAAAATGCATACATTTTCATCGCATAACTCCCATTCCATTCTTTTCAAAGGTAATCCATGAAGTTATTCAAAATAACGCTTTTTAACAGCATATCAAGTTTCATCATTGTACCTTTGATAGTTTGAGTTAACAGTTGAGTTGCAGAAAATTTAGGCAACAAAGACGGTTCCTGATCACACAGATGACTTGACATTCCTGGAGTGAAACGTAGTCAGTGTGCTGACATCCTCGGTTTTCATCGAGGAATTCGCCGTCTCTTGTATCAGACAGCTGCTCAGTTGCAGTAGTCTCACGTGATTGATTGAACCCCGTTTGATTTGAGGTGTCATCAATTCAATTCTGACTTATCTAAATGCTCTCATAAGGCTAGGTCACACCTGGCGATTTTATAGCAGCGAGTCAGCTAGCAACGAGTACTCGCTGTTTAAATCGCTTAGTGTGATTAAAAAAGTCGCTACTCGCCGTAAGCCCAGCGAGAAGGAAAATCGCTGCGAGAAGAGTTGGATATGCTTAACTTTTCTCGCTGCTAGCCAGTCACGTGATCATCGCCTTGTGTGACAGCGTAATCGCTGATACAGGAAGTGCATAGTAGCGAGAAGTTTTAGCTGAAATCACCTTATAAATATACTTTTCGGTGTTATCATTTAAAATGAGTATTATAAAGTGGTCAGGTGATCAGATAATACTATTTCTGGAGGTTTTACGGAAGTATGAGGTCCTGTGGGACGTTTAGACCTGTGATTACATGAAAGGAGATCGTAGAGACAGTGCTTATTCTAAAATGATCAGTGAATTAAACTAGTTGGGATTTACGGTTACGCTAGATGTGATCAAGAAGAATATAAAAAAAACTAAAACACGCATACAGAGCAGACATTAGGCTGTCACCACTTGCCAAGCAGCGTAGTGTTATTTCCAGTTTTATCCTGTATGAGATCGCCATACGCAATTTCGCATTTTGCTTTAGAGTAAGTGTTCTAATCTTTTCAAGCAAGTCATCGAATTTGCGAGGGCTCTTTCTTAGAACATTGCGGTACGGTTTCGGATCTTCTGCAGAAAGCTCTTGCATTAGTCTGTTGGAGGCTCCAAGCTGAACCCCCCCCCCCCCTTTCTATGCAGTCTCTCACCCATTTACGTTTTCTTGATTCTTTCGTCAACACTATCAATAATTTGCGACTGACCTCATGCACTGTAAGTCTCAACAAACGTCTTATAACATTACACCGCAATCCAACACACGACATTATTATAAAACACCACGAAAATTACACAAAATCCAGCAAACTAGTCTACTGAAACGCAGAAACACAATGTTATCGCTGCTTGTACCTCTGTATACTACCTCGCTTGAGTCTTTGTAATGTGACATAAATTCTCGTAGCGATTTTACTATCAGCGAGAACTCGCAGCTAGAACTAGGAACGATAATATCGCCAAGTGTGACCTAGGCTATATGGTCAGCCACTGTCTAAATCATTGATGAGTCATGGCCCGAAGAGATAGAAATAGACGTTAATAAGGACGAATTTACGACCTTAAGGCGATAATCATAATCATAATCATAATCACCTTCACCACCAAGTTTCAATTTTATTGTATAACCACCTAAATTAATCGTATCAAAACGAACGGACAGTTCACAGCATTACAACATGTAGCCCATGATGTTTAGAAGAAACTGTAAAAGGTAACATAAATAAATCAAAGTTAAAACGTTAAATTATAGACAAGTAATTACAACTCACCTTTTGTTAGAAATATTCCGTCTCTTGACTACAACTTCCTGCGAGATGGAGTTAAATCCTTACTGTTTCCTTCCTTGTATAACATGACTATGATCATGATACCGATAAGAAATGTCAGTCGGAAATTGGATTTTGATTCAGGTGGTCACCACATATGTTCGGCAGACGGAGGATGTTAGTTCACCCTTATCTTTAATGAAAGTGTTGACCCACGGACAACATTCCTCCCTCATCTTGCCGGAGATGGAATTCTTAAGTATGAGATGTGTCGGTAGCTAATTTAAACTAACGTCCCGCGAAGGTTGCTAGTGAAGCAAGGAAACAACAATAAAGTCAAGAAGAATATCAGTAATATGACTGTGATACTATAAGTTTTAAGAGATTAGAATTTTCGTTCATTTCATGAACTAGTATAAAGCTTAGGGTGTAAATTATTTGTTGGCTTTGTGTACTACTACCACTACTACTACTGGTACTACTACTACTACTACTACTACTACTACTAATAATAATAATAATAATAATAATAGTAAGTATGAGTGTCTAAGTCCGCCTCTGTGGCGTAGTGTGATTAGCTGCCACCCCTGGAGGCGCGGTTTCGATTCCCGGCTCTGCTACGAAATTTGAAAAGTGGTACAAGAACTGGAACGGGGTCCACTCAGCCTCGAGAGGTCAACTGAGTAGAGAGGGTTCGATTATCACTTCAGCAATATTCGAAGTGCTTTTCCGTGGTTTTCTACCCCCTCCTCAGGCAAATCCCACTTTCTTGCTCATCCCTTTCAATCTTCTCATCCCCCTGCTCAGCATAGCAGGCGAGGCCACTTGGGCGAGTTACTGGTCCTCGTCTCCATATTCATCCCCCACCAAATGTCTCAAGCTCCAGAACACTGCCCTTGAGGCGGTAGAGGTGGGATCGCGGGCTGCGTCCGAGGAAAAACCAACCCTGGAGGGTAAATTGATTAAATTAATGAGTAATGAATGTCTCAAACCACGTAGGCATTATTCACAATTAAATTGCACATGACCACCGTATTTCAAAAGAAAGAATGCTTACTACAATACGAGTCTGAAGTACAAAACAGTTCATTTGAAACGATATTTGACAGATTTCAAATCATCAGCTAATACTGTGTATGTGAACTGGATGATGTGCGGTAATTTCAAAAATATGTTTCTTTCCTGTCTTCGAAGTAACGTGAGTTTCTCGTTCGTGTGCAAAACATCTTTGAACGATCTAAGCGCTTCTACGATCGTCTGTCAGCAAAGACTGTATTGCGGAAGTACCTTGTACTTGTACGTCTGTTAACTCATCATGATTAATGCTTAGTCCAGTAAACTCACATAGGTCTTCCTCTCTGTTATCCTCGAAGACTGCATCTATTTTACTTTTCGGCTTATATTCACGTCTTAGATTGCATAATCGAAGTCTGGTCATAATTATACATATACACTGCAGACTTTCCTGCAAAAATTGGCCTAGATAGAGCTCTCTAGTGGACGTCTAGGAGGTTACATAATACTTATAGCTCTCCAGCTGGTCGCAGTCGAGAATCTACCAGGTGTCACCAGAGAGACCCACAACGTGCCAGCTCGGTATACTCGGTATACTTCTATGCACGCGGTCCGGTAGACCTCGCATTGTAGAAGTGACTCTTTAATTAAAGTTCATGAAGGGGAAAAGTGATAATTTGTGATGAATGATTAGGGAGAAATAAATGTGTGGGAGAAGAAATGGCCTATCTGTTATTTGAGCTCGTAGGGTCACATTCAAAATTACGGAATTGTTCAGTAAAAGGGTACATAGGGTGGCAACTGAAAGGTACTCGAGACTTTTAATCTGGAGGATATTACCAGCAACATGCATAATATTCGTTAACCAATGAGTTGGGAGACGATAAAGATTAAACAGCACAGGACTGGATATGGATCAGACATGTGACGGTCAACGCACCTGGGATTTTTTCTTGAAAGGGTATAGTTCATCATACAACATGTTTTCAATTCAGAACCATCATCAATGATAGTAACGAACGGTGGTAAATCAGTAAATGAAGCTGTCTACAATGAACAATTTGTACGACAATAGGGGCAGCGAATGCATCTTCTTCAGTCCGTTATATAGGCCACACGTCAGCATTAGCTACAGTTCTGTTTGTTGCCCGTCAGCAAACCAGTATACACAGCAAGCTTATCGAATTACTTAGAGCTGTGTTATCCGTAATCTACCTCCCACCGAGTGAGTTGACCACGCGGTTAGGGTCACGTCCTTCGGCAGCCTTGAAGATGGTTTTCCGTGGTACTAATTTTCACAACAGGCAAATGCTGGGACTCTGTATTAATTAAGACCACGGCCGCTATTGTTCCCTTCACCAAGCGATTTGGCCGTGCGGTTAGGAGCGCACAGCTGTAAGCTTGCATTTGGTAGATAGTGGGCTCGAATCCCGCTGTCGGCTGCCTTATAGTTTTCCATGTTTTCCCATTTTCACTGCTGGAAAATGCTGGGGCTGTACCTTAGTTAAGCCCACGGCAACTTCCTTTCCACTCCTAGCTCTTTCCTATCCAACTATCATTTTTACCGCGATATGCAGCGTTTCAATATCGCGTACACACAAGGAAAAATACATACAGAAATAATGTTTTCTCTCTCACTCAAAAATTACATGAACTATTTTATTATAACAGACCAAATTGTAAGTTTTCTAGACCATTTTTATCGTTTTAAATGTTTCTTCCCTTCCGATGTAAAACTAGAATATTGTCCTCCGGTAATGAAATGGCGTATGGCTTTTAGTGCCGGGAGTGTCCGAGGACAAGTTCGGCTCGCCAGGTGCAGGTCTTTTGATTTGACTCCCGTAGGCGACCTGCGCGTCGTGATGAGGATGAAATGATGATGAAGACTACACTTACACCCAGCCCCCGTGCCAGCGGAATTAACCAATTAAGGTTAAAATTCCCGACCCTGCCGGGAATCGAACCCGGGATCCCTGTGGCCAAAGGGCAGCACGCTAACCATTTAGCCATGGAGCCGGACGGTCCTCCGGTGGTACTGCTTCTTAACCGTAGGACTCCAAAGAGGGTTTTCGTTGCACTCACAACTCTAAACGAGATTTGTTCCAAAAAGAAATCGAACCTCTGAAATAGCCCGCCCGCCGACAGAGGGAACGCGCTGTGGTTAACAAGCGCACGTAGCGGCAGGTTTAGACAACTGCCATTTGCAGCGCTTCGCTCTGACGTTAGTTGGTGAGCTACAGCCGTGAAGTGAGCACACGCACAAACTGTTCGTCGATTAAGTGTCGAAGTGACAATGAAAGAGCTTGAAGAACAACATGTTTGCTACAAACATGGCAAATCTTCACGGAGACATTTCAATCAAATTTTGAGTGACAAACATCAGATGCGTCGTGCCAGTGTAAACTTCGTGCTACGTTTTCGGACTGACGATCAGGAACAGACCTCTGTTGGAATCAGCCAGGAACTGATTGCCACTGCCAATGACTATGAAAACTTCCTGAGAACACCATAACAGGCGATGGGACGTTGGTTTGTGGCTCTGATATTGAAACCAAACTATAGAGGAAATTCAAGAAAATGCGTCAACAGACCTGCGTGCCATACTATAAAGTGCGTTCCGGGAGGCTTTCCAAAAAGGGAAGAAACGACAGAAACGGTGTATTGTCAGTACGGAGGGGGGAACTAAACAGAAGGGCACAGTACTTAAAATTTTGTACAATAAGCGATGAAGATATCATAGCAGAAATTCGGTTTCTTTTTGAACACTCTTTGTTTATCACTGATATTTTTCCTTAAAATGTTCCCAGATCCTTCTCCTTTGCAGTAATTGCCCCTTACCTAGTGTATAAGACCATAGTATTATAATTTTGTTTGTCCTAGTGTACATTTGATAAAACAATAATAAAAATGTTAGTATGGGTTCAATGAACTCCCCGTAAGTCCATAACATTTTATGTTCTTTTAACAAATTTGCACATATCTGTATCTGTGCAACTAAAAGCTAAATAGTTAAAAATTTAAAAATCATATGTCTTACGGCGACGATGGAATGGGGAAGGGCTAAGAGAGAGAAGGAAGTGACCGTGACCTTAATTAAGGTACAGCCCCAGTATTCGCCTCGTTTGAAAATGGGAACCACGGAAAACTATCTTCAGGTGTACCGACAGTAGGCTTCGAACCCACCACCTCCCAATGCAATATAAAATAAATTTTATAGATTGTTTGAAGTGTTTACTTTGTGTATACATTACGTTTTTTACATTTATATTCACAAAGGGAAAATTCTTCCTCTGTCAAACGTGATTCGGTCATCAATGACATATGTCAAAATTGACATTGTTTTCTAGGTATCTACGAGGGTATTCGCTAAAATAACCGTAATAACATTGCTGTGGGTAAAGCTTGTGTCGCAGTCGCTTAAGTGTGGCCAGTATCCAGTATTCGGGAGATAGTGGGTTCGAACCCCACTGTCGGCAGCCCTGATGGTTTTCCGTGGTTTCCTATTTGCATCAGGCAAATGCTGGGGCTGTACCTTAGTTAAGGCCACGGCTGCTTCCTTCCAACTCCTAGCACTTTCCTGTTCCATCGTAGCAATAAGACCTATCTGTGTCGCTGCGACGTAAAGCAACTTGCAAAAAAAAAAAAAAATGCTTGTGTAGTATGCATTTCTGCCGCTAGGCGTGTATAGCGCAACTCATTGTAGTTCAGTGCCGCCTATGTTGTCGACCTGGCTTTTTCTGTTCATCTGCAGTGATTGTTTTCGCTAGCACTGTTTTGTTCTCGTTCCGTTTTTCATGATGGCAACTTTAAGTGAACAATCTGCAAACCGTTTTTTGGGAAGTGTAAAGAAGATTGTGCAGCAGTGTTCGTCAAAAAATGAGCCTGATTTGTGGCAGACAGGAGACTAGTTCGTCCACCACGACAACGCACCTACACTCACAGCCATGTCTGTTAGACAGTTTCTGGCCAAAAATGGCATGGATACTCAGCCCCACGCCTGACCTGGCTCCCCGCGACTTTTTTACTTCCACGCATGAAAAAGGGCCATGAAATGACACCGATTTGTCAACATCGAAGAGGTCAAGAAAAAACGAGGGAGGAGTTGTCAGCCATTTCTAAATATGACTATAAAAAATGTTTCGAACAGTGGAAGCACCGGTGGGACAAATGCATTAGTTGTACGTAACACGACCTAATACGTTGAAAGTCTGTTTCGATTAAAGGGGGTAAAGTTGTTTTGTAGAAAATCTGAAAATATATAGCTTTTAAAGATAATTCCAATTTTTTTCTGTATCCCCTCGTACATAGTTTGTATATTTCAATTTTATACCTGCAGCTCACGGTAAAATTTTCTGTCAAATTTATTGTACAATAATTTAATTTTATACAATTTCTGTTGCTCACGGTCAAATTCAAGTTTTATAAAACCTTTGATCAAACTTTTCATAAAATAGGACATGTTCTATTCCGTAAAATTAATTTTACGAAACGAACCAATCAGCGAAACTGACATCACGATGATGCTGGCGCTACGTCGTGAGAAGATTGTGAAGCTCGATTTTAAACAAACACTTCTTTCTAAAATAGCAGGATCCGGGAGGATTAAGGAATACCAGAAATATCCACTTTACCACAACAGAAATGCAAGAAGAGAGGCAACCGGGCGAGTTGGCCGTGCGCGTAGAGGCGCGCGGCTGTGAGCTTGCATCCGGGAGATAGTAGGTTCGAATCCCACTATCGGCAGCCCTGAAAATGGTTTTCCGTGGTTTCCCATTTTCACACCAGGCAAATGCTGGGGCTGTACCTTAATTAAGGCCACGGCCGCTTCCTTCCAACTCCTAGGCCTTTCCTATCCCATCGTCGCCATAAGACCTATCTGTGTCGGTGCGACGTAAAGCCCCTAGCAAAAAAAAAAAAAAAAAAAGAAGAGAGGCAGAAAACACAATCGCCGAATTCCTACATGAATGCTGGTCTTATAACCTCAACTAATTTTCGACCAAGGACAGTAATCCTCTACCTTCTTCTCTTCTTTTGATCCAGTCCCTAGTCCAGCATTTCCTAGCATTTCTTTTCTTCCTTTTTACCATTGTACAACATATAATTGTAGCTAAAGGAGCAGCAAGTTTTTCTTTGTTTGTTGGAGCCATACTCTCAAAAACACTATAAGTAGAACAGCTGATCCTTAGTTTAAAAGTTGGCAGCACATACAGATCTTAGTTCAGAAGTGAGTTCATAGATGGCCATCCTGATGCTTCCACGGATTTTATAAAATAATTTTAACGTGAGCAACACAACTTATTTTCTACAATATTTTATAAAATTAATTGTACAGCAAATTTTAAGAAACATTGTACAGTGGGCAATAGGCATTACTGTCAATTATATTATTGTTCTAATGTTCTTGTCCTCGAAAAATCGGTTTCAGGAATATGATTAAAAAGGCTACGTGAATCATCAGTTGAATAGGTTTTAAGTATCAGGATATTATAAAGATGCAGTGGAGTTGCCGCAGTCGTTAAAACTAGTCTAAAGCCTAAAATATTCGCATGTCCAGGTAATCAGTTCTGTAGGAGACCAGAGTTTATGCTACTTGAAATAATCGTTGCACACCATAAGTGCGGTCTCAGCGTTGTATACGAACCTCCTAATATAGGATATCTGGAAGACATAGAGGATGCACTGTTATGAGCTTTGCTGCAATACCAGCATGGAATTACTTTAACATTGACTTAGGAAACTGCAATAGCGCTGAAGCTTGACAACTTCTGAATACGACTACATCATGAGATATGACTCTATTAAAGACCCCTCCTGCGTATCACACACACACACACACACACACACACACACACACACACACACACACACACACACACACACACACACACACACACACACACACACACACACGACACTTGATTTAATGATAGTCAGTAACACTGACAAAGTACTACTACACGAACAAACATCGGTAACAGCAGTACCTAATTTATCTGACCTACTTTTTAAAATGCAGGAAGACGAAACGAAGGGTTATCACATACATAATAAAAATTGTATCTGTTTTTACGTCCCACTAATTACTTTTTCGGTTTTTGGAGACACCAAGGCGCCGGAATTTTGTCCCGTGGGGGTTATTTTACTTGTTTATAAATATATCGACAGGGGGCTGGCGAGTTACATCATCTTCTAATAACACAGGACTAAGTCACGATCGAACCTGCCAACTTGAGCTCCGAAAGCCAGCACCTTAACCGTCTGAATCACGCAGTCTGGCTATCACATACAGAGACCTCTCGAAGATAGACAACTGCTTATCGAAGACGCATTCGGTACCCCACGGTACCGCATACATACAGCCGACATTACTGACGATGAAGTAGGTAAACTACACGAGTACTTGAGTGGACTCTACGACCGACAAGATCCGTTAAAAATGTCCGGACAACACGACCTCCTGTATCGTGCCTTGATCGCGAAATGAGTGAAATAATGGCACCGAAGGATGCATGCAGCCCATAGACAGTTTAAACGACAACCGACTTAACAGCATTTTGACAATAAGAAATGGCTCTGAAATAGAACATCCTAATACTAGAATCAGACATGCATACATATTATTAAACAAAAGACCTACCATGGTGTGGAAGGAACTGAGAAGCATGGGGATAGGAAAAGGCAGGAACTTCCCACGTCTCAAAGCACCTTCGGACTCACTAAATATATACTTTACCTCTGTACAAATACAAATTACATAGCCACGAAAGAAAAGAACATTTGAAACAACTACAACACTCGCACCCCCAAGAGAGAAATATTTACTTTTCTCGAGTCACTCCTTCGCAAGTCGGACAAGTCATCTTCAGAATCACATCGAAGACCAAAGAGATCGACAATATAGCAACTGATCTCACTAATATAATAATTGGTGTTATTCTCCCAACATAATGAATATATTTAATTATTCCATAATTACTGAAACATATCTATCGCTACCCAAAGCTACCTTTGTCGTCCCACTCCCAAAAGTGCCTCTCCCCGAAGAGGCGAATGATTGTCGTGCAGTAAGCACACTATCACCTCTTTAAAACGCCTAGAATATATCGTACACCAGTAAATTTAAAGCTATCTCCGAAAGTACAATATCCTTGACAAGTACCAGGCTGGCTTTTGCCAGAATCATAGCACTGCCATGGCACTACTTTAGGTTACAAATGATGTACTGAAGGCAAAGGACAGAAAACAAGTGACAATTTTAGCTTCTTCAGTTAAATAAAGCTTTCGATTCTGTTGACTCAGAAATGCTACATTGTAACTTATAGTTCAGTCTCTCAACGAACAGTCTCCTGTGGATGAACTCATATCTTCGCGAACGTCAGCAGCGTGTCAAATGTAATACTAATGAATATTCATGCTGACGAACTCTAGAGATTGGAGTCCCACAAGGGTCTGTTTTAGGACCTCTTCTCTACGATATCATTTCATCAGTTCACAGATGCAGACACCATTTATACGCGGACGATTTTATTATTCTTTCATTGTGAACAGGAAGGACTGTCTGAAGCAAAAGAGACTTTCAACAAAGATTTAAAAGCTGTAGATTTTCATGCACATAAAACTAAAAGACACAAATTCTCAAGCAATCGTACTTTCACATCCAAAAATTCGCTCCAAAATCAACAATATACCAAACTTTTACCCGCGTGAGTCAATTTAATACGTTGGATCAGTCAAAAAACTAGGGATAATCGATAAACATCTTTCATCTACGTAACACATGGCAAGTATTTACAAAAACGTATTTTCTGCTCGAAAGTTGATACACAGATTTTGGAAGATTATTTTATCGAGTGTTCAAAGAGCGAATTGTCTATACGTTAGTGTCACCTCATTTTGACTATTATGATTTAGTTTTCAATGACCTGACTGCCACTCTTGGCGACAAATTTCAACGTGTTCGATGCGCTTGTGGGTGTTACTTAAGCGACCTTCGGTACTACGATAATGTCATCACGGCCTACGACGAACTTGGATAGTAAAGACTAAAACAATGCCGTAACTTTTATGCCCTACACCACCTTCACCGAATTTCCTCTGTATCCTCTCCGCCTTACATTCATTCTCAGTTTAAATGGTTCTCATCCGATCACAATATTTGAATCCGCTCAAAAACAGACACAGTCATATCTCTAACACCCCAACGTATCCTACGTTACACAAGCTCTTTAGCCATTTATATAGCAGGACTGTGTAATAGGCTACCTAGCTCAGTCAGTGAAGCCATCCGCGTTAGGTTCAGGAAGTAGTATCAGCAATATCCTCTCAACAACAAGTGAATTTCTAAATGGAAAATTGTTAGCAGTAGTGATCCTAATTAGTTATTTGATTATTTGTAACTATGATGTTTTAAAGATGCAGTTGCATACATGAACAGTTTTGTAGCTTTTTATTATCTATCTGACCATAGAATTCGGTACGTCATCTATAACTTTAAGTAGTGCCGTGGTAGTGCTATGATTCTGGCAAAAGCCAGACTGATATTTCGGAGATAGCTGGAAAGTTGCTGGTGTACGAAGTATTCTATTGGCTTGGAAAGAGTTGATAGTGTGCTTACTGGAGTGTAATCAATCCCCTTTTAGGGAAGAGGCACTTTTGGGAGTGGGGCGACTATGACAGCTTCCCATTGATAAGGATATGTGCCATCTTTCTCATCATTATCGTTCATTAATTATCACCATCAATATCTGTATTGGTGTAAGTTGTAATTTTAATGTTTTATTATTGTATGTACACAGTAGGCTATCTGATCATTTGGTTAGCTAGAAGAGAGGGCCAAATGATTCTGAACCTGCCGGAAAGAGTAAATATAATCAAATCCAATCCAAATGAAATTATGAATGAGGAATCATCTTCAAAGAATGAATTGTTTAGTGGAAGTGAAGATGAAGATGAGGTTTTGGAGATTGGTTCAGATATGACTGTGTTACTCCCTTGACATAGTTTTCATTATTTGAAAATAGTTAAACTTATTGAACACTAGGGGTCCGCCTCTGTGGTGTAGTGGCTAGTGTGATTAGCTGCCACCCCCGGAGATCGGGTTCGATTCCCGGCTCTTCCACGAAATTTAAAAAGTGGTACGAAGGCTGGAACGGGGTCCACACAGCCTCGGGAGTTCAACTGAGTAGAGGTGGGTTCGATTCCCACCTCCTCAAGGAAAATGCCGGGATGGTACCTAACTTAAGACCACGGCCTCTTCCTTCCCACTTCCTTGTCTATCCCTTCCAAAATTTCCATCCTCCGCAAGGCCCCTGTTCAGCATAGCAGGTGAGACCGCGTGGGCGCTGTACTGGTCATCCTCCCCAGTTGTATACCCGACCAAGAGTCTGAAGTTCTAGGACACTTGAGGCGGTAGAGGTGGGATCCCTCGCTGAGTCCGAGGGAAAAACCGAACCTGGAGGGTAAACCGATAAAGAATAAGAAAAAGACCGTATGTATCGTTGCATTGGATATGATGCAGGGTTGGACGAGGATGAGGAGATGATGTTTCAGTTCAGGTTCAATTTCCTTAACGCATCATTGGAAAATGAACACAGCGAAAATTGTTCTGAGGGATTGCATATCCATGTGGGTGGGAGGCGTGACCAGTTTTTAATAGGAAAGTGGGTAGGAAGAGTATTGTCTGATACGCGGTATTGCTCGCGCAGCGACGATACGTTGGTAATATCACGATTGAAAAGGCCTAAAGTACTTAAGAAATTTTAACATTTGAATATATTTCCACAGTTGCTAATGGATCCGCCTCTGTAGTGTAGTGGTTAGTGTGATTAGCTGCCACCCCCGAAGGCCCAGGTTCGATTCCTGGCTCTGCCACGGAATTTTGAAAAGTAGTACGAGGGCTGGGACGGGGTCCACTCCGTCTCGGCAAGTCAACTGAGTAGAGGTAGGTTCGATTCCCTTCTCAGCCAGCCTGGAAGTGGTTTTCCGTGGTTTGCCACTTCTCCTTCAGGCAAATGCCGGGATGGTACCTAACCTAAAGCCACGACCGCTTCCTTCCCTCTTCCTTGTCTATGGCTTCCAAACTTCCCATTCTCCCGCAATGCCCCTGTTCAGCATAGCAGGTGAGGCCGTCTGGGCGAGGTATTGGTCATCCTCCCTAGTTTTACCCCCGACCCAGAGTCTTACGCTCCAGGTCTCTGCCCTTGAGGTGGTAGAGGTGGGATACCTCGCTGAGTCCGAGGCAAAAACCGACCCTGGCTGGCAAACAGATAAAGAAGAAGAAGTTGTGAGTGGTTAAAACAATCATTAAAAATATTTTATGTCGAAACTTCTTAAGACAAGTTTACGGCCATTGGAGATCACAATAAGCAACATTTACACATTTATGAAAGTCTTCTTTGCAGCCCAGTATCGTTGCATTCTCCCCCTGGTAGCCTGTCTCCTTTCTGCTGTCCCCCCGCTGTTCTGCTCATCTTTTTTTCACGAAAGCCCTTGCAGTTGGTACTTGGTTCTTCACGATTTAGCCAATGTTTTCAGATCCTTGCTGACCTCACTGAACCACTTATCACTTGTGTTAAGTCTACTGTCGAGTATAGCAGAAATGTTCCTAGTCAACCGCTTGTCATCCATTCTAAATAGGTGGCCATACAACATGAGTTGGATTCCATTAGTCGTCCGGTTTTCTGACATAGTTCCTCTCATCCTCGCAACCTGTATTGTCCAGCCACGATCTTTGGGTCCATTATCTTTCGAAGGATCTTCCTCTCAATCACCTCAGCTTCTCTCAGACAAGCTTTTCCAGTAACTCGCAAGCATTCATTTCCATAGAGACATTGGTTTAAGCACCGTTCTGTAATGTCTGACTTCAGTTTGCACTGAAATTGTTTTTTTCTTATACAGGTCGTGGGTTCTGGGAAACTCTGCGTCCATCTTATCTCACCTGCTTTTGTTAGCTTCTCTTTCATTGGATCCCATCTGCACAATATCACCAAGATATTTGAAGCTGCTAACTCTTTGAATCCTACCATACCTTGTCTTTAGTCGTTGTGGAACTCTAGGGGTGATAGTCGAGTACTTTGTTCTTTCAATGGAGATTCTATACCTAGCCTTATCTGCTTGTTGTTTCAAAAGATTTATCTGTTCTACACCTGCAAGTGTGGTTCTGTAAAGGATCACGAAATCATCAGCAAAAGCTAGGTAGTTGAAAGTGACACCATTCTTTGAAACTCCGAGGTATATTTGCTTCAGTAAACCTTTCTTGTTAAATTATTCTCCCATTCACTTGTAACCTTCTCCAACACGCATTTAAAGAGAGTTGATGATAGTCCATCATCCTGCCTTACAACTGTTTTAATTTCAAACTCGTTTGAGAAGTCACCCATGACTTTTACTTCAGAGCGGGTGAGAGTTAGGGTCTGCTAGATAATTTCTATGCTATTGTCATCCACTCAAGATGTCAATTAACATTTCACTCTCGAGTGGACAATAAGCTTTGTGAAAATATACAAAGACGACTACCAGAACTTTTGAGGTGTTATTTTCCATGACTATTTTCAAACTCCATTTCTGCACAATGCATGATCATCCTTTCCTGAAACCATGTTGGTATTCACCCATCTGATGATCTATTACTGTTGTTATTATTGTTGTAGGAGAGGAGGTAGGGCAAGGCTGAAGTAAGAAACTCTAAAATAAGTGAAGTTATGGGAACTGAGAATAATATCTGGGAGGTGATTGACAAGGATAATAGATGGTCGAATTACTAAGATAATACTATATTAAAGATATAAAGAAAAAGAGAATTGGTGACAACGTACGGATCAATGGAAACATGGCGTACAAAACCACATGGAGTAAAGGGGTTTAACTGAGTGAAAGCAATGTGGGGGATTAAATCATAACTTGTAGGTTAAATCTATGGGTTGTAGAAAAACGATTGTATTGAAGAATATGTAGACCCTATGAATAATAATATTATTTAACATGTGGTAAATATTTGTAAATTATAATTTGTCTGATCGGCCCCGTGGTGTAGGGCTAGCGTGCTTGCCTCTTACCCGGAGGCCCCGGGTTCGATTACCGGTCAGGTCCGTGATTTTTACCTAGACATGAGGGCTGGTTCGGCGTCCACTCAGGCTACGTGATTAGAATTGAGGAGCTATCGGAGTGTGAGATAGCGGCCCTGGTCTAGAAAGCCAAGAATAACGGCCGAGAGGATTCGTCGTGCTGACCGCACGACACCTCGCAATCTGCGGGCTTTCGGGCTGAGCAGCGGTTGCTTGGAAGGCCAAGGCCCTTCAAGGAATGTAGTTCCATTGGGTTAGTTAATTTGTCGGATTATGTTGTAAATAATATGACATCATTTCTTTTGGATTTAACGATTATCACAATTAACACCTTATTGTAACATCATAATATATGACATTCTCCTCTTGGAGCTCATAATTTTTGGGTTATCTTATCAAAACACTTGTTGCGCTACTGAAGAACTAAATTCATATTTTAGCAGACACATTATATGGGAGTGATGATTGTGATAATCCTATCCCGTTCAAGACGCAAGAACTCGATAGTTTAGAAGATAATGAACACCTGAATCTCCAGCTCGATGGGAAATCACTGTCAAGAGCACAGTAGCAGGACAGCATTCTGGTTATAAGGCTCTACCTTCAGAATCACCCGGTAGAGATCTCGGCCCGTATCCATTAAGAAATGAATGATTACTCTATGAAACGTCAGAATTTTGATTAACGGCAGCGGAAAAGTAAACAATGGGTGGGTTGGATGTTTTTTAGAATTAAGATTTATATTGTCAGCTGCGAAATAGTAGTGGAATGTTTGGTAGGAGCAGTAAATGGGCCGCGTACCGTTATGGCCGAGAGCGCCTCACTTGCCACCAGTAATTGCGTTATATTATCTCCGCTCATTCCTACATCAACCTGTATCGTTTCTCGCTTCTCTAAATCAAATTCCTTTTTTCGACGATGACCTCACAATATACGAAGTAAACGAAACCTCTCATTGTGTAAGTTCATACTGTTCTCATGTGACAAGCCATCTAAACCGGTATATATAAAATAAGAGTTTTTTCTGTACATTGCTCAGAATTTAAAAAGGATGGTTCTGTATCGGTCGTGTCCATGGTAACAAGGAAGTGCACTTTTTAATTTTCCGAAATTTATGTCTGTCTGTCTGTCTGTCTGTCTGTCTGTCTGTCTGTCTGTCTGTCTGTCTGTCTGTCTGTCTGTCTGTCTGTCTGTCTGTCTGTCTGTCTGTCTGTCTGTCTGTCTGTCTGTCTGTCTGTCTGTCTGTCTGTCTGTCTGTCTGTACACGCATCACGAGAAAACGGCTGAAGAGAATTTAATCACAAACCGTATGTAAAGTCCGAGAATAAGTCGCTACAATCTAGGCCATAAATAATCTTATTCACCCTTAGAGAAATGGTAGTTTAGGGGAAAGCCTAAAATTTAATTCTCAAATATTTATGTTATTAGTAGCCCTATCTTAATGAAAATCGGTATGTAAAGTCCGGAAATAAGTCGCTACAATCTAGGTCATAAATAAGCTTATACACGCTGAGAAAAGTGGTAGTTTAGGGGAAGGCCTAAAATTTAATTCTCAAATATTAGTGGTCCTATCTTAAAGAAAATCGATATGAGAAGTCGGGGAATGAGACTACAATCTAGGCCATAAATAATCTTATTCACGCTGAGAAAAATGGTTGTTTAGGGGAAGGCTTAAAATTTAATTCTCAATTATTTGTTAATAGTTCTATAGTAATGAAAATCGGTATGCAAAGTTGAAGAATAAGTCGCTACAATCTAGGTTATAAATAATTTGATTCACGCTGCGTGAAATGGTAGTTTAGGGGAAGTCATAAAATTTAATTCCCAAATATTTGTGTTATTAGTGGTCCTATCGACAAATGTCTTATACATTTTTACCATGCCGACTATGATAACAGAGATATTCATGAATTTGAATTTTTGTTGCTAAGTCCATATCAGCGCCGAGGCACGAGAAAATGGGTGAACAGAATTTCATGAAAATCGGTATATAAAGTCGGGGAATATGGAACTACAGTCTACGCTATAAATTAATTTTGTAAGACGACCTATTACTGAGTCGAAAGACAACTAATTGTGAGGGCCAACAATGATGTGCTTTGTGTCTCCGATAGAAGGGATTACTGCTTTATGCCGAGGTATTTTTTAAAAAATTCGCTTTACGTCGCACCGACACAGATAGGACTCATGACGACGATGGGATAGGAAAGGGCTAAGAGTGGGAAGGAAGCAGCCCAGGCCGTAATTACGGTACAGCCCCAGCATTTGTCTGGCGTGAAAATGGGGGACCACGTAAAACCATCTTCAGGCCTGTTGACAGTGGGGTTCGAACCCACTACCTCCCTGATGCAAGCTCACTCTGCGCACCTCTAACCTCAGGGCCAACTCACCCGGTCGTACCGAGTATAACAGCCTGCCTGAATATTGGCGGGAAGTAGCTGTGGAGTTAGATAACTTTCTTCTTTAGCATGCCGTTCCTCTGGTTCATAAATTTTCCGATACTACTGGTACGTAACAAACTGGTTCATCGAGCATTCGAGCTATTCAATCCCTACTCTGTGGCACCGACTGGAATGAGCAGTGTGCATATTTAACGGAATAATGGCAGAGGAGTGTTCACGGCTGTCTGCGGCCTGGTTATTCCAGCTCTGGAACTTTGGTCTGTTAAATCGGCACCGTAGTACTGTTCGTTAAAAGTGAGAAAATGTGCGGTTTTTCATTTGATCGAGTATTTTATATAACATTGCTTTTACTCGCTACATTCCTACTGAAGTTTTTGTAATGGCCTAAGTTGATTTCAGTTAGGAAAACTACAAATACAGTCTTTCTGAGAATCCCGTAGCGAAGCACGGGTACATCAGCTATCGCTAATATGCCAAGAAGAAATGAAATCTACACAACACTAGTACACTCAGTAGTTCTCCATGGCTGTGATTGTTGGCAAAATACCAGGAAAATGGAACATAAAACCAAGAGATATGCATATTGTGTTCGTCAAAGACTGAATTACGTATGACCTAAAAATTTAACACATGCTATATCAAATCCCATATAAATTCATATATCAATGGCTCGCTTTTAAAACCTCGCATGTCCCAATTCATTTTCTACCCAATATATTCCTTAAAACTGGTCACGCCTCCCAGCTACATATGTATATGATGTCCATGAGAATAATTTTTGTGTTAATTTTCCTATGCTAACGTGTAAAGGAAAATTTACCTTACCATATTGTATTTTAAGGATACTATTTGCATGGCGAATTTACGCACTCTTACAGTATAATGTATTTAAGGTTCATGTTACTTAAGATATGATATCGGTATATACATATATATTTACATCTTGATGTGGACAAGTACTTTTAACACTTTTATAGCCTAGGTGGTCTAGTTTTTTAAATAAAACATATTTAGCGATACCCCGGACAGAAAAGTTAAGAAAAAACGGCCGAAATGTTTAATCGTGCTGACCACACGACACCTGGTAATCTGTAGTCCTTCGGGCTAAACAGTGGTCGATTGGTAAGACATAGCTCTTCAGGGCTGTTGCACCGTGTTGTTTGGTTTTATCGATACGCCAACAGCACTATGTGTTAGAAAAGCATACAAGAAGAACAGGAAATAGTATCAAGAAAACATAACACAAAAACGAAGGATTATAGACTGAAAGGAATAATATAAAGAGAAACAAGGATGTCTGAAAAAAATATATTACGTCCTTCAAAATTTGAATGTACAGATAGAAAAACTGACACATAGTTAATATTTTTTATTGCTTTACACAGTACTTTCCTCAACTGGTCCTGGTAACAGGCAAGTACATGTCTGTTATCCTTATTTGTACGAAGGAAATAATGTACAGCACCAACCAAATACCGTAACACAGCATTTCATTTGGTTGTCGATAGGTGATTAATTAAAAAACAATGAACATCATTCTGTATAATACCGTTAAAGCTGTTGTCGAATTTTCCATTTAATGTCGATGAAGTCCACCGCCAGATAATTCCTGCCTTTCCGCAAGTCGTCAAACAATGTCCAGTAGAATCCGTGAGAGTACACCATGCAATTTCAAGTTCGTGGGCACAAGTTCATTTATGTATTCGTACATCGCCATTCTTCAGTCAGTAGAATTCGAGTAACCGGGCGAGTTGGCCGTGTGGTTTGGAGCGCGCAGCTGTGAGCTCGCATTCGAGAGATAGTGGGTTAGAACCCCACTGTCGGCAGCCCTATAGATGGTTTTTCGTGGTTTCCCATTTCCACACCAGGCAAATCCTGGGGCTGTACCATAATTAAAGCAACGGCCACTTCCTTCCCATTCCTAGGCCTTTCCTGTCCCATCGTCGCCCTAAGACCTATCTGTGTCGGTGCGACGTAAAACAAATAGCAAAAAAAGCAAAGAATTCGAGTCACTGGAACAACACTGCACTGATGCTGTTTTCGGATGCGTTACATTCAATACATTTTAAACAGCGAATTTAAAATATTTTCACCAAAGAAAAATGAATATAACATTTTGACGTGACAACCTATCACTCCAATTGACCGCATGCACGGAGAGATGGCGTTCCTAAATTCAGCCGGTTTATCATAGGCCAATCCTATCAAATTGTAAATAATACATTCTATATTTTGATATTGCTAGGTAACTCAAGGGCTCAGCTGAATGCCATAGTGATAAATTTAGCGCATTAGTGCCATATCTCTCGGTCGTGGTGTGTCGTACGGACTCAGTACAGTTCAGACCACCGAAGCAAGTAAACGTGTGGACCTAATTAAAATATTCTGTCATTATTTCGTTCACAAATAGACAGGAAAACAAATATAAGTAATATAATAACAAATAAAAATACCGGACAATTTTTCTCAGAAGCAATTGAAACTGGAAAAATAACTATTATGGTTATCCACAGAGTTTCTGTCCACATGGGAGGTGAATTACATTTTTAAATAATAATTAAAATGAATTAAGGCTGATAAAATATTAAATGCTGGGAATATACAATAACATGCCTTACACTAATTTTTGAGTGACGCAACAATCAGTGGAAAAAAATCCTCTGACGTATTTCTCCGAGATATCTTGCACATTTAAGCCTTCAGTTTTATAGTGTACGTATTTGATGCGTTTAACCACAATTTATTTTAAAAGTATTTGCTTGGAATATTTTCTATTTTAAACAAGAATGCGTGGAACATAGCTTTAATCACCAGTGCACAAAATATAAATTTTCCTCACTAGAGCGCCAAATTAGGTCATTTTGAAACTAAAATTAGTATTGAGAAGGCGCTATTCGAGTTCGGTGGTATAAAAGTATAATATATCTCACCTCGGCTTCCATGAAAATTCAAGAAAGAAAATGGAACCCTTGTAGAACAGAGTAAATATAGAACATATTAACACATTAATGACGGGATACGTTAATTAACGTAGTTTCGTATCGGTGGGCGGGTGACCGGCTACGTAAATTAACGTTTTCTCACATTGCTTCATTCTTGTTTGATTTTATCCTCTCCGACGTTTATTAATCAAAATATTTCGTGTTGTTTAAAAACTAAAGTCTCTGTTGATCGTAATTTAGATAGAAATATTCTTTCCTTGACAATGCTTTCTGCACAGGAAGGTTGATTTCACAACACTCAGTACCGCGTGACCGAGTGAATTGTCAGATGTCAGCATGGCGCGCCGTAGCAAGGACAGCTTGAACGATGATGAAATATTTTGAGAATTTCATGCTGATAGTTTATCTGATGTCGCTAGTGATTGCGAAAGTGTAAGCATCAGTGATTGTGAAGATGTGTGTCCGTCAACATCAAAATATACGCGTGGAAGTGCGACATGCAGTTGAGACGAGTCTGTTGACGGCGACAATAATGCGAGTGAAGATGCCAGTGATAGTAGTGACAGTGAGGTTCATGGATGGACAAATAAGGATGAAAACACAATCCTAGAACCATTTTCAGGTTTTACAGGCATTTATATTTCATCCTACTTCTCATGCTAGGTGTGCTTCTGTTGCCGGTCTTCAGGAAAGAATGGAGTAGGGCGCGCCTGGACGATATGTTAAAATAAATGAGACCGGGCGAGTTGGCCGTGCGCGTAGAGGCGCGCGGCTGTGAGCTTGCATCCGGGAGATAGTAGGTTCAAATCCCACTATCGGCAGCCTTGAAGAAGGTTTTCTGTGGTTTCCCATTTTCACACCTGGCAAATGCTGGGGCTGTACCTTAATTAAGGCCACGGCCGCTTCCTTCCAACTCCTAGGCCTTTCCTATCCCATCCTCGCCATAAGACCTATCTGTGTCGGTGCGACGTAAAACCCCTAGCAAAAAAATAAAAACATAAATGAGGCATAAGCTAACAGAAAATGGGTACAGGTAAGGGCAGATTGTAAAGTGAAGAACTATTACAAAAAATAAATAAAAATAAGATGAATGAAAAACTAAACAAACGAAGAATATAGGTGGAAGCAATGAAACACAGGAATCGAAATATTCTAGTCGTACCAATTTTCTGTTTACTGACGGTTTACTAACTCAGGTTTTTGGTGATGATGGGATTGAAAAGAGGGAAGGAAATGGCCCTGGCCTTAATTAAGGCACAGACCTAACAGTTTTCATTTATTAAAATAGAAATTCACGCAAAACCATCTTCAGGGCTGCCGATGCAGCTGTTCAAACCCACCATATTCCGAATACGAGTTTACAGCTATGAGGTCTTTACCACGCACCCCGCTCGTAAACACAAATGAGCAATGACATACTCCGAGTTGCAAAAAGTGCTAAATTACAAAGCCCTCCTGTGTGATATAGAAACTTCCCTTCCTCTTTCATAGCCTACCTAGGATCTGCAAGAATTATTGCAACATACTGTTCTTACTTATTGCCCTCGGCTTACGATAAACCTGAAACCACTTAGCAAGAGCCTCTTTTCTTACAGCCCCACAAATATGCCCTTGTACTATGCCATAAGTGTCATTACACGCCATATTACTCATGTGGTAGGCATGTCACCATAAGAACTGCACACTTTCCAATATTATTTAGTAGTAGTCAGGTAAAGGTGAGAAGTGTGCACTGATTGTATAAAAAAATTAACTGTAAGAAAACAAACAATAAAATTTAACAAAGAATGGACTTCATGTTAACAGGTTCTTTAGAGATTAAATCTATGTAAATATAATCATAACGACCTTGTGTTTGTACATTGAGTATTTTGGCGCAACTTCCGTACAGTTATCCGTTTCAGGAGTAATAATGACCATCTGAATATTTTTTAGCTCTGGTGTCTGTTTGTCTGTTTGTTTCTCTGCTTGTCTATAACCTGAAAACTACTGGATATATTACTACCAAACTTCATATTTAGAATACACCTGTCCTTGTGTAAGCTTTAGGGCCAATATTGTTTGTAAATCCCTGAACTGACTGGGTTTTATAAGAAACCGAAACCATGATTTTGCACTGCAACAAAATATACACAACTAAACTTAATTGAAATCTACCTTAAAGGAAATCAATTTCTAAACCTTTTCCTCATGTACATCATATCGATACGAGGATTAATGAGGGAGATATCATTAACGGACCGTTTTTCGGTACAAGTCCCACCGGACTTAACTCAAGAGCGAGTGCGTGTAAAGCGTTTTTCTTATAACCTGAAAACTAATGAAGATATTTCAACCAAACTTCATATTCAGCACCCACCTGTCCAAGGGTAGGTTTAAAGGTCCATACCATTTCAAATTCCTGGAACATACTGGGGGTTTATAGGGAACTGAAACAGTGTTTTTACTTTCCTACAATATATACAAGACCAACCTGACTGGAAATCGGCCAACTTTGATACACATCCATTTCTAGAACTTTTTTTCTCATGTGTATTTCTTCGACAGGTTGATAAATACGGGAGATATCATGAACGGTCGGTTTTGCAGGCTAAGTCCAGCGGACATAGCCCAAAAGGTGCTGTAGGTGAGGCAGATTCATGATCTATCTATATAAATGAAATCGTAACGACCGTGTGCCTATGCATTGAGTATTTTGGCAAAATTTTCGTACGGCTATCCGTTTAAGGGGTAATAATGATCATCTGCATATTTTTTGGTTATAGTTCCCTTGTTGTATGTTTAGTCCTCAGCCCGAAGGCTGGTTGGCTTCTCAACAGCTCCACCATCAGCTGCCATAGATGGCCTAGGCATCACTGAAGAGGCGTACTAGGGATATGATGAGTGAGGTAGTTTCCCGTTGCTTTCCTCACTGAGCCAGAATTTGCTATTACATATCAGTCTGCCAAGCCCACTGAAATTCCCTGAAAGTCCTAAATTTTACCTCCCTCGCCCAAAATCAAGATCGCGGCACAATCTACCAGACGAGCTAGAAAATTGAAATTAAGAAAAATTATACGTTTTAGCCTGTAACCGATGAAAAACTTCCAAGATCTTTAATTTTTCACTTTTTATCTCCGAAGAATATCGAAATATGGAGGCAATTTAATAACGATGCAGACTTTCGTTTCAAGGTATTTCGCGGCTAAATGGTACGTCGTATCACAAAACGGATGGAGTGATCTACAACTTTGGTCCTATGACCTTTTGACGTCTCTATTTCTCTTATACGTTAGATTTGGCTGTAATTCTCGATTGTTCGTAAATTTTGCGTTTTTTACACGTATATTACATAGTTTGACACACTTACAGGAAAGATAGAGTCATCAAATTTCGCAGGCACATTGACACGGCCATTGGCTATATGCTAACCAAATGTTATGATTCTAGCTTCCACATAAGTATGTGAAAAATGATGTAAAATGTTTAAAAGTATCCAAATTTCACCCCATTCACTCGAACTCATAAATATGGGAAATACGAGAAAATGTTTGAAGACCAAATATGTAGAGCAGGAAAGGTGGCGTCTGATTGTGCAAACCGTTTCGGAACAGTAAATCTTGAAATGAAGGTCTGCACTTACGTGCCCATGCTTATCTATCATCTCTATAAATAAAATCGTAATGACCGTGTGTCTGTACATCGACTATTTTGGCGAAATGTTCGTACATTCATCCCTTTCAAGTGTAATAATAACCATCTCGGTATTTGTTAGCTTTAGTTTCCTGAAAGTCCTCATTTTTAACACCCCGACTCCCCCAAATCACGACTGAGGCACAATCTGCCAGACGAGCTATAAAATTGAAACTTGGCCGAGTTATGTATCTTAGCCTGTAATCGACAGAAAGCTTCCAAGATCTTTAAATATTTCATATTTTACCTCCGAGAAATATAGGAATATTAAGGCAATTTTAATGTCGGTGCAGACCTTCGTTTCAAGGTATTTCGCGGCTAAACGGTAAGTCGTATAACAAAACGGGTGGCAAAATCTTAGTTCAATTTGGAGTGATCTATGCTGTTTCGTCGTATCTATATTCATTATATGTTAGATTTGTCTCTACTTCTCGATAATACCTACATTTTGCTCTTTGTACTCGTGTAATTCGTAGTTCGAGTCACTTTTACGAAAGGTAGAATCATTTAATTCTACACGAACATTGGCCCATCCAGAATCCATACGTGGGCTTAACTCTATGTTTGTAGCTGTCATATTAGTACCAAAATGTTATTCACTGTGAGAAAACCTTACCCATATTTCACCATATTCAACGTTTCTAACTCAGTTTTACCCAAAAATACAGTAGATGAGACAGGAGAAACTATCTTAAGACCAGCCATTTGGACCACTAAACAAGGCGTCTTATGGTACAATCCGTTTGTCGATATGATGTATTGTTTAGAATTAGTCAATCTGTAAATGATGGTTTATATTGTAAACATGCATATACTACTTCGTATGTCGATCTCTATATACAGTATTCATTGAAGTCGATTTGTAGCGATGTAGAAAGGGTGTGTTTGCCATTATAATTAATATTTGACATAGATAGTGACTCTCAGCAGGAGGGCGTCTGCTATTGTAATCAATACTCTCCACATTGACACTGAATAGCAGTAGGAATGGAACCTTTCACCAAATCCTTCGTAACTAGCATTGATAAGGAGGGACTACCTTTGTAATTAATAATTCCCTTCTCGATTTTACTGGCACAATTCAAGGGAGCTTGCTATTTTGTTCAAGACTTCCCTAATCGATTGTGTTTGGGAGTAGACAAATGTGCCCACCATTATAAACAAAATTACACATCTAAAATGTGACTTTCATTAGGTGATAATCAAAACTCACCAACTCGATGTGAATGTCATTGTGAAAAGTGGTCTGTCATTATAATGATAACAGCACAACTCAAATTTGACTGGCAGTAGAAAAGTTGCCTGCTATTATAATAAAAACTCCTCAACTGTAATCTGTCTGGAAGTAGGAAAGGGCGCATGCCATTGTAACGAAAACTCCCCAAATCGATTGTGAACGCGCAGTAGGTAAAGAAACCTCCCATTATAATGCAAACTTACCTACACCATTATGAATGGCAGTAAGCAAGTGAGCCTGGCGTTATCATCATAACTCGCATTTTACATTCGAAACAACGTGTGGGACCCTCCCCCTGCTATTTCTGGATAACGCTAAGAGACATGCAATTTAAAAAAATCTTATTCACTGCATGTACAGTAATTTATTTATTTATTTATTTATTTATTTATTTATTTATTTATTTATTTATTTATTTATTTATTTATTTATTTATTTATTTATTCACGAAGCACAAGATACAGCTGCACTGAGCAAATTTCACGTGCACTGTCAACAGACTATTTAACAAACGTAAACTTCATAATAAAATACAATAAACATAACAAAATATAACAAGATCAGGTACACATCCTACTAATAACTGTCCAAATCGAAAACCATAGAATGTCCATGTTCATAGCCAAGTCATCGTGGGTCAAGATGGCGGTATAATCCATTCACATCAACTTATCTTTAAGATACTATTTACACACCTCTCGAATTCACTTTTAGTTGATGCTATATCAAGCTCTTGTCTCCTATTAATATTGTTAAAGAGTGTTGGGAGGCGGATTAGGAAAGATCGTTGAAGTATTGAGTGCTGAGTGTGGGGAATGTGGAGAAGATCTTTGCTTCTGGTGGAACGGGAAGGAACGCGGAGAGAGAAGAGAGAAACAAGATGTTCCGAGCTGTAATGTCTATTTAAGATCTCGTGGAGGAAACTCAGGTCAGCTACCTGTCACCTGATGTGCAGCGGTGACACATTAATTGCCATTAATACCTGCTGCGTAGACAGATTTCTGAGCTTGGGGTTTCTGTTCCTTACAATTGCAGCAAAGAAGAACACTGCTCTGTCTAACTGCTTAGTATTGGAGGGGGCGGCTGTTGTCCAAATCGGAGAGCAGTAGTTTAAGAGAGGTTGAACGATCGTGAGGAAGAAGTGACGAAGAGCAATGGGGTCAGAAATTTCTGTGAAGCGATAGAGAATGCCTAGTAATTTCATAGCCTTGGTTGTATATGTTTCTATATTGTGCCCTACAGGACTCTAAAGTTCCGGCCAGGCGAAAGCCGGTCTCGAACCCAGAGTACAGTAGTGAAAGGACTCTCACAAACGTGAGCTGGTGCACATAGTCTTACCTGAACACATATCCTCGCTCAGCCGGATAATAGCGCTCTTCTCAGGGATAACATGGGGATCAATGGGCAACATAAAGATAAAACACTAGGATATGTGACTAATCAGGTAAGAATCAGCTAAATTAAAAAAATACCTAACAGAAAACATCGCTGCATTCAAAGTTTAACAATCAGGGATTTATTACATAAACAGAATCTATTACACATATAAGAGCTTTCAAACTGCTTGGGTCAAGATAATGTTGAGCCGATGACAACCAGTTCACTGCCTTCACGAAAACAGCTGTGCTGTAACAAGCATGTTACAAATTGTGTAAGTAACGATTTCTAGAAAAACGGATATCTGCTGAAATACACATCTAACAGTAATTCCCATAAAATTTACTATGCCTCGTACCATCGAACCCCGGTGCAAACAAATATAAACACATAATGTACAGTGTCCTGACTCGGTCTCGAACCCTGGTCCCATGAAGAGTAAGGCGTATAATATTCATATACAAACAATATAAAAAGAACACAACCAACATATCCAAGGGTGTCAATATCAAACGGGCCAGTGTTAAAATTAACGTAGAACAAATAGAACATTAAAAAAAATCACTCCCTGCTTTCAAAACATCAAGGCCGTCTCCTCCCCTTAACACACTCGACAAGCTGCAGACGGCAATATAACCAATTTTCAAGACTGTGACGTCAGGCACAACAACCCTCACCCTCCGACCACTTCACAAGCGACAGTCCACATAATTTACGAGCTCAGCTGGGCTGCAGGCTAAGAAATCTCGCCTTTCAAAAACACCTCACGTAATCTGGCTGCTAAAAGCACTCTTTTAAATACATCTGGGCTGTCCGCCCTCATCTCAATATCACCAGCAATGTAACAAATTTAATATCCGCCTCCCATGGGCTCAACCTTGATAATACAAAAACACAAATCTCGAAGCGATAGTCACATGGCTATAATAAGGCATCTCCAATACATCCAATATACTCTCAACTGTGCTGGGCTTTCTTATATCAATACATACAGTCAGCTACATGCATAATGCTCATATCTCTCAAATATTCGGACTCGCTCGCCCTGTCAGTGAAGCAAGGTGAATTACGCGTTACATCCTGGTCTCCACTCTACATCCTACGTCTGCAGAAACAAATGCCTGAACGCGACACAATAAAAAATGCCTGCAAGTAAGACTAACCGACTATGACCAAGGGAGTTCGACCTGACCCATAAAGATAACACGTAGGCTAATATAATACTATCAAAGGAAATATAAACATACCAACAACGAATCTAAAAACAATCATCTACCCTAATGTACGGGGTTCGAGCTTGAGGCCTAGCTCTTTATTACCAAGAAATATTCCTACCATAACTAATCTGTTGACTGACGGCCCCCCTATTCCTACCTAAATTTAAATGACATGCTTGAAACAGAATTGGAAAGCTCTGACCTTAAGTGATTGATGACATGACGGAGCGACCCTCCCTGTGGACCACTGAATTTACCACATCATGACAGACTGCGACGCTTGCATCAGATACTGTTGACCACTTGGAGACATTCTTTCTTGCGTGACTCCTTCGTACAGCTCCCTAGATGGTTGGAAGATGTCCCCTTCGACGTCGCGCTGATCAGGTACTCCCAACGTTCCTGGATCGATTCCCGTTGTCGTGTTGGCTTCAGCTCCGGTTGTGGCTTCCTCGAAATGATGATGTCAAAGCTCGTTCTGACTTGATGCTGGGGTAACTGAAAACAAATTCATTCATTACAGACTGTCCAAACTCGATGCCTGTTTCCACTGCTATCGTGTCTCACACGTTACATTGACCAAGTCTTGTTCAGAATTTTAAACCTGGTACACCATAGTTTCTTCACTACTCTTATTAACACTGTTATTCCGTCCTTTCGCTCGGACAACAAGTAGAGCTTGAATTACCCTGAGCCTATATTTATTCTAGCCTTACGTCAGTTACAACTTGACCTCACAGAAATATGAAGCTACTAGTTCATTAGTCTCTTACAGGCAGTACCTCATCTCACCATAGCATATCAACACAGGTAAAATCAAGAATTCAGCCGAATATTCAAGTTGATTACTTACTTCCTCGCAGATACAGTAGTACTAGCAGTATGTGCAGCTCGAAGACACAATGTTGTTCGCAGTTCCGACTTGTAGCATGACGACTTCGTTCAAGCAGCCTTACGGTCAAAGAATGAGACTGATACTCCAGGCGGCCTCGTTTTTATAATCAGGTTAGCGTAACCACGCCACTTGATCGTGTGCAGGATACGCGCGCCCGCGACTCGAAGTTTTCCCGCACAACGCACGTCAAGTACTCTATTTAACGAATGCATTTATGATTGCAGCCCTAATGCATATCAAAATTAAGCAGAAATTATGCAGGTTGCAATTCTTGTATCAAATCCAATGCAACTCTTCCGTAACCAAAGATATTAATTTAATTCTTTCTTCCCTCCTAATGTAAGTTTTGCCGGGATCCGGGAAGCGTCCCCAATCTTCATTAAGAGGCTTGGCTTGGGACATAACTCCCTTTAATGAGGTTCTGGAGATTTCTCATAATGATGCTCTAGCTCTCTTCACACAAGAACGCTTCTTCTGGACTCTTTTATGAAATATACTATAAGACAATGACTTCGTGGGTGGTCTTATGTAATCCCAATATCCAATACTAAAATCTATACTATTAGTCCATGAACAGTATGGTTCAATATGGGTCTTAAATTGTAATTTTGTATCGAATATTACACCTAGGTCACGCTGTTGCGTAACCACGGTGATGGGCTTGTCGAGTAGGTAATATGATGTCGGTAGAGGAGATTTACGCAGTGGTATGGTCATGTGGCTGCATTTTTGTGGATTGGGGATAAGTTTCCAAGTACGGCACCATTTCGAGAGGGCATTGAGTGAGGACTGTAGCAGAGCTGCTTCTGCTGGATTCCTGATCTCCCTAAATATCTTGCAGTCGTCAGCAAAGAGTAGGGTATTCGCTGTTTCGTTGAGTTCGGACGGCAGATCGTTCATAAATAAAGAAAACAGCAAGGGGCCAAGAGTACTGCCCTGTACTTCGATATCCGTATACAACGTAGAATACCGTAGCGAAGCACGCGTACATTTGCTAGTAACAAATGAAATATATAACAAGTGGTAAAAACATATACAGTGTGGTCGGAAACAACGCGAACCGGGTATGTGAACTTTAGAGCGTTGATCATACTCATAGGGAATTTTAAAAAAATACGTCGATATCTCGCGCTGTTGTCATTTTATCAGCTGCTGAAGTTATCCGATCAGATCACTTCGAGGGCGACTTTAAAATTGCTTTGCGAGGCGGCGTTGCTAAATCTGCACGTGGCTTATTACCAGCTTAGAAACGCCAATAGCACAAATGAACTTCTCCAGGGGTGGAACTTGAGCAAGGACCTACTTGCTGATAGGCTCGGCCCATGACAAGCACGCTACGATGGCATTGGCTGAAACCCACGGTGTGTGAAAGTGTTTGATGCTCATTTCTTGACGTGGTTATCAAGCCCAACTAAGCCACTTGCAGGTTTAGCAACACCGCCTCGTAAAGTCCATTTGAGTTCGCCCGCGAAGTGATCTGATTGGCTAACTTCGGCGGCTGATTAGTTGACAACGGCGCGACATATCGACGTAAATTTTTCAAATTACCTATCAGTATGACCAACTCTTTAAAACTTGTATACTCGTTTCACGTTGTTTCCTACCACTCTGTATAATAATGTCCGTGTGACTTGTAATGTTCTGGCCAGGTTGTCAGCAGAGAGTAGAGAGCTTACTCCTTTCAGTTTGTATTTGTACAGATGACAGGGAAGGAAGATTTCAATTACATGCAAGGCATTTGCTGTTGTGGGAAGGCGACAGAACATGGAGCATTGTTGGAGTGTTAGGTGCACGCGAGGAATATGGAATAGTGGTATGTTTAAGAACCTACGTGGATGAACATGTAGCTAAAAACGAAGTAAAGAAGATGTGCATTTAAAGGTACCATTGACAATTCTATGAAAAAGGCTGAGATCGATGTGTACTGTAGTTAGACAACATTACTTGATATATTGTACCTTTTTATAGTAATTTGCCTTTGCTGGCGGGACCTAGTGTTTACAGAGCACTATATCTTCTGGTATAGGCTAGAGCAACTTCGTTATTTTTCATTGACCAGTCTCAGTTTTATCCTTGACTTTGACAACATGAGAGTGACTGAGGTATGAGTGATGCTAGTAATACCATTCCTTATGCAGCCAGTCCCTGCTATGAATGGTGTGAAAATGTTGCTCGTAGGGTCGGTTGATGGATGCATTTCAGTGGGCTTGGCAGACTGATATGTAATAGCAACTTCTGGCACGGTGAGGAAAGCAACGGGAAACTACCTCACTCCTCATTTCCCTAGTACGCCTCTTCAGTGATACCTAGGCAATCTATGACAGCTGATGGCGGAACTGTTGAGGATCCAACCAGCATTAGGGCTGACGACTGAACATACACTGATAGTAATATATTTATAATAAAGGAAAGGATTATTATTATTATTATTATTATTATTATTATTATTATTATTATTATTATTATTATTATTATTATTATTATTATTATTATTATTATTATTATTATTATTTCTTCATTATGCCCAAATAAGGAGCGCGATTGACCTTATTTAGCTGATGTCGTTGCCTTTTTCCACTGCCAAAATCTCTTCATCTTCTCTCTGTGGTTTGTCTTGTGATCTTCTGACCAGGTTTTGTTGGTGCTTGGATGATATTTAAAGCGGTGCTTGTCGATTAACTTTCTTAACTTAGATCTGTCTAACACAATGTCATATGTGATGCCTATTTCCTGTAGATCTTTTCCAACTTCGAGCAGCCAATTAATTTTCACTTTCGTTGATGGGGCAAGGTTCAGAATTATTTTGGTCATTCTCTGGTTATTCGTTATGTGAATTAGTCCGTAACATTTCAAGCATCTTTTCCTAAATGCGTCTGAGATTTTCCCTGACTGTTGGTACAGGTCATGCGATTTCCTTATCATCCTAATATCTCCTGTACAGATCGGTTCAAAAATGTTCACTGAGATTTTTCTTTCTTGCTTTTCCGCATATTTAATCAATGATCTGTCCCCAATGATCAGTGTTTCAGATGCGTATAATGCTTCAGGCTTGATTAGAGTGTTATAATGTTTTAATTACGCGTTTTGGGATAGAGATTTTTAATTGTATCTGCTCCAAGTGTGTCTGTATGCTCTTTGTAGTTTACTGTAGTTTACGTCCTGAAGGTTGGATAACTTCTCCCAGGTACTTGAATTGATACACTCCGGATATTTTGCCATATTGGTCTTTTATTGTATGTCCATCTACTTACCGAAGATATCCTTCCATGTGGTAATTTTTATGATACGAGATCTGGAGTCCAGTTCTGGATGCAATTTCATGGAGTTTTTCAATGGTTACAATCAGTCTCTTTCTGTTATTGGACAACACTGCTAAGTCATCAGCGAAGCCCAAACACTGTAAATTATTTTTTTGTCAAGTAATCTGCCAAGGGTTATTCCTTTAACTTCTTTTTCCTAAGTCTTGATCACTTTTTACATAAATAATAGTAATAAGCTGCCTTTATCTAAAGACAATAAGAGTAACGTGCTACGGAGAAGGAATTGGAGAAATGTAATATATGGATATGAACAAAATGATTTAAATTGTCTAATAATAACTCTTCTCCCTGGTCTTTTTCCCCCTTAGCTGGGAGTGGAAGAATAAAACCCACGGTATTCCCTGCCTGTCGTAAGAAGTGATTAAAAGATGCCCAAGTGACTCTTAACTTTGGAGCGTGGGTCGGCCACCACAGGTACCTTAACTGAGTCCTGGTACTGTTTCCACTTACTAGTTCTACCTCCTCTTAAAACAATCACCACCACCATCGTTTTCCATTCGTACGGATTTCGTCCATCTTCATGGTCGGAAGCCCTTCCTCTCACCAATCATATGTGGAAGGACGTATTCACTATTGCATGCCTATTTTTTAATGCTTTTTATTCGGAGCGTCGACTTAAGAATATATTTTGCCCCTACTTTGCACCATATGTTGTGAACCTGCGTGCATTTGGAAATTGCGGAAGTGTAAAGTGTTGAATGCGAGGAAAGGAACATTAAGGACGACACAAATATCAAGTCCCCAGACTAGGGATATTAATCATTGAAATTAAAAACCCCTGGCCCGGCCGGGAATCAAACCCGGCGCCGCCGGCTGACAGGCGGACGCGTTGCCCCCTACACCGCGTTGCCAGACATTGCATGTATATGTAATGATGATTGATATCGTTAAGTAATAATAATCGTATGGCCTCAGCTACTGTGTGCAGACATTCCAATTTGACGCCAACTGGCTGTCTGCTCGTCAATTTCGATGTTCCGTTTTACTCTAGGCCCCCACTAGATGGCAGACCGAGTAAACCGAAACTCTCTTGGGCGTCTATGGTTGAGATTTAATGAATTTTGTCGTGTAAACGCCAAATGTGTCAACAGAGATCTTTTACATGCCGACATCGTACGGCATGGAGTGTCGAATGGACTTTTTTCCGCCCTTCAAAAATCCGACTACCTCTGCCGGGTTTGAACCCGCTGTCTTGGGATATCGTTAAGTATTGTTTGCATATGAAGAACTGTGTATCGAAACGAACATAAAAACTCCGTCTTTGTGCCAGAGAAATTAACCAGACGTGGCTAAAATC
Organism: Anabrus simplex; assembly: GCF_040414725.1. Lineage (NCBI taxonomy): Eukaryota > Metazoa > Arthropoda > Insecta > Orthoptera > Tettigoniidae > Anabrus > Anabrus simplex. The sequence goes on from NC_090268.1 coordinate 335,495,850, forward strand.
CGCGGTCAGACCGGGAATCAGATTCGACGAAAATTTCAATCCAGGGTACATTGCAATCCAACTTTCTATTTCCAAATTGTATTTAAATTTTGAAACGGACCATTCATTCACTTCAATGAAATGAATTACATACATGTTTATGGTAAGTTTCTACTCTAACATGAATTTACAAAAGTCCAAAATTTTGTCAAGACACAGAACACAAAAAAGTACAAATTACGAGAGAAAATTGACTTTTTTTTCGGAAGACGCCGCCTCCTCACGGATGACATTGTCACGTCCCTGAGATGTGTGAATCGATCTTAAATCTGGGACTGGCTGAGACTGGGACACCAATCTGATTAAGAGGCTGGCATGGTACTCCTATACCTATTCAACGAGGTCGCGTGCAACGAATGTTTTGACCGTAAGGATGGTACGCCCCTATCCAAGTAAAGAATGCTTGTTAACGTTGACTTGCACCAGTGGATTCCTATAACACAAAGCAAGACCCTGTTCCACTAGCAGACTACAGACTTAAGCTGATCTCAGCCTTGGTTTTCATCAGACAAGCAGATACAGTGTTCAACAGTATCTCGCAGGGACTGTACCACTGTGTAATATGGATGCACCCAAGCAAAAGAATCAATCGAATTGGAAATTCGGTTTATGTACGGTTTGAGGGGGACGAAATATAACAATGTACGAAGTGAGCTAAAAGTAATGTAATCGCATCATTATGAGGACGTAGTGGGCCGTAAGCGATTCCCTAAGTTTTTGCACAGGCTTTAAACTAAGGGCTTATTGATATGTGTATTGCAGCATTTGAACAAGAGCCAGAAGTTCGATTGGTGGTTTATTTTAATGAGATATCAGCGCTTATTTAGGTCAATGAGCTCGTTTTTACTAATTACACGTCCGACAATATATCATCCAGCTACACATTTATCCCTCCATCACGAAGGCTCTGGTTAGCGAGTTGTTAATTGGTGTACGTTTTTAGAAGACACATTCTACAGTCAGAGAAGATATTAATATCCATTACGTACTAATGATAAATAATCTGTATTAGATTAGGATGTTGATCAATCCAGCAAAACGTATGGTTCAAGGTACGACTGTAATAGAACACAACTACAAGGACATCCAAAAAATTAAGTTTTTAATAGTTACAACCATGAAACAGTACAAATATGAAAGTGGAAAATTGTATATATAGTATTTTATCATCCGACGTTTCTCAATCATCACTAATTTTAACTATTATGTTTTATTAATATTGCACAACTAGGTGAAGACAAGCCAGTTCTGTGTTTTTTTTTTGTATATCGTTGCTGTTTGGTCTATATAACACAGAACGCGTGTATTAAGAGACAACAATTTTTCAGTTTATCCTTTTGATTTTTTTTTTAGGGTACATATTTATCTCACTAAGTAATTTCATAAAAATACATTCTTATACACTACATGCCTGGCGCATGCACATACAGATTTTCTGCTTGTCCGATACCCCATATTAACTCCGCAATAGTAACGCTTGATCCTGAGCCTTACTGACAGACATACTATAACCTAATCTCACTGGAAATTGTAATCGTTCGAAACAAAATGACAAATCATTTGAGATCGAAGGAATTCTTGGTTAGGATTACTGTCTCAAAGATATTGTTAAGGAGCTGCTTCGGTAAGTATCTGCTCGATATTAAAGAAGTAGAGGAAATGCTCACAGAATATGGCCTACTCAAGCAGCAAACTATCATCGTCACTTAAGAAGCAACACCTCGTATCTCACAATGCTCTTCCTATCCATTATGTTCCTTAAGAGAGGTCACGCCTCCCAGCCACTTGTGGATATACTGTCCATGAGAACAATTTTCTGTTCTGATGGACTGCTTTTCCATACTGGGCTGTGAGGCAGTGGTCTGCGATGAGTAGTTGTGGCTGCGAGCTGAAATAATGGAACAAACACGTCTATTGTTATACATAGTCAATTTCAACACCCAAATCTCCCACACCAACAAAGCTACCTACACAAATCAACAACAAACCCCATGGCACTACAGCCCTTGAAGGGCCTTGGACTACCAAGCGACCGCTGCTCAGCCCGAAGGTCTTCAGATTACGAGGTGTCGTGTGGTCAGTACGACGAATCCTCTCGGCCATTATTCTTGGATTTCTAGATCGGGGCCGCTATCTCATCGTCAGATAGCTCCTCAATTCTTATCAAGTACAGTAGGCTGAGTGGTTCTCGAATCAGCCCTCAGGTCCAGGTAAAAGTTCCTGAATTTAAAGATAAAAATTTCATTGTTCCGTATTGAAAGTATTAACGTTAAAAATTAAATAATTGAAAAAGAGGTTCAACCTATTCAATACATAAAATAATAGGTTGAATCTATTTTTCAATTATTTAATTTTTAACGTTTAAAGTTCCTGACCTGGCCGGGAATCGAAGCCGGGTCCTCGGGGTAAGAGGCAATCACGCTACCCCTACACCACGGGGCCGTAAAGCTACCCACACAGAACCACTATATTGCACTATGGGGGACTCGAGGCTACTACCACATACAAACACCAGTGGTCTGAGATGGGTAGTTGTGATTGCAAGGTGACATATACGTCTTTTTTATACGTATACTGTATAGTCGGCCATTTTTAACCCTCACATTCCCACACCACCACAGCTACCGACATGCAACCAGCATAGTGCACGATGGGAGACTACCGCATACAAAAAGCATTCGTCTGCGATGGATAGTTGTGACTGCAAGGTGAAATTTACGCGCGCCCACACACGTCTTATTATATATAGTCGGCAAATTAACCTCCACGTCTACCACTCCATCACAGCTACCAGCACGCAACCACGATAGTGACGTTGGGAGACTCGAGTCTACTACTGTACCACACACAATCACCAGTGGTCTGTGTTGGGTAGTTGTGGCTGCAAGGTGAATTATACGAACACACTCGTCTATTTGTATATGTAGTCGGCCATTTTTAACCCCTATATATACAACAACGTAGCAGTTACCAACACGCAACCACAATAGTCCACAAGGGAGATTCAGGGCTACTGCCACACAAAAGCATCATTGAATTGCGGTGGGTAATTTCGGGTGAAAGGCGAAATATACGGACACAAACATCTATTTATATTTGTAAGAATTATGCAATCTGTCCACCAGCCTCTTAAAATTCATGAAGGTAAGCAAACCATCTAGCATCGATAGTCCGTAAGGTCGATATTGCTCTGCTGTTTCTTAAACGCCAGGAAAATACAATCTGGCAGACTTGTACAGGGAATTCAATCTTCGCATCAAGATGAAAGGTCCATTCGGTAAACCTGATTTTTATTCGGTGTCTTTATAATACATGGGCAGCTAAATGTAGTCAATAGCTTACGAAAAACGACCTGTTGTGGGCGAATGTTAAATGACGCTGTAAAACGTGAATCAGAAACATGATACGGAAATTAAATGTAATGGTGGAAGCGGCATGCCTTGGAATGGTGTTTCATGCGGGCGGTGAACATGTTGCCATTGTGGACGCCAGTTATTCTTGACTCCGAGGTTGGAATCCGTGCAGATATATTTGAATGTATTAAGAGCTTCATGTTACCTATATACTACAGACTACTCTCTTTGAAAGGACAACACCACGTTTTTTTAAAAATTTATATTGATTAGTGAAATAGTCACATCACAAAGATTATTCTTTCATTCGTTCAGTGGAAGGGAACATAATTGCTATCACTAATTTACACTTGTGTTATATTCCATTGACGGGTATGTATTGTACCAGGAAAAGTTGTGGGCAAAGGGCATGAGTAGGACCTCAGGGAGTGGAACTTGGTTTTGGAGCCGATATGGAGTAGGATAGACTCGCAGAGCGAATAATAGATGGTTAAAAAATCTTTTTCAAACAATTTATTAATTCTTCACCCTGCGATATGATTTTTGATTCAAATCTGGCATTGAAATTAAAAGTTTGAAAGTAATCTTCCTGAATTCTGTTCATGAAAATGGCATAAATACTACTGATTTCAAAGTCTTTCATATGTGAGAATATGAGGTATTGAATTTCCACCTAAAGTCTTTCTAAACCTAAGCACACACTTATAATTGTAAATTAAATTTTGGTTAATAGTTCTCAGTTCGTCAACCTTGATATATAGCACACTTGAAAAGCCTAAAGTCATTCTACGAGATATGAAACTGAAATTTGAAATTAAATTAATCACTTCTGAGAAATTATGAGAACTCTGAAATATTTGTTCACACGCGGCACTGAAGTTTCCACTGTTCACAAATTAATGAAAAAAAAAATTTAGTCAGTTTGTTACTACTCACTTATGGCAAGAAATGTTGCTACAAAATGTCGAAGGATGGACATCTGGAATTTTCCGTAGAGAATCAGGATCGGCGATGTTCCCTTGACACACCATGTTGACGTTTCCGATGAGGTGATGACGGCTGGAACTGGATCATGTAGAATTGCAGCTCGTTAGGGTGATTTTTCGCACACGAAAAATTCACTTAGTGCGAGTAGTTAACACTGACACTGTCATTTATGGCGTAATTGAAAGAATCACAGTCCTTCCTGTATGAATTACTATTTACAGTCGTTATTGAAACGTTCATAAATGCACAGTTCACACTTGAAAAGGCAAGTCGATAATCACAGTCTTTGAACACAGTCATTAAGTCACTAAGAATTATTTTCTGCTTATCCTGTTATTATAATGTTATATTACCTCAGAAAAGTTCTTAATTTTCACTCAAATTACTGTAAATCGTATACTGACGTGGCATGAGTGAAGGAATACAGTTCGATACTCGAAAAGAAATGAGTTCTGGTGATTCTACACATTAGTTTCTGTAGGAGTTCAATATCAGAAGTCTACACGAAATGACATATTCTGTGAACGTTAAATAGTTAATGTTTGCACTTCAATAAGTTCACTCGTATTACATTCTTAAATGTCTTTAGGATTAGACTGTAGTCGCGACGCGATATACTAAATATAGTGCGACGTCTTTTATAATTCTGTCGGCGATATAATTTCGCGTTCCGGACATACGACGGAAAGTACTTTCACCGTGACTGCGCGAACATACTGTACGCGGGCCGGTCTCTCCTCTGTCTCACTCACACAGCTGTCTACTCGTCCTTGTACTGGCTTGCTGGCTGGCTGGCCTTGGCATATATAGATACCAGCTGGGAGGGGTAGCATCTCTCTCGGCCATGTGACCGTGATTACGTAATTTCGTTGAAACTTTAAATTATTATAACTCAACAACCATGGGATGAATTAATTCGAAATTCACAGGGATTAACTTTTATGACGTCCGCTATAATTCAGCGTTTGTCCCGTTGAAATTGGTTAAGGCGTTAAAAAGCTGGTAAAAGAAAAATTCTTTCGAGAAATATCTCTAGGGGAGGTGAGCTTCAAGCGACAGGTGACGTCACTTGACTCCGCCTAGTGCACTCGTAGGGTCTGGCACATACTGGAACATTCTTTACATAGATGTTCGTACGTCGGTCGGATCTTTTATGCTGAAGTAATGTTTCTTTCAATTAATATGGACCAGGACCTAGGCTTTCCTGGTACATCTTCCCCTTGGTTGGACGAAAAGAAAATACGCAGGATTTCCTTTTCCAGGCTTTACTCTTCCTGTGGTACATATTGTTTTAAATTGGCTGAGTTATAAATACCCTCGAAAGTGCCGTCCAGTTTCACAATTTCATAAGCCCCGTTTCTCAATACAGTGCGGACACGGTAAGGACCTACGAATAGTGGACAGAACTTAGTCGTAAATCCTTCTCTCAGGGTTGGAAGTAGCTGGTCTCCGTATTAAAATAAGGTCTCCAGGATTCAATGGTCTTCTGAACTTAATATTACGCTGGCGTCGTTCTCTGAGGGCGGCTGCATGTCTTAACCTGGTCAGCGCGTCGTTGATCTTAACTTGCTGCGGCACAATAACATTTGGTAGAGCTGGTAAAATTCTGTCCCAAGGTCGCTCTGGTTTTGACCCATGATGTAGGCTGAGAGGAATGTCATTAGTAGATTCATGCACAATAGAGTTCATAATTTTTTGCATTACTGGCAAGACCTCGATCCACTTCCAGTGATGTTCACTACAATAAATTCGACAGAATTTAGCGAGTTCTCTCATTATTCTTTCAGCAGGGTTAGCTTCCGGATGCCTAATAGAATTCATGATATGTCGAATGTTGAGTTCTTCCAAAGCCTGTTGGAATTCTACGGAAGTGAATTGCGTTCCGTGATCCGTCAGTAGGTATTCAGGCTTTCCCATCTCGGGGATGATGTTCTTTTTCAGCCTCCTTAAGATGTTACCGGCGTTAGCTTTCTGGATAGGCAATAACATAGTATATTTGGAAAAGACATCCACAACTACAATGACATGTCTGTTCCCCCTGGTCGCCTTTGGCAAAGGGCCGTACAGATCGATTGCCATTATTTCTCCGGGCTTTTCCGGGATCAGCGGTTTGGGAAATTCCTTGAGGAGATAATTATTCGACTTGATCCGCTGGCATAAATCACAGGACCGTAAAATTCTCCTAATGTCTCGCCTAAGATATTCCCATGTAAACCTTTCCTTAATAAGGTTGAGAACTTTATCCGTACCAGCATGACCTGAAATTGAGTGACAATGCCATATGATAGCCTTCCTGATTTTAACAGGTGCATAAATCCTGCATTGCGTCTTGGCTAAATCAATGTATTTCATAAGAATCCCATCCCGTAAACAGAAGTTTGAAGAGAGTCTTTGGAGACGTGGGAATTCATCATCATCGGCGGGAATCGAACCTGATAAAAATCGAATTAATTCCCTACAATTGGCGTCTCTTCGTTGCATCTGGGCAAGGTAACGAAGTTTGCGAAGACATTCTTCGTCATCATCAGTCATGATGTTAACCTCGTGAACTTCTATAACTTCAGCAGGGTTGCGGCTGAGGGCATCTGCTAATGCATTCTTCCGGCCAGGCCTATGTATTACTGTGAGGTCAAATTGTTGAATAAAAAGAGCCCATCGGGAAACTCTCTCATTCGTCATGTCAGATGACAGTATGAATGTCAGAGCTTTATGGTCTGTGTAAATCGTAATGGGATAGCCGTAGATAATTTTCTTCCAATACTGGAGAGAAAAAACAACAGCCAGAGCTTCGAGTTCAGTTATAGTATAAGACTTTTCGTGAGGTCGTAGTTTTCTACTTAGAAACGAGATGAAAAGTCTGTAATCGGGATCTTCAGGTCTCGCTTGATACAGTACTGCGTCTATTCCTACAGAGCTGGCATCACACTCTATGAAGAATGGAAGAGAAAAATCCGGATAAACTAGTTTAACAGAGTTTTTCAACATGTCCTTGGTGGCAAGGAAAGCTCGTTCACATTCTTCGGTCCACTTCCATCTATTATTCTTAAGTAGCAGTTGCTGAAGAGGAGCTACCGTCTCAGTGTAATCTGGACAGTGTTGAGAAAAGAACTGACAAAGTCCTAGGAACTGTCTCACGTTTCTAATGCGCTGAGGTCTAGGAAAGTCAATGATACTCTTAATCTTGGCAGGGTTGGGTTGAATTCCATCACCACTAATTACATGTCCTAAGAATAATACTGATGTTTGAAAAAGTTGACTTTTCTGGGCATTTATCTTGAAATTCTTCTTCTCCAATTCCTGCAGGACCAGATTGACATCTCTCACGTGCTCTTCGAAAGTTCTCGAGGCAATCAAAATGTCGTCAACATAAATCGTAGTTATGTCCTTTACATCATCTGATAAGTGTTTTTCCAAGGCTCTGATCAAAACAGCTCCCGAGTTCTTAATGCCAAAGGGCATTTTGTTGAAAACATAGGTCCTATTTTCAAATAGGAAGCCTGTGAATAGCCTACTTTCAGCATCCAATTTTATGTGATAGTATGAAGAAGTTCCGTCAAGGCAACTAAAGAAATTCATGCCGTGGAATCTTCTGATAATATCCTTAAGTAATGGAGGACGGTCATATTCTAAGGTCAGTCGGTCATTTAGGACCCTTGCGTCGAGGCAAATTCTGATACTGCCGTTAGGCTTACGCACTATGGCCAATGGATTCAAGTACTTAGTTACGCAAGGCGAAATTATCCCATCGTCTGTCATTTTATGAATTAAGTTGCGAACTTCTTCTCGATATTTCTCGGGTACGGGATATGGTTTCTTCTGATAAGGGGACAAGTCATTTACATCAAGATGATATTCATAGCCAGCTATCTCTCCAGGCTTGTCATCGAATACACATGCAAATTTCTGTAGAACGTCATTTTTAGCCTCCTCCAATTTTAATTTAATTTCCGGGTCTTCAACCACACTGGCTATTGACATTATATAGTCCGGACCTATGATGGAGTTCTCATTGAATAGGGACTCTGCATCGTCCTCACTTTGGCCACCCTTTCTACTTTCCGCTACGGCTGGCGCAACCTCACTTACAGCGGGCTTAATAATGTCACCACCGGCTTCTTCGAAACGGGCTCCCTTCTCTTGAACTTCCAGGTCACTTCGTCCTACCAGCTGTAGTCCTACGGAATTATTCTTGAATCTTACGAGGTTGGCATCATAGTCAATGGTTCCTTTGTATTTGATCATAAAATCTGATCCAAGTATTAAGTTGAAGTTAAGACGTGATACTACTAAAAATATGTGTTCGAATGTCTGACTGTTAATTTCAAACTCTAAACATGCCTGGGATTTACATTTAACAATTTTATCAGGAACTATCCCTCTTATTTTAATCTGAGCTGCAGGCAATAACAAAACATTGTTCTGATCTTTAAGCGAGTCTACAAGCTTATCAGAAATTAAAGAAGCTTGCGCTCCAGAATCGATGAGCGTAATCACCTGTAGGTTGCCTGTGCGTACTGTTATGACAGGTAGTGAACGTGTAATAATTGGCCTTAGTGTTTGTGCGTCTTCGAATAGTAATTCGGAATCGTCAATATGCCAGTAATTGATAACAGCAGTACAATAATTTGAAATTTCGTCCTCATCGTGTTCTGTAGTTAATCTCCATATTGCGAGATCGGCTTTTTTTTAATAGCGCCTGTTGATTCGGGATCAGGTGATCTTTGTTCTCTTGGTCCGAATTGACGTTGGTATTCCAGGGATGTAGCTCCAGGCTCATCAGGATTACGATTTCTCTCCCTGATGTATTTCCGTGTATCCTTCCATCTATTTTCAAGTTCTCGTCGTCTGGACTCACGATTTTCTTCAGGAGTGCTTTCGTGCTGTCTCCATAAATTCCTAGGTTGGTAAGGGTGTCTATCCTGATTCCTCTGACGTCTGAAATTCCGGAATCTGGTTGGGTTGGTAGGGCTTAATCTGCCTTCTTCACGTGTCCTGGGTTCCTCTCTCTCCGGCGGTTTTATTTCCGCAGAATTCGTATTTATTTCTCGACTCCTGTTAGTTTTCGGACTAGATTGGGTATTAGCCGTATCTAACCTACGCAAAGTAGCGTCAAAATGCTCCAATGTTTTAATGTTGTCAGCGACTAGTATTTCTTGAACATGAGGCGGATATTGAAGTGTCAGGATCTGATTAAGTTCGATATCTGGCAAAGGTGGATCTAAAAACTGGAGCTTCTTTAATTGCATTAGGCAATAATCGGAATATCGGGAAGTATTGACTGAAGTATTGTATTTACTAGAGTAGAGTTGCATCTTGACAAGGTGCTGTCTTTCTGAATCCCAAAAGCGTTTAAGAAGTGCCTTTTTAAAGTCGTCATAGTTTTTAAAGTTGCTCTTAAAAGCTATGAACCATGATAAGGCTCGTCCTTCTAGAAGTTTGGATACTACTCTAAGTTTCCTATCGTCATTTACCCTATTCTCTTCCAGGTAATCGTCGACATTTAACAAAAATTCTCGAGCAGTATACTCGTCACATCCTGAAAATTTGACTGGTTTGTCATCTGGTACTTTAATAAGTGCTGTTGTGCTGTGTACTTCCCTGGACGAACCAGGAATTGTGACGTCAGTCGTATGTTCTTTGAGTTTAATTTGATTCATTTCTTCAGACAAATTTTTAATTTTAGAATTAATTGAGGTGTCTAAATTTGTTATTTCATTTCTCAAGTCAGTTTTAATGACTTGTACGTCTTTACAGAAAGCAGCTATCTGGGTATGCGTACTGTCTAGCTGTCCTGTAATACGCTTGTCGAGTTCTCCTTGCGTGCTCTTAATTAATCCTATCTCGCTTCGTAATTTACCCACGTCGCTCTTTAATGCATCTCGCAAGGTTTCCTGCACCTGAGCTAGCTTTACTTGAGTTTGTGAGATGTTACCATGGGATTCTTGAAATTCAGTCCGTAAATCTTTAAGTTCAGTAGAAAATGCTTGAACGGAAGGAAGAACATTTCTAAGATCTTTGTCTAAAGACTTGACGACCTCTGTCTTTATTTCCTCCTTGATAGACTCTAAGTTTTCAACAAACTGATCCCGCATGTTTTTCAATGTGGCTTCGACTTGTGCACTAGAATCAGTAAGTTTCTTTTCGAGCGAGTTCCAGCTTCACGGAATCGTTGCTCGATAAGGGCACTAGATTCAGTGAGCCTTTTATTAATGACTTTATCCGCTTCAGCAAACTTAGTGTCCAAGGTCCTGTCAATTTTAGAAGTTAAGTCTTCAACCTTACTATTTGACTCAGTTAACTGCGCTTGAAGTTGAGTATTTTGTGCCTGCATTTGTTGTTGAAGTTGAGTATTTTGAGTCTGCATTTGTTGTTGAAGTTGAGTATTTTGAGCCTGTAGTTGAGAATTAGACTCTACCATTTGCGTATTAATTCGATCTATTTGCGTGTTCATTCGTGTTATCTGGTTATTAGACCTATCAATCTTGGCATTCTGATCGTTAATGCTAAGCCTGAGAGCTTCGATTGCTGCAAGTATGTTATCCATGTTTCCGGAATATTCGAATAAGTCAAATACAACAAGTTCTTCGTGTTCATAATGATTGCAGTCGGATCCTGTACTCAAAATGCAATTTATTATGACTTGAGTCGAACCCTGAATGTTGCGATTATTACTGGCGCATCATCTATTATTATAGCACGGCTCCAAATCAAGTCCTTGAAGTTGCGACGTCATCTATTATTATAGCACGGCTCCAAAATCGGGCCCCTAAAGTTGCGGCGCCATCTATTATTTTACTATCCTCTCTGTACCAGGAAAAGTTGTGGGCAAAGGGCATGAGTAGGACCTCAGGGAGTGGAACTTGGTTTTGGAGCCGATATGGAGTAGGATAGACTCGCAGAGCGAATAATAGATGGTTAAAAAATCTTTTTCAAACAATTTATTAATTCTTCACCCTGCGATATGATTTTTGATTCAAATCTGGCATTGAAATTAAAAGTTTGAAAGTAATCTTCCTGAATTCTGTTCATGAAAATGGCATAAATACTACTGATTTCAAAGTCTTTCATATGTGAGAATATGAGGTATTGAATTTCCACCTAAAGTCTTTCTAAACCTAAGCACACACTTATAATTGTAAATTAAATTTTGGTTAATAGTTCTCAGTTCGTCAACCTTGATATATAGCACACTTGAAAAGCCTAAAGTCATTCTACGAGATATGAAACTGAAATTTGAAATTAAATTAATCACTTCTGAGAAATTATGAGAACTCTGAAATATTTGTTCACACGCGGCACTGAAGTTTCCACTGTTCACAAATTAATGAAAAAAAATTTTAGTCAGTTTGTTACTACTCACTTATGGCAAGAAATGTTGCTACAAAATGTCGAAGGATGGACATCTGGAATGTTCCGTGGAGAATCAGGATCGGCGATGTTCCCTTGACACACCATGTTGACGTTCCCGATGAGGTGATGACGGCTGGAACTGGATCATGTAGAATTGCAGCTCGTTAGGGTGATTTTTCGCACACGAAAAATTCACTTAGTGCGAGTAGTTAACACTGACACTGTCATTTATGGCGTAATTGAAAGAATCACAGTCCTTCCTGTATGAATTACTATTTACAGTCGTTATTGAAACGTTCATAAATGCACAGTTCACACTTGAAAAGGCAAGTCGATAATCACAGTCTTTGAACACAGTCATTAAGTCACTAAGAATTATTTTCTGCTTATCCTGTTATTATAATGTTATATTACCTCAGAAAAGTTCTTAATTTTCACTCAAATTACTGTAAATCGTATACTGACGTGGCATGAGTGAAGGAATACAGTTCGATACTCGAAAAGAAATGAGTTCTGGTGATTCTACACATTAGTTTCTGTAGGAGTTCAATATCAGAAGTCTACACGAAATGACATATTCTGTGAACGTTAAATAGTTAATGTTTGCACTTCAATAAGTTCACTCGTATTACATTCTTAAATGTCTTTAGGATTAGACTGTAGTCGCGACGCGATATACTAAATATAGTGCGACGTCTTTTATAATTCTGTCGGCGATATAATTTCGCGTTCCGGACATACGACGGAAAGTACTTTCACCGTGACTGCGCGAACATACTGTACGCGGGCCGGTCTCTCCTCTGTCTCACTCACACAGCTGTCTACTCGTCCTTGTACTGGCTTGCTGGCTGGCTGGCCTTGGCATATATAGATACCAGCGCTGGGAGGGGTAGCATCTCTCTCGGCCATGTGACCGTGATTACGTAATTTCGTTGAAACTTTAAATTATTATAACTCAACAACCATGGGATGAATTAATTCGAAATTCACAGGGATTAACTTTTATGACGTCCGCTATAATTCAGCGTTTGTCCCGTTGAAATTGGTTAAGGCGTTAAAAAGCTGGTAAAAGAAAAATTCTTTCGAGAAATATCTCTAGGGGAGGTGAGCTTCAAGCGACAGGTGACGTCACTTGACTCCGCCTAGTGCACTCGTAGGGTCTGGCACATACTGGAACATTCTTTACATAGATGCTCGTACGTCGGTCGGATCTTTTATGCTGAAGTAATGTTTCTTTCAATTAATATGGACCAGGACCTAGGCTTTCCTGGTACAGTATATCTCAGATATTCAGTTCAAATATGAATCCATTCCAATTTATCAATAACTAGCAAATGTACCCGTGCTTCGCTACGGTATTCAACATTGTATTGGAATATCGAAATAAATACTGTACATGCAGTAAATAATATTGTTTTAAAATTGCATGTCTCTTAGTGTTATCCGAGAAACAGCAAGGGGAGGTCCGCACACGCTGTTTCCAACGTAAAGTGTTTGTTACGGATTTGTGATATAACGGCAGGCTCGCTTGCCTACTGCCATTCACAATCGAGTTGGGAAGTTTACATAATAATTGCAGGCCACATTGCCTACTGCGCGGTCAAAATCGATTTGGGGAGTTTTTGTTACAATGCCAGCCCCTCTTTCCTACTTCCAGACAGATAACAGTTGAGGAGTTTTTATTATAATGGCAGACAACTACCCTACTATCAGTCGAAATTGAGTTGTGTAGTTATCATTATAATGTCAGACCTCTTTTCCTACTGCCAGCCACCTTACTGCCAGTCACACCAAGTTAGTGAGTTTTCATCAATATAGCAGGCCACTATCCCTAATCCCAGTCACATTTTAGATGAGGACATTTGTTTATAATGGCGGGCACCCTTGCCTAATGCCAAACACAATCGGGTAGGGGAGTTTTAAACAAAACTGCATGCTCCCTTGCCTTCTTCAAGTCAAATCGAGAAGTGAATTATTTATTACAATGGTAGGCCTTCCTTACTAATGCCAGTTACGCAGGAGTTGGAGAAGGACACCTTTCCTACTACCAGTCAAAGTCGGTGTGGGGAGTACTGATTACAATAGCAGACACAGCCTTTCTCGATCGCTACAAATCGACATCAGTGAATATAGATCGACATACGAAAGTTTATGCATGTTTACAATATTGCAGACCTTCATTTACAGATTAACTGCTCGTAAACGTACGTCATATCGAAAAAAGGATTATACCAAACGACGCCGGATTTAGTTGCCTAAATAGCTGGTCCTATGATATCTCATCTATTCTTGGGTCAGATTGAGTTAAAAACGTTGAACAGGGTAAAGTGTTTGTAAGATTATCTCACATTGCATTACTTTTCGGATGTGACAGCTACATACATAGCATTTGGCTCACATATGACTACTGGGTGGGCCAATTTTCGTGAAGAGTTTGATGATTCTGTATTTCATATAAGTAATTGAAAGTATGAATTATGCATGTGGAAAGTTCAAATTTTCTTAACATCGATTAATAGAGAAAAATTAAACGTAAAAGGACCGAGGTTGTAGATCATTCCTAACTGAACGGAGATTGTGCAATCCGTTATGTGATAGGACTTTCCGAAGGTCTGCACCATCATTAAAATTGCCTGCACCGAGCTCGATAGCTGCACTCGCCTAAGTGCGGCCAGTATCCAGTATTCGGGAGACAGTAGGTTCGAACCCCACTGTCGGCAGCCCTGGAAATGGTTTTCCGTGGTTTCCCATTTTCACACCAGGCAAATGCTGGTGCTGTACCTTAAGGCCACGGCCGCTTCCTTCCCACTCCTAGCCCTTCCCTATCCCATCGTCGCCATAAGACCTATCTGTGTCGGTGCGACTTAAAACAACTAGCAAAAAAATTGCCTGCATATTTCGATATTCTTCGGGGATAAAAAGTGAAACATTTAAAGATCTTGGAATTTTCCGTCCGTTACAGGCTAAAACGTATAATTTTGTCAAATTTCAATTATCTTTTTCTTCTGGCAGATTATTCCGCAATCTGGATTTTAGGCGAGGAGGGTAAAAATTAGGACTTTCAAGAAACTAAACCAAAAATTATGCAGATGGTCATTATAACCCCTTAAACGGAAAACTGTACGAAAATTTCGCCAAAATAGTCAATGTAGAGGCACACAGTCGTTACGATTTTATTTGTATAGATAAGGAATCTGCTCGATGTACAACACCTTTTGGGCTATGTCCGCTGGACTTAACCTGCAAAACTGACCATTCATGATATCTCCCTTATTAATCCTCATGACGAAAAAATGCACATGAAAAAAGTTTTAGAGGTGGAATTCCATCACGTTTGGTCGATTTCCAGTCAGCTTGGTCTTGTTCTGTATATATTGTGGAAGAGTAAAATCACCATTTCGTTTTCCTATAAACCGCCAGCCCATTCCGGAACATGAAATGTTATTGACCTTTAAAACCTACCTTTGGTCAGGTGGATGCTAAATATAAATTTTGGTTCGAATATCTTCAGTAGTTTCCAAGTTGTAAGGAATACGCTTTACAAGCACCCGCTCGTGAGTTAACTCCAATGGGACTTGTACCGAAAAACGGTCTGTTAATGATATCTCCCTTATTAATCCTCGTGTCGAAATGATGCACATGAGAAAAAAGGTTTAGAAATTAATATCCATTAAGGTAGGTAGATTTCCATTAAATTTGGTTGTGTATATTTTGTGGGAGTGCAAAATCACGGTTTTGGTTTCGTATAAACCCCCAGTCAGTTCAGGGATTTAGAAACAATATTTGCCCTAAAACCTATCAAGTACAGGTGGATTCTTAATATGAAGCTTGTTGGAAACACATCCAGTAGTTTGTAGCACTCGCGTACATACGGCGTATTTAGGGAAGAAAATAATACAGTTAAGAATGTTGAAATTAATAGAAAATGAATTATAACTGAGGACAGCCGGATAACGACAAATATGTAAATGCCAAGTGAATGTATTGGAAAATCAAATGCCCCTCAATAAATTATGCTGGTGTGAGTTATGGATATAATAAAGCGGTAACAGAGGAGAAATTTAGGTGCAGTTATTCTTAGTTAAACAAATAAGAAGATGACTAATGGTGTTATTACTTAATCTATTCGAGGGCGGTTATAACCTACAACGATATTCCGCCAATATCCCGCAGATAGGCCGATTGACGCTTCTCTTGCCTTCTACCCAAGGAGCATCCACGAATTTAAAAGCATGATGAGGAAAATGGCAATACGTTACTTCCCTGCTGGCATGCAGTCAGAGGCGTTGCAATGGTAACCTATAGGTTCGTTGTCGGTCTGTCGGTCGTTCAATGCAGAGCATGATATCACCAGAAAATTGTAAATTTCTACGTCATGTGAAGAGAAAGGTAAATTATGAACATAACGAAAGTTGTTTATAATGAAGAGACGTTTCACGTACGGTAAACGGAGTTTAGAGAAAAATCAATAGTATAAAAGAAAATGGAGGAAAACCATTCTGGTTTTCCTATAACCCCCCGTCTATTCAAAGATTTTAAAATTATATGCACATCGAAACCTTTCCCGGGATGAATATATTCTAAATATGAAGTTTGGTTGAGATCTATCCAGCCGTTTCGACGTGATATTGGAACAGACAAACAGACACGAAAAGTGAAAACCACCGATTCGGTCTTGAGTTGACCTAAAACGGATAAATATCTGAAAAATTAGGAAAATAAAAGAAATTACAAACAGCGCAACTTTATTTATATAGATTAACCTTTTTTAAATGGTGGCCATTCATACTGTACGCAGGCATTACCTGAGCATGCGTATGTTTTATTGTCTAAAAAGCAAAATAACTGGCAATATGGCTAGTCCTGTCACCTAATAAAAATGTGTGTACTTCAGTCGTATCAAAAGGTCCACACATTTTCTCTTACTAACTATAATCACAGTCGTGATTGAAACAGTCTAGTGAACAGATGTGCTAAGTAGAGTGCTGAATATGGGACATTCACCAGTGCAGTACAGGGCAGTTATAGGAAGGTGGAATGGAGGAGTGGAATGTAAAAATGTGGTAGGAGAGATTAAAAATGGGCAGCTAATTGGTGTATTGTCAACCTTGATGGTAACTGGAATGATAGCAATCTTACTGGAAATTGGTGGAGTTGAGTTAAACCCGGGGCCTGGCCCAGTTGGTGTAATCGGATGGGAAGAATTAGAAATGATTAAGGAACTGATGAAAGAATCATGTCAGGATGAGCGAACAAGAGACCTAATTAGGGAAGAAGCCAAGGAAATTAACAAGGAAATACAAGAGTTATAAGAGTGTGTTAATGACGAGATGAATGTGATTAAAGAGAGAGTGGCTTATAACGCGAAGGAAGTAGAACGACTGAATACCAAAGTCAGGGATTTAGAGGAGGAACTGAATAAAGTAAATTGGTCTGAAAACAAAACTAACCAAGAGCTCAGGAAGAAAAAGACATTTTTAATTTTTGGTGTACCGAAAGGAGACAACGAAAGGAAGGTGGAAATTATATAATGTGGTAGAAGTAATAAAAAGTAAAATGAAGATAAACTTTAGTGAAGTGGACATAGACAATGTATATAGAGTGGGGAAAGTGAAGGGTAGGAGACCTATCAAGGTTAATATCAACCCTGATGGTGGGAATAGTGATAAGAAATACCAGCAACATAAAAGTTGAGAAAATTTGGGTGAGAAGGGACATGGGCAATGGCGTCATCAAGGGACAAAACATTTTACGCAGGCACCTAGGCAAAGCAAGATATCAAGGTCTAGAGACCTACATTAAAGGGCAGCTTCAGATCGTTGGAGACGGTCGCTGGTGGCGCACGTGGACACCAGTTCAGCTACAGGAAATAGACGAAAAACACCAGCATCAGTAGAGTGTAACGTATGAGGAAGGAGCAGAAGTGAGCAAGGTAACGCTGACGGAAGTCAGTGATGAAGTAGGTGGGAGCGATACGGCAGAAGGAAGAGGTGCGAATACAGGAGACGAGCAGTCAGTGGCGCACGCGGGAGCGGAGGGCAATGCACTGGAAGACAGCCCTACTAACCTTAATGGTTCTCCTAAAAGGCTTTTATGTATCAATGCCTGTGTTCAAGAACTCTCGGCTGCGAGTGATATTCGGATAGATATTTGGCAGTTCTTGGTAAATGTTGCTAATTCAGACTGGACACGAGAGTGTGTGAACGTTTATATTTAAAAGGATCACGCCAACGAAGTGTACAAACTGCATTGACACTGCCAGCCAATGGACCCTTAACGATGAAAACGTTCCGTTAGCCTTCCTATCTGAATTATTCCGGTCAGGGATGCTCTTCGTGTTCGAAGGCGCAATCGGATTGGCGGAGACAATTCTTCTTTTCGAGAACATGAGGTTCATTTTGTACTTTAGGAGGCGCGATTCAAATTGATGAACTTGCCGTATTTGCTGTGCCAGATCTCTCCGCTGCTATGCTTCAGGAGAGGGAGGGGAAGTGGGGTGTATGCTAGACGGAGACAGAGACAGCGCTTCGCGCGAATGAAGTTTCTGCTTAACCAGAGTATTGTCCTTGTCTCTTACAGGCAATATCCAAAATTTGGTCATTAAATAGCCGTAATTGCACACACAGTAACTAAGACACACTTGTCAGTCAAGGAATGAACCCGATCGTTTATTCTCTCGTGTGTCGGTGCCGTCACACGATTGCTCCTTCCTTTACTCACAACATTGTAAAAGGAATGGCATACTTAACAAAAGAAACAATACGCCCAGTGGTTTGATTACAGTAAATCTTCAATATTCCCCCTTCACGTGAAAAGAAAAAGTTCATGGGAGTTAAATCTGCTGAGCGTGGAGGCCATTAACGGTCCCACCACGGCTTATCCATCTCCCTGGAAAGTGATCATTGAAGTGCTGCGTGACACAGGGTGTGAAATGCTATGGAGGGCCGTTCCGACGCCCTCACATACACTGCCGAATACCTAGAAGAAGATCTTCCAATAATCCAGGCAGTGATTCTACCGAGAAACGGTAGCATTCCCCAACGTTCAGATGAGAAGGAAGGACATACAACCCAAGTAGATAATCAGCAAAAATTGCGGTCCAAATGTTGCAAGAGTACAAACTGGGGCAAATATTCATTTATAGGAAGGGGAGTTAGGGATTGGAATAACTTACCAAGGGAGACGTTCAATAAATTTCCAATTTCTTTGAAATCATTTAGGAAAAGGCTAGGAAAGCAACAGATAGGAAATCTACCACCTGGGCGACTGCCCTAAATGCAGATGAGTATTGATTGATTGAGTTTTTATTGATTGATTGATTGACACTAAACCGATGTTGAAATGTGCGCACTACTGTCACATGAGGGTTTGTTCCACCCTCCTCCACGCAGTCACCTCGCAATTGTCACGAAAGTTGAATGATATGGTTTGCGGCGGTTAGGGTGCCGGACATCATAAAACAGTGCGGCTTCTCTCACGTTGCCATTTTCTGCTCCATAGGCTAGGTGCATATCAGCCGTTTCACCGTTGGAGTACCGTAACCGAGCCATTCTCACCAATTTATACAGCAAACGTAGTAGCTAATGTGGACAAAAGTGCTGTATACTACCTATTTGGGCTCGGAATTCACTGCGCTAAACGAAACGAGATATTTGTGCATTCGCACCGAACATAATCTCTGTCTCCGTCTATCATACACCCCACATCCTCTCAATTCCCTTCCCTCCTTTGAAGCACATCAGAGGGCAGCGATTTGCGATCTGACAGAGGAAATACGGTGAGTTCGACAATTTGAATCGCCCGCCCGGAAATAACAAAGAAACCACATTTTCTCGGAAAGAAAAGTTTTCTCCGCAAATTCGATTGCGCCATCGTCCTTAACATAACAAAAAGAGAATTTTTATTGGTATAATTTATATACACTCTGTATAAACTGCATTACTTTTTTAATGACGTGGTTGTCAATTACATCAACTCTCACCAATGTGACTAGCCGGTTATGACTTCGTCCTGTCAGAAGCAGGTGCTGAGGACACTTTATTGCAACTACTAAGCATAAAATGCAAGTCATCGATCTTATGCTAATCCTTGAAAGTCATCTGTTTTCTGGCTGCACAGTAGACCCCTTATGCTATGCGTACACGTTGCCCACGGTGTTCGAAATAAAGATGATTGTATTATTTATCGGCCATTGTCTCTAAAATAAATCAATGAACCAATGGTATATTGATTAATAAAGATATATGGTCTGATTACTTAATTAGTGAAAATGAGTCCGAACGTGTATTCTTTGCTGTGATAAGGGGAAATATCGGTGGTGTCGATATTACGTTGAACAATGTGCGATCAGGACTCTTCGTATTTTCACCCTCCATCTGCTACATTCAGCGAATATATTGGTGCGGAGGAAAGTGTAAATATATTCAACCGGAAGTTTAATGCTATGTTTATATTTATTGTTTAAACTGTGATATGTTTTCTTATTTATGCTGAACAAGATAAACGTGTAAGCAGAACAAGTGATTGCTGAAACTACATAGCCTAAAATCCCGCCATCACAGGAAAAGAGCAACGGCTTTAATCTAAGTGAGAATTGAAAAAAATCATTTGACACAAATAGCTTCAGAGTGGTTCAGAATTCTCAATCCAAATCATAATCCAAGAGGCTTCGATGAAGCTTGCGCGCTCTATCGGCACTGAATCGGTTTCTCATATCATATGGCAGATATGCATACTGTCTTCATAAATGGGGCTTCCGGAGAACACCTGACACTGACTGTATAACTTCCCAACAGACTGAGGGAAGCGCCTTTTCAGAATGTTCGATGCGTTTATAAGAGGGGACTTCAAAAAGTAAGTTACACATTATTATGGCAGGCCAGGCAAATTTTATTGAATGCTGCACTGCACTGCAAAGTGACACTAATTTTAAAAGTCCCCAAGTCTCTACCAAGTCCCTGTAAACAAGAGTTTGAACGTCGATATTGATTTATGCTATATATCGACGGCGGGCGAGCAATACCTCGTTTCCCACAATGATCTTCCAATATATTATCCTCCTTGAGTCTGGTCACGCCTGCCTGTCACACATGAATATGCAGTCCATCAGAACAACGTTCCTTCTAGACATGATACTGTATAGGCTTTTGGGATTATGCCGTGTCAAGAGAATTAGGTGAAATTCTTTACATTTCGCAGAGAACTGTGCTCTGTGTCATCAGAAGAAAATCTCGACTGTCCACGAGAAATGCTTCTTAAGCAATGACTTTTTGAAATTATACGTTATAATAGAAGTGGAGATGGTACGTTCATTCGTCAGCAGATGGCTCCCCGGATGTGGCACAGAGCTAGCGTTCGAAGCGGAAGCTGACCGAACCATCAGAATCAGTCTAAGAGGGTCACATAACATGTGTACGTAACATATGACATTGACACAAGCCTAGAAGGAAACATCTGGCGATGAGGGACGTACGAATTTGGAAAACACCGAGAGGATATAACAATAATAAAGGGACATGGAAGGGAACTACCTACGTAAATCCTTAATGGCTGGGAACCAGGTTTTACTTAATTGATAGCCAGTGTCCCTGTTGAAATTGTTAGGATTTCTATGTATTCCACAGCTTTCCGTATAATCCTGGATCTGTAGTGTCTAGCGTGGGTAAGAGCTCGAGCATCTTGGAACATGACATCATGACCCGATGATAGATCGTGTTCAGCTATTGCTGATTTGTCTTACTGGTTGTGACGAATGTTACATTAATGTTCCTTGATACGAGTACCAATGGACCAGCAAGTTTGGCCGATGTATACCTTACCGCAAGCGCAGGGAATTAGGTATACCCCAGGTTGTAAAAGTGGGGACAATATGTCTATAAGTACGGGCCGTTAAAGCATCGATGGCAACGTTCCTTCTGTTCATTTTCCTTTCCTAATGTGAAAGGAAAATGCCCATTAAATGCATAAATTGTAGGAGTGCGTAAATACTTCATGAAAATGTACATTCCTACAATACGGTACAATAAGGTTCATTTTTCTTTTGCCGATGGCATAGGAAAATGAACACTGCGAATATTGTTCTGATAGACTCCATATCCGCGTGTGGCTATGAGGCGTCACTAGTCTAAAGGAAAACAATGGGTAGGAAGAGCTTTGTGGGATACGAGGTATTGCTTCGCGCACCTTCGATATATCGACGATGGTATGAAGTGCGTACAAAACCCACGAAACAGTCCGAAATGAGAAGGAAACAGTTTGTATAATATTGACCTCTCCCATTCGGACAAGACTTAAAAATACAGCACTCCACATGGAAAATCAGTATGATCCTCTACATGGACAATGTAACCTTGAAGATGGTTTTTCATGGTTCCATAATTTCATTTAAGGCAACTGCCGTTCACTATTACATTGCCACCGAAAACAAGGCTGCGTTAGTGCGAAGTTACAAAACTAACAGTCGAAAGTGACTCAAATCGAATGACCAGTTACTGTAGTAGCTGTGAATTCTATTTATTGATTTTACTTCTTGGATATTATCGCGAAATTGTACTTCAAATATTTCTACGTGAAGGTCGTAAGATGAACCACTAAGACAGTTCAGGGAAAAGACAATAGAAACTTTTATCTCATGATAATGGAATGTTGCCCTCCAGACAATATAAAGAAAACGGGAAGATAAGAAATGAGTAAAACAGAAATGCGGTAGTTTAATGCAGAAGTTGCAGATTCACTCCTTCGTGATAGGAAACAATGGTATCAGAAACTCTTTATCAGCATATATCAGCAAGTCATGTAAGTTTATATGATAGCCCGGGCCGGGACATAATAAAACTTTTCTGTATACTAGATTGTGTTATCCTGATTTCTCACCTTTCTACTTTTAGTTTTCATTGTCGAATACTAAGCCGAAATAACTATGCGAGGAATACATACAGCTACCAAACAGGATTACGTGCTTATCTGGGATTGATTTCTATATATGAGAGTTTTGTTCGATAATGGCAAGTTATATAGAGAGTTTCAGGTGTGTAGGTAGTGGAAGGCTCGCGTGTGTCATTGGCATACGGCTGGAAATACTACACCGTGAATCTACCTGCCTATCCAAGGTCTTTTTCTGCTAATAATAACAGTAGCCCAGAAGTGATGTACTGAGGTCTTATCACACGCATATACTCTCCTCACAGCGTGAGAGCAATGTGTGCTGCCTGCACCTGTACAGTCCCAACAGCACTAAAGAATGGCTGGCATTTATTTTCATTTTGCTTGCACTTGAAATAGTATCACGAGCAGCGTTGCCAATATTAGAAGACAAAATTAAAATGGCCTTTGCTCTATGTTCGATTTTGTTAATTTGCAATTAGTAAATGCTGGATATCTGTGGCGCAGTCTGTTAGTCGTTGATCTTCTATTGCCATGGTAGCTTGTTCGATCCAGGGCGAAGTAGACGTATACAGGATGGTCAGTAGCAACGTGAACCGGTATGTCGTCCTGACAAACAAAGCAAAGTCATCTCCGTACAGGCCATGAAGGCCTTTGGAGGGGTGGAAGGTGAAGGCTTCCACTATCCGCAACCTCGGCACTTGATGGGGTAGAGTGGTTAGTTCTATTCCCAGCCGTCATTGCCCCCAGGTATTAACCTGTTACTCACTTTTGGTGTAGGCTGCGTGAACATCAGGGCCATATGCACCTCAGAAGTGAAAATCTCTTTTCTTAAATTCGACGACTTCCTGACGGGGATTCGAACCCACGTTCTTCCGCGCGAACCGAGCACGCCTTTTCCACCTCGGCCAGGCTGCCCCTTAGTCATACTGATAGGTAATTTAAAAAATACGGCAATATCTCGTGCCGTTGTCATTTTAGATCGCTACGCGGCCGAATTAAAATGGGCTTTCCTAGGCGGTGTTGCTAAAACTGCACGTGGCTTTGTCGGGCTTGAGAGTCATGCCGAGAAGTAAGCACCAAACACCAACACACCGTCGGTTTCAGACAGTGCCACTGTAGTGAGCTTGCTCCCTATCAGCATGATTATTTCTTCTATTGGCGCTCTAAAGCCGGTCATAAGCCACGTGCAGGTTTGGCAACACCGCCTCGCAAAGCCTATCTGAATTTGCCCGCGAAGTGATCTGATTGGTTACCTTCAGCAGCTGATAAAATGGCAATGTGTGAGATATCTAGTTATGTTTTTACAATTATTTATCATTATAAGCAAACCTCTATTGTTCTTATAGCCGTTTCACGTTGTTTCCGACCACCCTGGGTAAAGCTCATGTATGACAATTCTCGGCCCCTTTTCATCTTTCCTGGCTCAGTTATTTGGGGTGGACACTAATGTAAATTATTATTAGTTTCATATTCGGATGCCCTTCCTGACGCCAGCCTGATGTGAGGATTGTGCTCACTATTGCGTGTTTTTGTGGTGTTGGTTGTGAGATGTGGTGTATGTAAGTAGAGATGCATGTTAAGAAAACCACGAACATCCAGCCCTCGAGTTCGAGCGTAATCAAACGTGACTTATATCCCTAATCCGGCTGCGAATCGAACCGATTGAACCGAAGGCCACAACGATGATCATTCAGTCAAGGACTGGAAAATATTCTCAGCACCTCACACACCTCTTGATACTATAGCTATTGAACACACGCTCTAAATCTAGATATTAAAAGAATTTAATAAAAACAGCTTTGGCAAAATCCTTCCTTCCGTTCTACTGGACCGATTTGCTTCATTTCTGTTTTATTCTCTACGGAATTACCTGCCGGTAAGTCATGAGACACTGATAGGTCTCCAAGTTCAGCCAAATTTGAGTAATCATAAAATCAAATAATTAAATGACCACTCCAGTAATTGCAGGCGAAGGCTTAACCTAACCTGCAATATATTCCGTATTCAGCAGGTTGCTAAGCGACTAACACTTGCATGAATATTCTGATATATGAGATTTTCATCCTTAGTAATGTCATCGCATGCAGCCATGTTTGATTACTGCCTGTCAAGTCAGAGACTATACACTTCTTCTTATCACGGAAGAATACTATTCCCTGGCAGATTCTCTTGGATTCTCTAGCCTTTCCCAGCTTTCACATATATTCAACAGAAGACAGAGCGTTCGTAATAACGTACATGCTGCTAAGAGAAAAAAGTCTAAGTACAAATAGACCACACCATAACATACGTCCTAGTCATTATCTGAGAACACCTATGGATCAATAACCAAGCTATACTAAAAAGAGTGAAGGCCACTCATCTTAAAAAGTTCCCTGCCTGAAAAAAAGAACGCTTCTTCCAGACTAACCTATGAGCTCACAAGACAACAATTCTATATAGAAGAACTGCGATTAAAAATACCATTGCCTTCTGCGACACAATACCAGGCTTTACATCAAGAACTG
This sequence comes from Anabrus simplex, assembly GCF_040414725.1. Classification (NCBI taxonomy): domain Eukaryota; kingdom Metazoa; phylum Arthropoda; class Insecta; order Orthoptera; family Tettigoniidae; genus Anabrus; species Anabrus simplex. The sequence continues at coordinate 335,520,970 of NC_090268.1, forward strand.
CAGGATTAAAAAGTAAATATATGGATAGATTTTTACCAAACAATCGGCATTTTGACTTCAGAATGGACGAATTCTGACGGCGTACCACAAGGCGCTTCTTATTAAATGTCCATAAACCCATTGAAGAGGGCAGGCAAAACAGTATGACTACGAAAGGCACATCGAGACGAGTTATCTGTCCTATTTATAACGAATGTTGATGAGCAGCACGGGTCCTTTAGTAAATGTATTATTTTGTTATTTAGACAAAGATATCCCAAATGCAGTAATTTGTGCAGATCCTGTGGAACTACAGCGGGCAGGGTGAAGGATGCAGTTAAACAATTTTATTAACAAATTTTTTCCACAGTCTATATTCCGAAATGAATAATTTGAGGCTTTGATTTCCATTCAAATTCGCATATGTTATATTTATGAAATCAAAACACATTGGTATTCTAGAAATAATTGAACTTTTTGTTTATATCTTACCAATAATGCGATTTTGCATGAAAACGAACTGAATAATGTTTAATAATAATAGTTTAATGTCCCACTGTCCGACTCGTTGGCTGAACGGTCAGCGTACTGGCCTTCGGTTCAGAGGGCCCCGGGTTCGATTCCCGGCCGGGTCGGGGATTTTAACCTTAATTGGTTAATTCCAATGGCACGGGAGCTGGGTGTATGTGCTGTCTTCATCATCATTTCATCCTCATCACGACGCGCAGGTCACCTACGGGTGTCGAATAGAAAGACCTGCACCTGGCGAGCCGAACTTGTCTTCGGACACTCCCGGCACTAAAAGCCATACGCCATTTCATTTCATTTCAATGTCCCACTAACTACTTTGAAGCTTTCACTCACGCCAAAGTGCCGCAAGTTTATCCTACTCATATGAGATTGACGAATTTGAGCACCTTCAAATACTACCGAGCTGAGCTTGGATCTGAAGTGTCAACTTGGGCTAAGATAGGCAGTGTTCTATCGCCTGGACCAATCCACCTAACGAGGATTGTGAGCTGCTCCGTGTGAGGACAATGCAATTTAGGTTAATGTTATTGATACTCTACAAAGGAGTCAGGAAAAAAGGGCACAGATGGATTTCGTAAATTGTCACGGTGTACTAGCAGCTTGGAGACATGCTGTTTGAAAGATCTTATATAAGGGACGAGCAAATAGAATGAAATTGGGGTTATGGTGAAACATGTCGCCTGTCGAAACCGTATTACTTTATCTATTGGCTGACTCAAGTTCAAAGAACAATAAGCAAGGAAGAGGCCCTTGAAAATGCGAACCTCCGGTTAACCCCTCAGACATCGAAGTTCACCTGGGCTGAGTGGGTCAGGTGGTAGAGTGCTGTCCTTCTCAACGTAAGTTACCGGGTTGAAGTTCAGTTCAATCCGGTTGTACTTCAATGTACTTAAATACGCCAAGCTCTCGTTGGCCCAAAAAATACCTCCTTCATGGCAAAGTTCCTTCAGCAAATACGAGAAAAATACACTGGCGGAAAAGAATATGCAAACGCGAAGGGGTTGTGCTAGATTAACGAACGGTGGTAGGCTAGTTTATACATCTGAAAGATGACGTTGACTCAAATTTCCCGCAAATCGCATTAGCGTAGCTTTAGTAGCGGTTTCATGGCGTTGCACATCAGGCTTGTATTACATTCGGGCTGCAATGTGCGAGAGCGTTAGTTACCTGTGAGATTGGACGTAGAGAATGTGAGTGGGACGAAAATGCCAGTATCAAGAGGTCAGTATCAACAGCTCACTGCAGTTGAACGAGGCCATACAGTAGGGTTAACTTACGTGAAGGTGGATTTTCCTTCTGCGCTATTGCAGAGCGACTTGGTAGGAATGTCTCCACTGTACATGCCTGCTGACAGCAGTGGTCATGAGAAGGTACGCTCGCAAGAATACCGGGCTCCCGTGGCACCATCGAGAATGTGGACCGCCGTACGTAACGTATGGCTGTGGCGTGGCGGACTGCGTCTGCAGCAACAATTCGAGCGGCAGTTGGCACCACAGTGACGCAACAAACTGTTCGAAATCGGTTACATGAAGGACAGCCCCCAGCCAGACGCCCCGCGGCGTGCATTCCACTTACCCAAAATCACCGCCGTCTGCGACTTCAGTGGTGTCAAGCGAGAGCTCATTCGAGGATGGAGTGGAGGTTCGTTGTGTTTTCCGATAAAAGGCGGTTCTGCCTTGGTGCCAGTGATGACCGTGTGTTGGTTATAAGGAGGCGACGTGAGCGCCTGAATTCCATCTGCCTGCCGCCTCGACACACTGGAACTACACTGGGAGTTCTGGTCTGGGGAGAAATTTCCTATGACAGCAGAAGCACTCTCGTGTTTATCGCACGCACCCTGACTGCAGATGTGTTCGTCCGTCTCGCGATTCGACCTGTTGTGCTGCCATTCATGAACAACATTACCGGCTGTGCTTTCCAACAGGATAATGCACGTCTCCAAGCCGCTGTTGTAACCCAACGTGTTCTACAGAGAATCGACATGTTGCCTTGGCCTGTTCCATCCTCCAATCTGCCCCAATCGAGCGCGTGTGGGACATCATTGGACGACAACTCCAGCGTCGTCCACAACCGGCATTAACCGTCCCTGTATTGACCGACCAAGTGCAACAGGCATTGGACTCCATCTCACAAGCTGACATCCGGCACCTGAACGACACAATACATGCACGTTTGCATGCCTGCATTCAACAGTCATGCAATTACACCGGTTATTAAGGGACCATGCCTTTGCTGGCAGGACCTAGTGTTTACAGTGCGCTATGTCTTCTGGTATGGGCTAGAGCAATATTGTTACCTTCATTGATCTGTCTCAGCTTTATCCTTGGCTTTGACAATATGAAAGTGACTGAGGTGTGAGTGATGCTAGTAATGCCATTCCTTATGCAGCCAGTCCCTGCTATGAATGGTGTGAAAATGTTGCTCATAGGGTCAGTTGGTGCATGCATTTCAGTGGGCTTGGCAGACTGATATGTAATAGCAACTCTGGCTCGGTGAGGAAAGCAACGGGAAACTACCTCACTCCTCATTTTCCTAGTACACCTCTTCTGTGATGCCTAGGCCATTTATGACAGCTGATGGCGGAGCTGTTGAGGATCCAACCAGCCTTCGGGCTGAGGACTAAACATACATACATACATACATACATACATACATACATACATACATACATACATACATACATTAAGGGACCAGCATGGCACATTTGTGACGACTTGTCTCGCGCGGATATTAACTGTAGTCTTGTACCTTTAATCAATGAAATATGTTACATCGACACATATGTTACTATTATTTCCGTATTCTACATTCCTTATTTCATGGTGTTTAGAAATTTTTCCTCCAGTGTAGTATATGCGACTGAAAACCAACAACATTACTAATACAGCGAAATTCACGGAGTTCCCATTTGCTTTTGTCACTCAGCGCAGATGGGCTAACTTTTAAGAAGTCTTCTTCTTCTTCTTCTTCTTCTTCTTCTTCCTCTCCTTCTGATCATTATTACTATTAATCGCTTGGAAGCCAAACTGCAGGATCCGGCTGAATGTATGGCTTCGGATGCCCTGTTGGATTGGACTGTACGGTACATACGTACGTAAGAGTTGACTCAAAGGAGAACCGCAAAAGGCTGAGGATGAAGTATGACATTGTTTCCACTTACTTGTGCAAGCTTACCCACGTTTATTCTTCCTAAGCTTACAATACCGTATTGTAGGGATGTTGTTTGCATGGCGAATTTACTTGCTCCTACAGTATATTTGATTTAAGGTTTATTTTTCTTTACACATCAGCATAGGAAAATGAACGAAAATGTTTCTGTTGGACTGCATATACGTCTGTGGTTGAGAGGCGTGACCAGTCTTAAGGAATATAATGGACATAAAGAACACTGGGACATACGAGGTTTCAAAAGAAAGACATCGATATTATGTACTCTCAAGCACTGCTCCACATGATGTATCACTAAAGTGGTTAAGTGTAAGAGAGGGAAATGCGCCCTAACTTTGCCACCTACAAAGGCATAATAAATGCATTTATTAGGTCTAATAAGAAATATGCAGTCCTGTCTATTTTGTTTATTTTATTTTATTTATTTTACACAATAAGAAACTTCGAAGTTTACACTGTGTAACATACAAACTGTAGTTCCGCAATATCATCCTACCCTTCATACTGTTTACATTTGTGATAGTACATATATCACACCCTCGCACTATATTCAGAAGTAAGAGATATTATTGTTATTAATGATATTATTATTACCATTTGTATATTTTTTCGTAATCTTTCAGCTGGAAGGTTTTATTATGTGATATGAGTAAGTCGTTTTATACAAACAGATGTTAAAGCAGTACTATTTACAACTCGAAATGTTTCTGTGAGTCATACGGGCAGCCCAGAGTTCGATGACGCGGGCTGGTTGTTATTGTATTGGGACCCAGAAAAGGTTTTGAGGTTGGTCTTGGTATGGCAAGAGGATATTTCACTCGTGACTGGATGGCCAGAACTAATCTAGATGATGATGAGTAAGGGGAAGCTGAGATCTATTTAGGCAAGAGAGGAAACGGCGGAGAGGACTTGACTGCAAACTATGGTGAAACATGACTTGCCTTAAAACTTTTGTGGAACGTGGTTGACGTGAAATTTTGTGGAATGTGATGTGTGATACTGACCTACAAACTGTGGAGTGCTTAGGCACTTGGTAATTTATCACTTGTGGTTGCTTTGTGTCTTATGTGTTGGTGAGAGCTATGGGGTGCTTTATTTCAGACGTTTCATAACTTATGTTCTGGAACATGTTGCTCGAGTGAATGTATCTTTAACCAAGTGTTAAAATCAGTGGACACAGTATTATAAACGTAAAGTACCTATTATCAATTATGAGAATATGCTAGGTTAGCTTAGTCCTTACTGTTGGCTTCTCACTATTTTGTTGTTGTTGTATAAATGGAGCCTTCCAACAGTATTATTTGTGTGTATTATAGGTATATTTTGGTGTGTTGATGAGGTGCTCAAGCAAGAATATGATTCAGAATATAGTTAGTTGTTTTAGAATCAGTGGAGTTATTGATGAATCTACGTGCAGTTCCTACCTATTTAGTCATTTTCAGAAGGTTAGGTAAGGCCACTGAAAAGACGTACCAGTACGCAGATTTATGTACGCGCCCTTGGAGAGAGAATTATCATGCGTTATTAAACTTTGAGGGATCTATTCTCGTGAACTCTGGAATCCTTACTACAGACATTTCGACTAATTATTCTTATTCTTGTATTTTTTCAACTATTTTATAAAGTCATTTCGTTGATCTTTTTGTTCAGATGTCTTATTTATATGTTGCAATTGATTTTCATGCCTGAAGCGATTGAGTATTTAATTGTATTCATATTTTAATGTTATTTTAATCATAATACAATTGGCTCCCAACAGTAGGGCAATGGTTATTAATTATTATTATTATTTACATATATTACATTATCTAGCAGGTCAATTGCCTAACTCTCAAAAATATTCCGTCTTAGAATGTGTGCGTACCCAAATCACACTTGCATGATGCGGGAACATCGAAATACTGTATTATATTTTTCCTCGAATACTTAATGTACGTGAGAAAGTAACATTCCCTGTTTTCAATCCTAAACTGTGATTCTGTACTTCACATCGGTCTTTAAATGTTGAAGAAAACCCATTTGCAAATACCAGGGGTTGTTCATAGAAAATAAAGCATTGTTGTAGGAGCTGTACTATGGGGACATATAGACAATAATGTCAATGAGATGGCTCGTGTAAATGGGCTACTAAACCGCCATTATTTCATTTCATTGCTTCTCGTTTCATATTGAAAACTGGTTTGGTAACTTTCCAAAGTGCACATAAAAAGACCAATAAAATACCATTAGTGAAAGTGGTTGTTCTCCATAATAGGGCATGGAGAAAGCGGTATGAATGGCCCCAACTGTTGTTTACATGTTTGGTTTGTCGTCATATTTGAAAATGCACATAACGAACGCTAAACTTTTATTGAAGCACGATTCTGCTTCCTGAGTTCTTTTTTTTTCATGTTGTTTTACGATTCAGCATTGTGCTAGTAGGCTTTTCACAATGTTATCCATCCATTCAAAGATACATACATGGTATTGATGATTATGGTAATAAAAAGGATGATATTGAAATGTGATTTCAATTGAAATATATTTCATAGCCACTGATTTGTTTTAAGAGCTAAAGTTATCGCAATCTATAGCAGTATATCATCAAGGAATATAGCTTTTGTCCTGACTGTGTGTCAGATCTGTTACTGTTATTTAGTCTGCACTTCTACGAACGAAATTACACTGTGATAAAGGATTTCGGTTACACATGGAACGTTACATAACATTAACGTTATTTATTGTATTAATTTGATATACATTTTTCCATTCTCTTCTCGCCTGCGAACATTATAATCAATCGCATCTCTCTGTTCCGTTTAATATATCGTTGTTGCACCTAGAAATAACGCTTCAGCTTAGACAACAATGTTACTGGCTTTACGTCCCACCAACTACATTTTTACGGTTTTCGGAGACGCCGAGGAAAGGGGTATTTTCTCCCGCGGGAGTTCTTTTACGTGAAATCTGCTGATACACCTTTCAGCTCAGAACTCCGACCAGAAAGGTTCTGTCATCCAAGGTTCAGTATTGCATGAACTATATCGACGAATTGTTGTTCTGAGTGATACATGTGCTGCGGATCAGCATATTACTTCCCTCAATATTGTCACACACCCGTATCTTTAGGCGTAACGACGATATATGTTTCCTATGCTTGTGTGTAAAGGAAAATAATCCTCACGGAACCGTACTGCATGAATGTGTGTGTTTCCGGGACGAATTTACCCACTTCTACAGTATAATATATTTAAGGTTCATTTACCATAACACTTTCGCATAGGAAAATGAACACAACGAACATTATTATGATGGACTACATATCCATATGTGGCTCAGAGGCCTGACAGTATTAAGTAACATAATGGATAGGAAGAGCATTGTGACATACGAGGTTTTCTTTCTTCACCGACGATATTATTTTCTTATCTGTAACGTTGATATTATTTACCCGTATTAAGTTAGGAAAGCAAAAGACAAAAACAGGTTCACTAATATTTTTGTCCACTTGTGTGTTTACATTTTGTGAACTGCAATTGATGGACGGAATACCGACTTTTCTATTGGTGTTAGAATGTTATCGGATCTCTGGTAAACTGATGAGAGTATATTCAGAGCCTTAAATGAAATGGAAATGGCATTTACTCACAAGCATAAGATATAAACTAACCAGAACACTTGTGTTATAGGAAACAGAGCTTTCCACTGATATGTTGTAGCATGGCTCAGCCACATAAAGTAAATGAAAACGTGGTACTAAAATCAGTTCAAAAATTCCCACAGCCAAGAATATTATGCTATATTTGCCCCATTTTTGGGAGGATCGCTGTATTTCTGTGGACTCAAAGTGGGAAGGATCTACGGTATTCTCAATATTCTTTGGGGCATAAAATTACGGACTATACGTTTTTCAGATTTGAACAAAAACCATTCTGAAGAAAGTTATAATCCCAACCCTTCGCGTAGGTCTAACGGAAGCTTCGTTTAAACAGCTTACTTCAGATAGACTCAAATATTTGATCAATGAATTATGAAGTAAGAATATTATCTAATGTTTCTTCCGATACGAATGTAGTTAGCTTATTTACAATACCTACATTGTCAGAAGTTTAGACATTTCTAATGATAATGATAGATCTGAAGGAAGCATTGTGCTGAAGAATTATTATTTATGGGTAGGCCTCTGCTATTTCCTTGGAAAGGTTAGCTCATAATTTCGGTCCAGTAAAATAGTCTAACATGCTTGGTGGTGATGCAGTGTCCAGCTACAGCGGGACAATTTTCGAATGCATGATATCGTCGCTGCGGGAGCAATACTGCATATCTGACAATGCACTTCCTATCCATTATATTTCTTAAGACTGGGCACGCCTCACAGCCACATATGGATATATACCTTAACATTTTCCATTCCATGATCGAGTTAATTCGGATGTCAACACGTCTCCCGCTTTTTCAAATGCGAGTAAAATTCGATTTTCAGCAATGCGCTCTTCTCTACTTTCCAGTTCAATCTAACGCTGTAAATTTTTTGTTAATCACGTGCCCTATTCCAACCATTATTGAAACATCAGAAAAATCTGGTATGGAACATGCATAAGGTTGAAAATAACTCGGAAGTGAAAAGGTTGAATAAGGCCATGGTTGCTTCCTTCCCACTACTTGCTCTTTCCTATCCCATCGTCGCAGTAAAATCTACCTGTGTCGGTGCGACGTAAAGAAAAATTGTAAAAATACACAGTGCTTGATTATTAAGAAACATGTACACTCACTGATAAACACGCACACGTACGCACGTAGACACGCAAATGCACGGACTTCGTAATAACAATTAGGAACTAAAAAGTATTTGATGATGATAATACTCTTAGTTTAAAGGGGCCTAACATGTTGGAAGAATTTATCTATTATAAATATTGTATCCGCCTCTGTGGTTTGCATGATTAGCTGCCACCTGCAGAGGCCAGCGTTCGATTCCAGGGTCTGCCACGACAATTGAAACAGTGGTACGAGGGCTGAACCGAGGTCCACTCAGCCTCGGTAGGTCAACTGAGTAGAGGAAGGTTCGATTCCCACCTCAGCCATCATAGAAGTGGTTTCCCGTGGTTTCCCACTTCTCCGCCACGCAAATGCCGGGATGGTATATATCTTAATGCTACGACCGCTTCTTTCTCTCGTCCTTGTATATTCCTTCCAATCTTACCAACCGCCCACAAGGACCCTGTTCATCATAGCAGTTGAGGCTGCCTGAACCATGTACTGGTCCTCGTCCACAGTTGTATCCCTCGGTCCAAAGTCTAACGCTCTGGGACACTACTTTTGAGGCGTTGGAGGTGGAATCCCTCGCTGATTCCGAGGGAGAAACCAACCCTGAAGGGTAAACAGATTAAGAAGGGAAGAAAGAAAAACAGGCAGACTGAAAGAAAGAAAGAAAGAAAGAAAGAAAGAAAGAAAGAAAGAAAGAAAGAAAGAAAGAAAGAAAGGAATATTGTGTTACTGGCCTCCTCAAAATATATGTCTTCATTTGAACCATATCCCACATATAACAAAGCAGCGTTGATAGTGCATGTTGGAGCTATTTGCATCGAATGGTACGGTTCTGATAACGAAGCGAGAGGAGGCCATAAAGCTAACAGCGGTATATACCATCAAGAGAGCTTTTCATCGTTCCCTTCTTATCTTGTGACATTATCTTCTTGCACTGTAGACTAGCTTATAACAATTTTTGAAATAGTAGCGATAGTATTGTAATATACATTTCAGTTTTATGACATTATTTATATCTTGGCTTGTGCTAGGAATTGTTTCAGTGTAATTCAATTTCAAAATTAAACTTTGGTATCACGTGTAGGATGGAAACGGTATGAGTTTTGTAAATTAATAGATGCCATACGAATTTTACGTAAATTTATTTTCACTAGATACTTAATTCCAGTGAATAATGTAATATAAGTTTCTGAATTATTTTAGAAATAATTCGATGCATTTTGTGACTGACAAACCCGTGGTGTAGGGGTAGCGTGCCTGCTCTTACGCAAAGGCTCTAGATTCGATTACCTGTGAGTACTGGGATTTTATTCTAATTAAGGACTGAAAGCTGGAATGGGGTTTAGCTGGCCTAGAGAGATCAACAGACGTGCTGTTGATACGAGAAGTAGCGGGCCCGGTCTCGTAGCCAAGCAAGAGTAAGAGTTATTATGTGGAACTCTAATATCTGCACACACTGTCTGGCTGGCAATACACGTCTTGACAGATCACTATTGATCTGCATCTGGGTGGCAGACTCACTACCAATTGTCTGCCTAGTCTTGTCTTAAAAATGATTTCAAATAAATGGGAAATCTATCAAACATTTCCCATGGTAGATTGTACCAGTCTCTGACGCCTAACTACCCCGGGTTTGTATATTGTTCCTTGTGGCTGCTTATGAAAATGCAAGCAGTCTTGTCGTTTTGTGGGACTGATGGTATCACAATCTTAGCTACGGTACTTCCAGTTTTGCGTGGATCCGAAGCACAGAGGAATAACTTTTCAGATCAAAAATTTAAGCTTCGGCCTCCCTGGGGAGAAAAACAATGGCATAGTCACTCGGCTACCATTTCCCCTTATGATTAAACAAATTACCTAGAACGTTCATACCCTCATAAATTTTAACAAATGAAAGAATTCCCGAGGATAATACACGGAGACTTTGAACATTCCAGAGTCACTGGAAATCGAACCAGAACCTTCACTGTTAATAAGTAGATCCTGTAGTAAATGCGTATGCAAGGCTGCCATTAATTAGCTTTTAACTGATATCTAGTCAACCTCCATAGTATAAAAGTTAGCACAATTAACTGTTTTCCTTGGAGGTCCGGGTTCAATTCCAGGAATGGCACGGGGGCTGGTATGCGGTTAAACTAGTACAAGCAGCTACCTCCAGTGGGTGTGTGCCTGAAAGGAGCTGAGGTGCCTCGAAATGACTTTACTAACTGATATCTACTGTGCTAAGCAATTGCAAAGTTAAAAACCAATCCAAACCCCATGACACTAAAGCCCTTGAAGGGCCTTGGCCTACCAAGCGACCGCCACTCAGCCCGAAGGCCTGCAGGTTACGAGGTGCGTGTGGTCAGCACGACGAATCCTCTCGGCCGTTATTTTTTGGCTTTCTAGACCGGATTGCAACGTTAAGGCCACTCGTAATATGAACTCCTGTGTCTTCCCCCATGCACAAAAGTCATGCCACTAGATTGACAGTCACCGGGTGAGTTGGCCGTGCGGTTAGGGGCACGTGGCTGTGAGCTTGCATCTGGGAGAGAGTGGGTTCGAATCCCACTGTCGGCAGCCCTGAATATGGTTTTCCGTGGTTTCCCATTTTCACACCACGCAAATGCTGGGGCTGTACCTTAAATAGGCCTTTCCTATCCCGTCGTCGCCATAAGACCTATCTGTGTCCATGCGATGTAAAGCCACTAGCAAGAAAAAAAAGATTGACAGCAACAAGGGAGTAACTTTGAATTGTTAAGTGACTGCATCACATTCAACATTATGAACTTCCGAAGTTATATACTGGTGATTATTTGTTGCAGATGCTACTGTGTGAACAATAACTCAATTTCAAGGACTTCAAGGACTTCAAGGACTTCAAGGATTTCATACACGTAAATAACATCTTGTAATAGGTCTGTATGTATTGTACTCTTCTGTAGTGGATTAAGCACAAAGGCGTTGGATACTCAACAAATCTATTTAATTACGTGTCACTGCAGGGGCGTTCGGCTCCATGGCTAAATGGTTAGCATGCTGGCCTTTGGTCTCGGGTGTCCCGGGTTCTACTCCCAGCAAAGTTGGGAATTTTAACCATCATTGGTTAATAACTCTGGCACGAGGGCTGGGTGTATGTGTCCTCTTCATCATCATTCCATCCTCATCACAACGCGCAGGTCACCTACAGGAGTCAAATCGAAAGACCTGTACCTGGTGAGCCGATCATGTCCTCGGACACCTCCGGCACTAACATCCATACGCCATTTCATTCATTACTGCAGGGGCGTATTGTAGATAAGCAGTGGCGTGTACTGAGGGCTACCAAGGCTATCGGTGAAGCCCAAACCTCAAATGAGACCGATGGAAATCTAAATCATATTGCAATTTAAGCATCTAACACATCGTTCCATTCACAAAACATGAAAGCAATGAGAAAAACGTCGTTCATATTTCTGAGTGCAAGGTATCGGAGACTGACATAGCAGGCAAGGTGCTGCGTCCCTCTTCCCTCGACTCACCTTGTGCGGCTGATGAGTGTCCGATTGGTGCGGGGATCGTGGGGATAGGTAGGCAAGGCTTCGCTCCGTCAGTTCGCCACTCGCCCTACCACTGATAAGGAGGAAGAGAGCTCAATGACTCGATGTTCTACGGAAGACTCCGAACAGACACGATTAAACCATGTACTACGGTGTTACGTGTTTGTTTTTGCATGCACAAGACATCTTACTGATTGTTTATCGTTGAGAAAATGATTTGTGTATTTCAGTGGTATTACTGTTCTCCGAAACGTTTTAGGTTATTTGAAGTTGCCGTGCATAACGTGACTGACCGTGTGGGGTTACTTTTTGTAAAATGGCTGAACCATGTAAAATAGGTACTGGATAAACCATTTTCTCCACTGAAGTATTGGGACCTTTCCCGTTAACCCCCTTAGCTCATGGGGCCATGCGACAACGCAAATTTACCCTGACCGGGTCATGAACACATGGGACCCAAGCGCCACAGAAATCAAAACAGTCAAGGGACCTTTTCTTTCTAGTGACAAATGGCGCCTCATTTGGATTGAAATGACAAATCCGAACACATGAGATGACAAATGCCCTTACGACGTAGCGAGGTCAACCGCTACCCATCCGTTCCGAGAAGTGAGCACAAGCCTCTCAGGGCCTTGATGCGTCCGCGGCTACGAACTACAATCAACTTAAATCTAACTTACAGGCATAAAATGAGCGGAAGAGAGAAGGATGCAATTATCGCAAAGATAAGCAAAAGATAAAGTTTTCTAAAGGTTTAATTAACTCTCGTTTCAACATATAATTAACACTCTACAACCTTAATTCATCGATTCTCATAAATATATTTGACACTCAATTAAGCAACGGGAAACAAATTCCGTGCTGTCAATTAAGTAAAATTTCAGTCCACACCTTCACAAGTGTCTCTATGTGAATTATTGAAATCTCGGTGTCGAATTTCACTTATTGATAAAACAATCCATACACATTTTAATTAAGCACTTGAGTGTTCCTTCATTCGATTCACACAAATTTTAAAAAAAGGTTAAATTACCTTTAAAATCTTAAAATATTTTGATTTACTTTTGACTTTGATTGACCCTTCATTAAATAACAGATGTTGGATACGACATATGTTACCTTTCACAATAACATAAGGAAACCATTTTACTGTTTACAGTATTAAGTTACGACCTTGCGAATGCGAAATATTACCAGGGAAGGCTCCCAATTTACATATTCAAAAACACTGATTCACTCTGAGATTAGTCCTAGAGTGGTCGCTTAATTTAAATATAGCACGAATAAATTATATGTAAAATCTATATAAATAAAATTGTTCGTGTCTGTTTGTCTGTCTGTTTGTTCCACCATCACGTCGAAACGGCTGGATAGACCTCAACCAAACTTCATATTTAGAGTATAATCATCCCGGAGAAGGTTTCGATATGCATATCATTTTAAAATCTTTGAACACACGGGGGGTTTATAGGAAAACCAGAATGGTTTTTCCACCATCACGTCGAAACGGCTGGATAGATCTCAACCAAACTTCATATTTAGAGTATACTCCTCCCGGGGAAGGTTTCGATATGCATATCATTTTAAAATCTTTGAATACACGGGGGGTTTATAGGAAAACCAGAATGGTTTTTCCACCATCACGTCGAAACGGCTGGATAGATCTCAACCAAACTTCATATTTAGAGTATACTCATCCCGGGGAAGGTTTCGATATGCATATCATTTTAAAATCTTTGAATACACGGGGGTTTATAGGAAAACCAGAATGGTTTTTCCACCATCACGTCGAAACGGCTGGATAGATCTCAACCAAACTTCATATTTAGAGTATACTCCTCCTGGGGAAGGTTTCGATATGCATGTCATTTTAAAATCTTTGAATACACGGGGGGTTTATAGGAAAACCAGACTGGTTTTTCCACCATCACGTCGAAACGGCTGGATAGATCTCAACCAAACTTCATATATAGAGTATACTCCTCCCGGGGAAGGTTTCGATATGCATATCACTTTAAAATCTTTGAATACACGGGGGGTTTATAGGAAAACCAGAATGGTTTTTCCACCATCACGTCGAAACGGCTGGATAGATCTCAACCAAATTTCACATTTAGAGTATACTCATCCCGGGGAAGGTTTCGATATGCATATCATTTTAAAATCTTTGAATAGACGGCGGTTTATAGGAAAACCAGAATGGTTCTTCCACCATCACGTGAAACAGCTCGATAGATCTCAACTAAACTTCATATTTAGAGTATACTCCTCCCGGGGAAGGTTTCGATATGCATATCATTTTAAAATCTTTGAATACACGGGGGGTTTATAGGAAAACCAGAATGGTTCTTCCACCATCACGTCGAAACGGCTGGATAGATCTCAACCAAACTTCATATATAGAGTATACTCCTCCCGGGGAAGGTTTCGATATGCATATCACTTTAAAATCTTTGAATACACGGGGGGTTTATAGGAAAACCAGAATGGTTTTTCCACCATCACGTCGAAACGGCTGGATAGATCTCAACCAAATTTCACATTTAGAGTATACTCATCCCGGGGAAGGTTTCGATATGCATATCATTTTAAAATCTTTGAATAGACGGCGGTTTATAGGAAAACCAGAATGGTTCTTCCACCATCACGTGAAACCGCTCGATAGATCTCAACTAAACTTCATATTTAGAGTATACTCCTCCCGGGGAAGGTTTCGATATGCATATCATTTTAAAATCTTTGAATACACGGGGGGTTTATAGGAAAACCAGAATGGTTCTTCCACCATCACGTCGAAACGGCTGGATAGATCTCAACCAAACTTCATATTTAGAGTATACTCCTCCCGGGGAAGGTTTCGATATGCATATCATTTTAAAATCTTTGAAAACACGGGGGGTTTATAGGAAAACCAGAATGGTTCTTTCACCATCACTCGAAACGGCTGGATAGATCTCAACCAAACTTCATATTTAGAGTATACTCCTCCCGGGGAAGGTTTCGATATGCATATCATTTTAAAATCTTTGAATACACGGGGGTTTATAGGAAAACCAGAATGGTTTTCCTCCATTTTCTCTTATACTATTGATTTTCTGTAAACTTCGTTTACCGTACGTGAAACGTCTCTTCATTATAAACAACTTTCGTTATGTTCATAATTTACCTTACTCTTTACATGACGGAGAAATTTACAATTTTCTGCTGGTACCATGCTCTGCATTGAGTGACCGACAGACCGACAACGAACCTACAGGTTACCATGGCAACGTCTCTGCATGCCAGCAGGGAAGTAACGTATTGCCATTTTCCTCATCATGCTTTTAAATTCGTGGTTGTTCCTTGGGTAGAAGGCAAGAGAGGCGTCAATCGGCCTATCTGCGGGATATTGGCGGAATATCGTTGGATGTTATAACCGCCTTCGAATAGATTAATAACACCATTAGTCATCTTCTTATTATTTGTTTACCTAGGAATCAATGGACCTAAATTTCTCATCTGTTACCGCTTTATTATATCCATAACTCACACTAGCATAATTTATTGAGGGGCATTTGATTTTCCAATACATTAACTTGGCATTTACATATTTGTCGTTATCCGGCTGTCCTCAGTTATAATGCATTTTCTATTACTTTCAACTTTCTTAACTGTATTATTTTCTTCCTTAATTACGCCGTATGTACGCGAGTGCTACAAACTACTGGATGTATTTCCACTAATACTCATATTTAGAATACACCTGTCCTTGATAGGTTTTAGGGCAAATATTGTTTCTAAATCCCTGAACTGACTGGGGGTTTATACGAAACCGAAACAGTGATTTTGCACTTCCACAAAATATACACAACCAACGTTAATTTAAATCTACCTGCCTTGGTAGAAATTAATTTCTAAACCTTTTTTCTCATGTGCATCATTTCGATACGAGGATTAATAAGGGAGATATCATTAACGGACCGTTTTTTTTTGTACAAGTCCCATCGGACTTAACTCTCGAGCGGGTGCGTGTAAAGCGTATTCCTTACAACTTGAAAACAACTGAAGACATTCGAACCAAAATTCATATTTAGCATCCACCTGTCCAAAGGTAGGTTTTAAACGTAAATAACATTTCATGTTTCGGAATGGACTGGCGGTTTATAGGGAACCGAAATGGTGATTTTACTCTTCCACAATATATACAGAACAAGACCAACCTGACTGGAAATCAACCCAACGTGATGGAATTCCACCTCTAAACCTTTTTTTCATGTGCATTTTTTCGTCAGGAGGATTAATAAGGGAGATATCATGAATGGTCAGTTTTGCAGGTTAAGTCCAGCGGACATAGCCAAAAAGGTGTTTTACATTGAGCAGATTCCTTATCTACATAAATCAAATCATAACGACTTTGTGCCTCTACACTGACTATTTTGGCGAAATTTTCGTACAGCTTTCCGTTTAAGGGGTAATAATGACCATCTGCATAATTTTTGGTTTAGTTTCCTGAAAGTCCTAATTTTTACCCGCCTCGCCCAAAATCCAGATTGCGGCATAATCTGCCAGAAGAAAAAGAAGATAATTGAAATTTGACAAAATTATACGTTTTAGCCTGTAACGAACGGAAAACATCCCAGATCATTAAATTATTCACTTTTTATCACCGAAGAATATCGAAATATGCAGGAAATTTTAATGATGGTGCAGACCTTCGGAAATTCCTATCACATAACAGATTGCACAATCTCCGTTCAATTTGGAATGATCTACAACCTTGGTCTTATGACTTTTTGCCGTATCTGTATCCCTTTTACGTTTGATTTTCCTCTATTAATGGATGTTAAGTCAATTTGGAATTTTCACATGCATAATTCATACCTTCGATTACTTATATGAAATACAGAATCATCAAACTCTTCACGAAAATTGGCCCACCCAGTAGCCATATATGAGCCAAATGCTATGTATGTAGCTGTCACATAATTATCCGAAAAGTAATGTAATGTGAGATAATCTTACAAGAACGTAACCCTGTTCCACGTTTCTAACTCAATCTGACCCAAGAATAGATGACATGTCATAGGACCAGCCATTTAGGCCACTAAATCCGGCGTGTCTTATGGTATGATCCTTTGTCGATATGACGTACGTTTAGTAGCAGTTAATCTGTAAATGAAGGTCTTCAATATTGTAAACACGCATATACTTTCGTATGTCGATCTATATATATTCACTGATGTCGATTTGTAGCGATCGAGGAAGGGTGGGTCTGCTATTGTAATCAGTACTCCCCACACCGACTTTGACTGGCAGTATGAAAGGGTTCCTTCTCCAACTCCTGTGTAACTGTCATTAGTAAGGAAGGTCTACAATTGTAATGAATAGTTCACTTCTCGATTTGACTTGCAGAAGGCAAGTGAGCATGCAGTTTTGTTTAACACTCCCCTACCCGATTGTGTTTGGCAGTAGGCAAGGGTGCCCGCCATTATAAAGAAATGTCCTTATCTAAAATGTGACTGGCATTAGGCATAGTGGCCTGCTATTTTGATGGAAACTCACCAACTTGGTGTGACTGGCAGTAAGCTGGCTGGAAGTAGGAAAATGGGTCTGGCATTATAATGATAACTGCACAACTCAATTTCGAGTGATAGTAGGGTAATTGCCTGCCATTATAATAAAAACTGCAATCTGTCTGGAAGTAGGAAAGGGGGGATGCCATTTTAACGAAAACTCCCCAAATCGATTCTGTCCGCGTAGTAGGCAATGGGGCCTGCAATTATAATGTAAACTTCCCAACTCGATTGTGAATGGCAGTAGGCAAGTGAGCCTGCCGTTATATCACAAATCCATAACAAACACTTTACATTGGAAACAACGTACGGGGACCTCCCTATGCTCTTTTTCGGATAACGCTAAAGACATGCAATTTTAATACAATCTTATTTACTGCATGTTCACTATTTACTTCGATATTCGAATACAATGTAGAATACCGTAGCGAAGCACGGGTACATTCGCTAGTAAGAAATAAAAAGAAAGCTATAAACAAATTCCACGTAATTACAACATAATCCCACAAATAATAAAAGTAAACAGAACTGTGGTGAATACGAATCACCACATTTGATGACCAATTGTCACAAGGGTGTGAACCTCTCCACTTGAACAAAACTATCAATGGATTCTCACAAAATCTAGGTTCAATAAAACAAGAATTACTGAAACATCATATTCAAACACTTCTACCACCTGGAAGAGAAAAACATACAACATAAATATTGGCTGCATTTTTATTTTCACGTTGCTGTGTGACTAACGGTCCACATCATGCCCCCAAGGTTCGAAGGGGTGGCCTCGGTTTCGTCATCATTACGGACCCTGTAAAACAAACCCTAGCTATCGCGTAATTAGGGGTAACAATTAAATATTCCAACATTAATTTTATCATAGCTTGTTACAAACGTGGAAACCAAATAAAAATTCATCTCCTGCTAAAAGATGAATATTGTGTCTGAGAACCTTCATTTTCTTTAATAGCCAGCATAGCGATCTCGGTTCACCTGTCCTCCTTTCAAACGCTTCTCCCCCCTCGACTACACCGCCATAAATCTAGTTGGACAGTGCCCACAACACGGGACAAGAACCTATTTAAAGCAAACTTCTCCACAAATAAATACATTCTCAGTGCATCGTCAGCGGCTCATTTTTAACGCGATAACACTGGTGCACTTTTATATGCTCAAATCAGCTCGGGCGTTCATCATATCCTATAAATATTTCTCAATATTATGCCTCTATGTCATTTCAATATATTTTAACCTTAGAGAAGGCCAGAGTTCAGACACAGTTCCTTCCATCGCAAACATGGTTTCCCTATCTCACAGGCTAACATTTACCATTACCTCAAACAGAGATATAAGAATGTATATTTAATATGAAGTGAATCTACTTTAAATAAAAACTCAATATCAAATCGAATAAATAAACGAACATAAAGAAATTGAAAAATTCACGCGGGCCTAGCTAGTGCTGGAAGGATGGACATTCGAACCTGGGCACGATGTATTCTTCACACACAGGTCATACAGCCAAACCTTAACCTAGCATTTGGGCCGATGACCTTAGATGTTAGGCCCCTTAAAAGAACAAGCATAACCTAGCATGCAATAAACTCTACATCTTTACATTATAAATAGAGTACTCTCACTATTGCCACAATTAAAATACTGTCCACAGGCAATGGTGAAGATCCTACCGTCATATTATCCTGACACATATTGAATAATTAATTCAGAGGAAAACTACTACATTAACTCACCAAAATTAAAAGACTCTCCCGCCTTTTCCCATCAGCACTCTTGATCACAAATAACCCCAGTACATACTCATGCAATTAAGTAAAATGGGCTAAAATACATGTAATTGTCCTTACTTGTTTCCTTCCCAAATAACCTCAAGTAATTAAGCAAAAAAGATCCTACTGACCACTCTAAGCAAACTAATCTGATAATTCAATATTGATAAAATTATACTAACCCTATCCTTACATTCACTATCTATTTACAAGGGAATATTAGCATTACAAAGTCATAACTTGGTACTCAACAGCCGTTAGAACTCCTCCATTGTCCGAGCCCACGAGGAGCTCGCATGGTGAGCCTAGTCCATGGCTTCGCGCTGATATGTCTGATATATCACGGGTTACAAACGTCCCCGATGACTCTTGCAGTATCCATGGTCTTGAGTTCGTGCACATTGGAAAGATACTATTCACACCACGTTTCACAAAGACTCCTTTTCCACACGTCACAGTTAGAATTTCCTTTCTATTCTTATGATTGCGTTCTCACTCCTAATGACAGTTACATATTTATTAATCAGGTTCCGTTCAAAACGAGGTTACTTCAATCAAAGCAAACTATTACTAAAATCGCTGTTTCGACACTGCGAGAGGATAATAAATCTGAAATAACGTGACATTGGTATCTTATGTTTTAAAACCCTGCCTCGTACGTCTGTTTTCCTGTACTTAACAACATTTACTCTGTCGTTTAGCACGATAGCTTAAACCTGAAGTTATATTTACATCATTTAACATGGACTTTCGTGCTACTTTCTCGCGTGTCTATCCTCACAATTTTACAGTTTACCCACGCACACACCATGGTCTCTCTCTCTCTCTACCACGAGAGATTAATCAAAGGACAGTTTTCTTCGTTCGACATTCGGCCCGTCACAGCGTCACAGATTCGCGATGCGAATGTACGACATGGTTCCCGTAATGACGTGGCGCGTCGCGACCGATCCGTAACTTATACGACCATATCGCTCAATAACAGTCTTCCACTGACAATACACATAAGAAATTACACAATCCTTGCACTCCCGTTTACAAATACATTTTCTGCACAAAGACAAAGGGAAGTCCGAACACAGAACGGCCGTGCGGTTGCCTCAAAGACTGTCTGTTGACTCACCAGCCACCCTCAGAAGTGCAAGCATATAAGTTACAGATAGGAAACAGTTACAAAATCATAGTCACCTCCTAATCAAGTTGATAGGGAACTCGAGAGGGTGTCACACGCTCTATTCCCGAATTTAAGCTAAGTGCTTTTCGGCTTATGTGATATTTACAGTAGAAAATTACATTTTAGAAGTTTAGAAATTCAAGGTTATATTAGTAAAGATAGGAAACCTTCCTCTCGAGCTATCTTTCAGAGGCTATCACATAGTTATTAAACAGCTGCCATTACCTTAATCTTCAGTAAAGCTCGATGACGGGCGAGACGCCCCTCCTCCTTTATTAGCACCCACTCAGTGAACTGGACGTTCAATAAGACAAGGTAGCTCGAAAAAGTGCCAGCTTTTATACCCGAGAGGAAGGTTCTAGAGACCTCTGGGCTAAGGCCCGACACACTCCCAATTTTACTGGACAATCAAATAGGTAGAGGATGAACATTATTGGTGGAAAAATACACATATAAAATTTCTTATTGGTCAATTTTAAATTCGGCGGAAAGAGATCGAAGTGTTGACAACTTTAACACAAAAAACAAAGAAGAATCAACTCAGAGTAGTAAACCCCAAAATAAAATAGATACTTTAGGATGCTAGTAGTTCCTCTTCACACTACAGGCATAACATAAGTTTTTCTTTGTAGAGACATCTGTAGAGGAAAGTCCAAACTTTTTGCACTAGTTGTTGGAATCATTACACTGAAGATGGTATTCTTCAAGGCGCTTCATTTGAATAAACGGAGCGGGTGTATCTCGCGGTACAGTGATCATGATCAGTGATGGAAAAAGTAAAAAATGAACGTAATTTGGCTGGATTGCAGTTGCGGTTTGGGTCACGTAGCTATCAGCTTACATTCAGGAGATAGTGGGTTCGAACCCCAATTTCGGCAGCCCTGAAGATGGTTTACTGTTGTTTTAAATCATCACACAAGTCAAATGCTGGGTCTGTACCTTAATTAAGGTCACGGTCGACGTCTCGAATTAACTTTTAGAAAACAAAGGCAAATTCAAATTTTCATTTAACTGTTAATTTTTTTTTTGATGAACAGAATTTCACTCAGATTGTGTCAAGGTAGTAAATTAAATAATCTTGGATATTTTCTATTATACAGTTTATTAAAATTAATGCATTTTTCCATATTGTTCGAGGCATTCTACGCAAGATCTCATTTTTCTAATCAATCAAACTTTAAATTACTAAATGAATGTTTTCAAACGAAGAAAAGCAATGTCGTATTCAACACTCTGTTAGAATAGTAGGGAAAACTAAGTTACGCTTACCATCCCATTTGTTAGTTTTTTTTTGTCACATCAAGAGCAATAGTAATTAACGCAACGTAGCGATCATTTTCATTATCATAGATGACAGGGTGGCCAATATTTTATTTTCTTTGAATAAAAGTGTGATATGTTCTCTATATTTAAAACATTCTTATTTTCCGAACTTTATGTCAATCCTGCCACTTGCATTCTTTTAAGTCAGCCGTCCTGGGAACTGAGCACCCTTGGGGTGTCTCTTGCTCGCCGGCAGACCTAGTACGGGGACAATACTTACGGATTTATTCAAACTTTGTGACGCAAATTAATGTTAGTAATAATTTACATGACCTGTTTGCTGTAAAAAATGCGAGACATCGGTTACAGTTGCTACATAAGTGATCATGTTGTGAATGAATCTGATGTGAGTCTTAAAATACCTTAGCTCTCACACATCTGGAGACTGCTACGAGAAAACCTGTTGTATCCGTATCATCTGGAGCGTGTACAAGCCTTGTCTCCTGCGGATTATCCTGCAAGAGTAATGTTCTGCCGGTGGTTCCTACAACAATGCGGCATGACGCCTAACTTTGCAGCTTTTGTGTTGTTCACAGATGAAGCGACATTTCCAAGAGACGGAATACAGAATTTCGATAATCAACACGTGTGGAGCGATACAAATCCCCTTGAAATCATCCAATATTATCATCAACAAAGGTTCGCCATTAACATCTGGGCAGGCATTGTTGGTGATTCCTTGTTGGGACCATACGCTCTTCCGAATAGGCTTAATGGACGGAACGACACGAATCTCCTGCGTACTGCATTGCGAGATTACTTGGAAGAAATGCCACTTGCATCCCGTCGACGAATGTTTTTCATGCACACCCATTTTCCTGAGCACTGGATAGGTAGAGGAGGACCGATTGCTCGCCCACCACGCTCTCCTGACTTGAACCCCCCTTTACTTTTACCGGTGGGGACACGTTAAGTCTCTCGTGTAAACGAATCCTGTTCCTGATGAAGTAACTTTACGTGAGCGCATTGTTACCACCTGTCAGGCAGTACGTATTACACCAAGCATTTTTGATCGCGTGCGTAACTCCATGCGACGACAAGTGGAGGCTCGTATTCAATCTAAATGTCGTCACTTTGAAAATTTCCTCTGATACATGCTCAAGGTGTTTCAGCTGCCGTTACAGACGTACGGTGTAAATGTACAAAAGTTTGAATAAATCTGCAAGTAAACGTTTCCGGAACCATATTGTCGTAACCTATTTTTCTTCTCGCTATGCGAGGAATCCATTCCTAAATTCTTGCCGTCGAATTTTGGTACACCCTGGATAGTTACACAATTGCATGAATTTTTTTCTCAATTACAATTTTAATCAATCAATCAATCAATCAATCAATCAATCAATCAATCAATCAATCAATCAATCAATCAATCAATCAATCAATCAATCAATCAATCAATCTGCATTTAGTAATCAGTAACAGTATAATTACTTCTCCAAACTTGAGTCTTTGGGAAGTCCCTGACTCTTTTCACATACGGTTGGAATGATACCGAAGTTTGCAAGAAAAATACATTTCTTTTTTTGTTTTTTAGCATAGAGACGTTAAGTGTCATCATCACTGAGTGAAACTAAACAGACTTTCGAGATGATTGCTCTCAAGTAAAGCTTGTATGCTACATTCATGTTTTCGTTATTTTTCAGGATAACAGGAAATCCATAGCCTGTTTCCAGTCGCTCGACCGGGTCAGAAATGGAATGAATGAAGCCCCGTCTAGCGGCTTGGATAGGACCTGTGCCGGCTGACGAAGCCTGACACACTTCTCTAGGACAATGGTTAATGACTGACAAATGAGATTAAGTGATTATGGAAAGTTTTGCTGGAATGAAGATAACGGGGAAATCGGAGTACCTGGAGAAAAACCCGTCCCGCCTCTGCTTTGTCCAGCACAAATCTCACATTGAGTGATCGGGATTTGAGCCATGACACCCAGAAATGAGAGCCTGGCACACTGCTGCCTGAGCCACGGAGGAGTTTTGAGGATAACTAACACAAGATATTTATTCAAATATGGGAATGTAAATTTCTTAACCCCACTGCCGTCACATGTTTATTCCGGCTCCAGTTTGAACGACGTAGTACACGATTATTTAGATATCAGACAGTAACAAACAAGCTGCCAGTAAATGAACGAGTGCGTGGCGCATTCTTGGTACAATATTGTACACTTGGCTCGACGTCTAATGTTGCCAAACACTCGATGCGATATACTAACTGAAGCCCATGGCACTATAGCCCTGAAAAGCCTTGGCCTACTAAGCGAGCGCTGCTCAGCCCGAAGGCCTGCAGATTACGAGGTGTCGTGTGGTCAGCACGATGAATCCTCTCGGTCGTTATTCTTGGCTAGTTCCTGAATTCTGTTCACATAGGCTGAGTGGACCTCGAACCAGCCCTCAGATCCAGGTAAAAATCCATGACCTGGCAGGGAATATAACTCGGAGCCTCCTAAGAGGCAGGCACGCAACCCGTACACTTCGGGGCAGGCCTAAGCGATGTACGGGGCGGGCACAATAAAAGTGGCCCGGAAATTTTTTATAAGACTCACGCAGAATTGGAAATGCTAGAAGCTGTGATTTCAGGGCACTAATCTGTTGCTGTCAATTGTTTGCGCATGCGCATGCGATATTCCCGCATGCTCGGTCCCGAGTTCGTCGCTGTGCACTTACGTCTGAGTGAACGAGAGGAGCAGACGTGTTTAGTGACCAGTTGAACGCAATACAAAATGGTGCTCAGGATAAAACAGCGCGTGCTCGTTGTCGAGTGTTGCGCGAAGCATTATTCGTGGAAAACCTTTGCAGAACTGTTTACGCAGGGTTTAAGACTGGAAGTGTTTTGACAGTACCTCCAGCAAAGTACCCAATGCAAACCACAGCCTGTTTCCAGTCATTCAACCGGGTCAGAAATGGAATGAATGAAGCCCCCATCTAGGGTTGAGGATAGGATTTGTGACGACTGCCGAAGCCCGTCGCACTCCTTTAGGGCAATGAATAATGAATGACAGATGAAATGAAATGATATTGGAGAGTGTTGCTGGAATGAAATATGACATGGAAAACCGGAGAAAAAGCTGTACCACCTTCGCTTTGTCTAGCACAAATCTTACTTGGAGTGACCGGGATTTGAACCACGGCACCCACTCATTGGCTGAATGGTCAGCGTATTGGCCTTCTGTTCAGAGGATCCCGGGTTCGTTTCTTGGACGGGTCGGGGATTTTAACCTTCATTTATTCATTCCAATGGCTCGGTTGCTGGGTATTTGTGCTGTCCCCAACATCCCTGCAACTCACACACCACCCATAACACTGTCCTCCACCACAGTAACGGGCAGTTACCTACACATGCCAGATTCCGCCCACCCTCATCGGAGGGTCTGCCTTACAAGGGCTACACTTGGCTAGAAATATCCACACGAAAATAATTATACTACGGAACCCAGTGGTGAGAGGCCGGCGCGCTGCCTCCTGAGCTACGAAATCTTTTCTGAAGTGAATAAAAACCGTAATTATCCGAAAAGGAGTTCGAACAGCAGAAAACATTGCTTGAGTGAAGGAAAGTCTGGAACGAAGCCCGACTTTTTTTTTTTTTTTTTTTTTTTTGCAAGTTGCTTTACGTCGCACCGACGCAGTTAGGTCTTATGGCGACGAAGGGATTGGAAAGGGCTAGGAGTGGGAAGGAAGGGAAAGTAAGCTAATGAACAAGTAAGCATGTGATTTTACGCAAATCTTGTCATCGCAATTACAACCGTGGTACCTTCGTCTTCACGTGCCTTCGAAACTTCAATGATGTGAAGTTTTATTAAAAAAATAACACATGCATTGGCCAGGATTCAGAGGCCGGTTTGGTGAGAAGTTACCGATGTTTCACACCACTTAATAATAATAATAATAATAATAATAATAATAATAATAATAATAATAATAATAATAATAATAATAATAATAATGGATTCACGACCAGTAAGTATTCTGAAGGTTTGGAGACACGTAGGTGCCGGGATTTTGTTCAGCAGGAGTTCCTTACGTGCCATTAAATCTCCTGACACGAGGCCGACGTATTTTTATAGGCCTACCTTTAAATCATGCCAGACTTAACCAGGATCGAACCTGCCAACTTGGGCTCAGAAAGCCAGCGCCTTAACTGTCTAAGCCACTCAGCCCTGCCCACTTAAAGATAATATTTGATCCGAAGTGGCATAATATTCCAGAACAGTCGTTTAGGGTTTGAGTACTGTTTAGTATTCAAGACCGCGTGCCAACATTCGATCCCGGTGGCGGACCAAACTCCGTAGCAGTTCTCAATCAAGAGAGGTGAAGGCTCACGTATTACCGCGGGCGATGGGGAGCTTCCCTATCAAATACCTCCCGCCTTCTAGTTCCGATAGCAAATCCTGTCCGCCGTGTCTGGGGAATGGAATGGAATGGACTTCTGCATTTTAAATCGCTTCCGAACGTGACCTATTTCGACAGTAATGTAATGAGACCTAGAAACTTTCTCCCTCGAGCAAGAGGGTGAAATAAAGAACTGCCCTTGAGATTATGTCACTTCCTCTCCGTGTTTTTAACATTTTTAGATCAATCAGTGAGTTGGAAAATATTTATAATCCCGGCTCTTAAATCGTCTATGTTTTATTCATTATGGGAGAAGTCTTCTTAGGAGAGCGTACCGCGTCGTAGACGAAACCAAAGTGTGTGCAAGAGCGAAGGCATCTCTTCCTAGCAGATTTAATATTTCTAGATATAATAGTTCAAAGTTCATTGATATAAGCTGCGAACTGCCCGGATCCATGGCTAAATGGTTAATGTGCTGGCCTTTGGCTCAAGAGGCCTCGGGTTCGATTGTCGGCAGGGCCAGGGATTTTAACCTTAATTGGTTATTTCCACTGGCTCGGCGATTGGGTGTGTGTGCCCTCCTCAAGGATAATATAAAAAGAAAACAAATTAAGAATGAGTAAAATAAGAAAACAACAGCGATTTTTTAAAAGTAGAAATTAAAAAGTAAGAAATAGGAGATTTTTTGTTAGTGGCTTTACGTCACACCGACACAGAAGGTCTCATGGCTTCGATGGGATAGGAAGGGCCTAGGAGTTTAAAGGAATCAACCATGGCCTTAATTAAGTTACAGCCCCAGCATTTGCCTGGTTTGAAAATGGGAAACCACGGAAAACCATCTTCAGTGCTGCCGACAGTGGGATTCGAGCCCACTATCTCTCGGATGCAAGCTCCTAACCGCACGTCCAACTCTCCCTGTAAAATAGGAGAATAAAGTAACTTCCAAGTTACTGGCAGTTGGTTGATACTAAAGGCGTGCATACACGACCGGGATTTCCTCAAGGCTCGGCCTGAACAGTCAAATCCGTGAGGAATTCCTCAACGTGTGTGGTGGAGTCCTTGAGGCCGCGCTGGGTGCGAGAGATCCAAAAATCCCGAACAAAATTCAATTCTTTTCCGCCTTGAGGCCAAGCAGGACGGATTTTTCCAGTCTCTTGCTGCGTGTATGTGTTGACAGCAGTAGGCCTTGAGGATTTGAGAAGTGGAGTGATTGTCGGGAGTGTCCTATATCGTCATGTCTCGAGAACTTTTAACAGAATTTACACAAATATACCAGAATGAACCTTTCTTATGGCAAGTGAGTTCAACATATTACCATGATGAAAATTATTTGCAACACCACGTGAACAAGCAACCACCACCAGTCAACCTGGAGTTGAACCTTGAGAAAATCCCCAAGGCATTTTCCTTGAGGATTTCCTCTCCTTGTGTGGGCGAGGGTTCGGTTGAGGAAATCCCGGAGGCTTTTTCCTTGAGGATTTCCCGAACGTGTATGGCTAGCTTAAGAGTCATGGGTCGCGTGGCTATATGCTTGCATAAGGAAGGTTAGTTCCAGCCGTCCCATCAACAGCCCTGAAGACGGTTTTCTATTGTTTATCATTTACTTAAGTGCGGGCAGTATCCAGTATTCGGGAGATAGTCGGTTCGAACCCCACTGTCGACAGCCCTGAAAATGTTTTTCCGTGGTTTCCCATTTTCACACCAGGCAAATGCTGGGGCTGTACCTTCATTAAGGCCACGGCCGCTTCCTTCCCACTCCTAGCCCTTCGCTGGCCCATCGTCGCCATAAGACCTATCTGTGTCGGTGCGACGTAAAGCAACTAGCAAAAAAAAAAAAAAAAGTTTCTCATTTTCATCCACGGCTAATGGTGGGACTTTATCTTAAACGAGCCGTTTACCACACAACATTACCGGTTTATATCGGGGCTGGGTTGAAGAATATCTGATAGAAACTGTGCCGGCTGCCTAAACCTGTCGCACTGCTCAGAGGCAATGATGAATGACTGACAGGTGAAATGAAATGATAATGGGGAGTGTTGCTGGAATGAAAGATGACAGGGAACATCGGAGTATCCTAAGAAAAACCTGTCCTGCCTCTGCTTTGCTCAGCACAAGTCTCATATGGAGTGACCGTGATTTGAACCAAGGAACCAGCAGTGAGAGGCTGGCGTGGTGCCGCCTGAACTATGGAGGATCCTTGTAGAATAATGTTGCAATATTTTAAAATAATCATAAACATTGCAAAGTAAAGGAAATTGTAAAAAAAAAAGGCGTAATATTACCTAATCGTCAAGATCATGAGCGAAGTAATAAATTTATCAAACGCTCTTCGCTACTGTTTGCATGTCGTACATATTCTAACTAGCAGTTAATGTCTGCAGAATACTATCTTAGACACTGGAATTATAAAAAGCTGACAACAGCTATCTATTGCATAATAATTATAGTATAATATTCAGTTCTAGTTTCAGTAAATAAATAAATAAATTTCGTGTGGCCCTTGTAAGGCAGACCCTCCGATGAGGGTGGGCGGCATCTGCCATGTATGGGTTACTGTGTGTTACTGTGGTGGAGGATAGTGTTATGTGTGGTGTGTGAGTTGCAGGGATATTGGGGACAGCACAAACACCCAGCCCCCAAGCCATTGGGATTACCCAATGAAGGTTAAAATCCCCGACCCGGCCGAGAATCGAACCCGGGACCCTCTGAACCGAAGGCCAGTACGCTGACCATTCAGCCAACGAGTCGGACAGTTTCAGTAGAGTCTGGCAATTGTATTCCGCCTTAAATATTAAAGATATTTGTCTCGGGCACACTATTCAAGGCAGAAATTTGAATTTATCTGTAGCCTACTTCCAACGCTTTGTTAAAACTCTTGAACAATAATTTTGCATTATTTTAAAATGACCACATCGTAAACACCATTGTCTGAAACTGTACCACTTGCATTCATTCCACCCACCGCTCTTTCGCTCGCTAGCTCGGTGTATCTTTGGTTCCCAGCGGGGGTTCCCCAACGCAGCCTACGCGCCCGCCGCCGGAAGTTCCCTAGGAAGTGGGCAAGGTTCTGCACTGAAGGAGGATTATTGCTATGCACGCGAACCTCCCGTTCCAGCAATCCATTACCTGTAAACTACCGGCTGGGTCCGATAGCATACGACGTGCCACGTGCGGGCTTTGTGGCCGGACATGGTACAGGCCGACCAGCCCCAACTCTCTTGCCTGAACGTGTGGCACTCTGTGCCAGGAACACAAGATTGAGGTGAAACAGAAAAGAGAAAAAGGGAAAGATAATAAAGCTCATAGAACAGAACAGGAAAAAGACAACAAGATCCCTTTCATCATCTCCCAATTGCGAGGTGTCAACAAGTCTCACAGAACCTGCTCTTGGCTGACAAGAGAGTTCAGAAACCATAAACGATAGCTATTTAAAATATTGTGTTAACATCGAAGTGGCCGAGATATCTACTAATTTCCCACTTAAATATTATTCCTTAATACAGGTGCTCCACTGAATCTTTTTAATAATAATAATAATAATAATAATAATAATAATAATAATAATAATAATAATAATAATAATAATAGAATATCGTGGTCCCATTTTCACACCAGGCAAGTGCTGGGGCTGTACCTTAATTGAGGCCACCGCCAATTCCTTCCCACTACTATGCCTTTCCTATCCCAACGTCGCCATAGGACCTATCTGTGTCGGTGCTACGTAAAGCAAATCATTAAATTATTAAATAAATAAATAAATAAATAGAATTTTCAAGTTGAAAATATAAAAACTGAACAGGTGGATTATTTCAAGAACTTAGGATGGTTTCCAGATTGATAGTGTAGTCTACTAAATGAAACTGAATCGAGATGCAGTAAAGCTAATGCACTGAGCTCGCAATTACGATCAACGATATTCAGCGTGAAAGACGTGAGTTTCTTAGACGGAGCTATCTTTACATCAGCCTGTTTATAGACCGGCTTTGCTGTACGGGAGTTAAATATTAAGTAACGAGAAAGACTGCCGGTGTAAACAGGCTAAAAGAAAGAATTCGATTGATGAAGCTGCACTCATAAACGACTTCGGTCGTAGGGTAAGGTGGGGCGAATAATGGGGGATATGTTACCTAGGACAATAATCCGACTCGGTCGTGTAGGGTAAGATAAATAGACGGAGATCAAGACAACGCGCATTGCACTTTGATCCAAACGCGCTGGGTACCGATTCCCATCCGGATCAGAGTTTAACCACTTCTGGTTCATTCCTCTAGCTCATGAACTGTGTGCTTGTGTTCGTCTTAACATAGATCTTCATTCAACCACAAATCACACTCAACGACCACAGAAATACGCAATGTGAATACATCCCTCAGCATAGGCTTGGCGTCAGGAAAGTCATCTGTCCGTAAAACTAGGCATAATCCAATGGAAGTGCTCACCTTTGATTATTGGGGTAAGGCCAGGGATAATAATAATAGAAAGAGGCTCTGAAGCATGATACATACGAACTTATAACAGATGTGTTAAAAACTG
Source organism: Anabrus simplex (assembly GCF_040414725.1). Taxonomy (NCBI): domain Eukaryota; kingdom Metazoa; phylum Arthropoda; class Insecta; order Orthoptera; family Tettigoniidae; genus Anabrus; species Anabrus simplex. Next base: position 335,551,606 of record NC_090268.1, read on the forward strand.
AAGACAAAGTATATCTAAAATTTATAGGCTTATAGCCATTCGAATATAGCCTGTAAGTATTTCAAAAGTTATAATATTAAAACAATTGATGTTATGCTTTCCATTTTCTGTATTCATGAGACGCCAATCAAAAGCCCAATCAAAACATTTTAGGAATGGATAATTTGATTTGGAGTTTAAATTATTTTTAATGATGGTGTAAAATTTTATTAGAAAAAGAAAAAAAAAGGACAATTCAAGTCTGTTACGAATAAGACATCCTTAACTCACTGCCGTACAGCAATGTTGGTCTGAAAACATTGCTGACTTCCTTCTCACAGAATACTGTTGTTAGAAACTGCGAGCTGCACCTTGATTCAATCTTACTTTTTATACTGAGATGTTGGGGGGATACACATCTTCAATACTTGAAATAATCTGTCTGGTCCAGTTGTGTATTCCCAACCTGATATCCATTTATTTTAGATTTCTTCCATACCGCCATCACTTTAGTCCAGGAAAGGTCAATTTTCACAACATATACATTTCACATACTGTATTTTTAAATTTCAAGATCAGTGCAGTCTGCCATTGAGCCCAAGTCGTCGGCAGATGCCAAACTGCCTGCTACATTTCCGGCTAACTGAATCCCTACCTACCACTTTTTATCTTTCAGTAGGTTGTCCATTTAAATGTGAACAACAAAAGAGACAGCCTTGTCTAAACCCTTTAAGTACCTTCAACCAAGAACTCATTCTACAAAGCCAGGCTGAGTGACTCAGACGTCTCAAAATTCTGGTTCTATGCATTTTTAAATCTACGATAAGAAATATTTAAAACAATATTCGAAAGGGTAAACACTGGCTTCAGCATAGTTAAATCAAAAAGCAATATCCAACGTACTGACATGTCCACTTCCTGACAGAAGCCGACTATATACTTATAAGTTAGAAATAAAATTTCTTAAGAACATTTTCCATAATTTACAATGAAGAATTTTATTAAAATATTTGAGTGTGTAAATGAAATATTCAGATTTTACTCTTCAGTTATTTAGTGGCTACTTAGACATCGTCATATTTATACAGTATATTAAAATTAATTATTTTTTATTTTTATATACTGTAGTTTTGGTGTTCATTAAAAAAAATATTTCATTATTTTCAATTTGGCACACAGATGTATCACCAGAAACAAAAGAGATGTTCGTGAAGTGGAATGAACAATTATCTCGATTAGCTTGTAACACTATACCGAGGCAATTTACCTTAACTGACTGTAGGAAGTCTTGTTATCTTCATACGTTATGTGATGTCACTAAATCTGCTTATGCTGCAGTTGTATTTTTGAGAAGCAAGCATCACGTTGAAATTAGTTTGCAGCTAATGTTCGTAAAAGTGAGGGTAGCGCCCTTGAAGAGGACTACAATACCCCGACTAGAACTACTTTCCTGCTGTATTGGTATTCGAATGTTACCCACTGTAAAATAGAGTCTCGGGCTCGATGATGTGCAATCCTATTCTTCGACAGATTCCACCATTGCATTAATATGGAAAAAGAAGGGTGAAAATTGGGCTGTCCTCGTATAAAATAGTGTGAAGGAAATATTGACTTTCTCCCACAGAGGAGAGTGGAGCCATGTACCAGGAAGACTTAATCCGGCTGATTTGCCTTCACGAGGTTGCAACGTGGAGGAGTTAGAGGAGTCCAAGTGCTGGCAAGGTCCTGCATCGTTGAAGCATGGGGAAGAAGAGTGGCCTTGCGGTGAAAGTGCCGTGCACGGAATGGAAGTCATTTGTGGAAGAGATAAGGAAAGTGTGACTTATGCTGTCCTCTAAGGGGAGCCTTCTTGGTACCTCGAACAGTTTCCCACGTATACAAGATTGCCAGGATTGTCACGTGGATGTGTTGGTTTACTTCTCACAGAATCAGGAACCCAGAAGAAGACTTGCGGAAGAAATAACTGTGGATCACATACAGGCATCAGAAAGGATACTCTTTCGATTACTTCAAGAAGAAGTTATTTGGGAAGAATGGATTGTCAGCTCGAAGTCACTTTGCACGTTCGATGACGATCGAGGAATTTTGCGAGTAAAACCAAAGATCATTGAAAGAAAGGATAGTGATAACTTCTGATGCCCTGTGGTACTATCGAATAAACATCGTCCGCTATAACTTCTAATTTATGATGAACATGCTAGAATGTTACACGTTTGTATTCATGTGTTACTGTGTCACTTACGAGAAAGAATTTGGGTGATACCAGGACTAAAGGGCGTCCTAGTCGTGCTGTCAGGATGCATATGATATAACAGGCACGAAGCTAATAAGGCTGATGTTCATCCTGGAACTCTACCGGAAAACAGAATAAAACATTCTGCTGTATTCGAGGAGACAAGTTAGATCTTGTTGGTACCTTGAAACTTAAAGGAGGTAGAAAGGGGTGGATTGTGCTCTTTACATGTACCGTGTATGGGGCAGTGCAGTTGAAAGTGGTCAGCAGTCTCACCACGAATGGATTTTTACTGAGTTTTCGACGGTTTATCGATCGATGAGGGAGACCAAAGTTGTTTACTGTGACAATGGACCAAAATTTTACTGGTACAGATTATTTTTTTTCGAACTGTCGACGGGATCCAAATATAAACAAAGTCCACAATGCAGCGAATACAGTGGATGTTTAACCCTTCCGCAGCAGAATGGTGGGATGGTTGGTGGAAACGTCTGATTCTGGTAATAACGAGAATTTTGAGACATGTGCTGGGGAGAGATTCGCTGTGTTACGAAGATATGATGACTGTGCTGTGTGAATGTGAAGCTGTTGATAATTCCCATCCTCTTATCTACTTGCCTGAGAAGACTGAAGATATCATTCCTCTTTCACCTTAATTTTTTTTGCAAGACGATGTCTGTGTGGGGATACTTGATTTAGATTAACTTATCCAGGAGATTTCGATTTCTGTTACAGTTGCGACAATATTTATGGGCAATATTTTAGAGAAGGGTACCTAAGTCAGTTGATCTAGAGGCCGAAGAACACAACATCTACAACCACTGGAGAAGGGGATGTGGTGCTGGTTGGAACTCATGGGAAGACGACGATCGACTAGCGATTGGCGCGGATGCTGGTGGCTTATCGTAGGAAGCATGGTGTTGGAAGAGTTGCGAGTTGAAAACAACGTCATCTGAGGTGACTCGTCCTTTGCAAAAGTTGTAGTTATTGGAGGGATCCACATCAGTGACGTCTGAAACTGCGAAGGAGGGTGCCCGCTCCAGTAGTGTTCACTCTCATGAACAGACTGACTCATCAGTTTCATCAAAGGAAGTAATGATAATCAGAAGTGGTCGACAAGTGAAAGTGTCTAATGAATTAAGTTTGTACATTCCTTAAATTTTTAACAACTTTTTGCAGTTTCTTTTAGGTGAGTGACTGAAATTACCACATAGATGGTTTCATGCCCATAGTGCTTAATTTTCTTTGCTATTTTTGATGTGTAACCACTCCTTCGAACGTGGGGAAGACATGAGCAATAATATGCTGTAAGTATTCTGTTTTATTTTCTCCTATCCTAGAGGTCAGGTATCATGAGTGTGTTTACCTTGATATGATAAAAATGAAAAGAACTATGTCTGATGTTTTATGTGTATACAAAAATTGATTAAACCTGAGTGATTTATGATAAATGGGAAGTTCATGTCGGGTAGAAAGAATGTTTCACACAGTGGTGTTCCAGCCCAGTATCTCCCGAATACAGTTTGGTAGCTACGTGATGCAACTCGCACAGTCACTTGATTGGTGAACCGATTTTTTAACAGATTTTATGCAGTAATATAGGTGCTTATGGAAGTATACGTTACATGATAGTTAAATTTTCTCAATAATAATTTGTATTTATTTGTGTGTATTATTTATGGATTAATTATAATAGTATTGCAGTGTAGTAGTATCTTATATTAATTATATTAATTAACTAATTATATTAATTACCTTTTTGTTGTGTGATCTTTGTGAACTGTCATAGACAATACTTCTTTCCTTTCATTCTTATTTGCACAGAATAAGTTATTTTATTTTTCCTTTTCTTCCCATTATTCCGTAAATAATGGCTACGCGGTGCAAGTGTAGGAACTGTGGATGTGGCCAGGCATTAAGGAGTATGAGGGAGGAGTCGGAGAGTTTGAGGGAGATATTTAGGATTATCTCAGAAGACAGGAAGGAAAGTAGGCCTCCCTCAAATAATGTACAGGATACAGTAGGTGTAAAGGAGGGATGGGAAGGAAATGGGGGAATTGTAGAAGACAGGGGTCTAATATTTTAAGGGGAAGGAGATTGCAGGCTAAGGGCTCTGCTAAGGATCAGAATTCAAGACAGCTGTCTGTTAGAAATCGGTACGAGTCACTGCAGGTAGAACAACCGAGGGAAGATGAGGAACAGGGAACTGTTGTTGAGATGTGTGGAAGTAGGAGGGAGGGAAAAGGTAGGAAAGGGAAATATCGTGTAGTGAAAATGAAGAGACAGGTGGAACAGGGTCATAGGAGGGAGACAAGGGAGGAGGAATTAGCTTCAGCAGCAGTGAGAGAAGATAGGGCTGACCAAGAGGGGAGGGGTTCAAATGAGGTGGGTAGGGTTGAGGCACTGGTCATGGGAGATTCCATCGTTAGACATGTGGGGAAAGTGTGTGGAGGAAAGGGAATCAGGGTAGAGTGTTATCCAGGAATCAGGTTGAGGCAGATGTTGATGAAAGTAGAAGAGAAGGAAGAGGGAAAGGAAAAGGTGGTAGTGTTTACGTTGGTACTAACAACTTAAGGCAAGCAGGTATAAGTACGAACGTAGTTGGGGATGTGTGGGATCTGGTAAATGCAGCACGGATGGAGTTTAAGGAAGCGGAGATTGTTATCAATGGAATACTGTGTAGGAGGTATACTGACTGGAAGTGATTGGGGATTTAAATGAGACTATGGAGTGGGTATTTGGGCAAATGGGAGTGAGATTTCTAGATCATAATGGGTGGGTAGGAGACAGGGATCTGACCTCAGATGGCCTTCAGTTAAACCGCAGTGTTACATATAAGTTAGGAAACTGGTTTAGAAGGGTTATAGCCAAGTACATTCAGGAAAACGGGGTGGCTTAGGGAGCGGTGTTAAGCGAACAGGGAACTGGAAATCAAGTAGGGATGACATAAAAATGTTAGTGCTCAATTGTAGAAGTATTGTAAAGAAAGGAATAGAATTAAGTAATTTAGTTGAATCATGGCTGAGAAATGATATAATGGATGGAGAAATATTCTCACGGAACTGGAGTGTGTATAGTAGAGATAGGATAGGAATGATAGGAGGAGGAGTATTCATTCTGGTGAAAGAAGAATTTGTAAGTTACGAAATAGTTAAGGATGAAAAACATGAAATTCTGGGTGTGAGGCTCATCTCTAAATATAATAGGCAACTTGATGTCTTTGGAGCGTACAGACCGGGAGTGGGTAGCGCTCACGCCGATTCAGAATTATTTGATAAGATAATCAGCTATGTGGTGAACGATAAGGAAATGAACGTGATTGTAGCGGGTGATCTCAATTTACCAAGTGTCAATTGGGAAGGTAATAAAAACGACAGGAAGCATGAACAACAAGTGGCAAATAAGTTAATATGGGAACGGCACCTGATTCAGAAAGTGATGGTACCAACTAGAGGGAAGAATATTTTGGATGTGGTGCTGATAAAACCAGATGAGCTCTATAGAGAAACCGAAGTAATAGATTGTAGTAGTGATCACGAAGCTGTTTTTGTCGTAGTTAAAAATAAATGTGAAAGAAAGGAAGGTATTAAAATTAGGACTATTAGGCAGTACCATATGGCCGAAAAAACAATCATGAGGGAGTTTATAAAAAGTAACTATGATCGCTGGAAAATGGTAAATAAAAATGTAAACCGATTCTGAGATGGGTTTAAAGCAATTGTTGAGGAATGTGAAAATAGATGTACCTTTAAAGGTGGTAAGGAATGGTTAGGATCCACTATATTATCATAGAGAAGTAAAGAGACTAAGAAGGAGATGCAGGTTGGAACGAAATAGAGTTAGAAATGATTATGGAAGTAAGGAGAAATTGAAGGAATTTACTAAGAAATTGAATGTAGCAAAGAAGTCAGCTAAGGATAACATGATAGCAAGCATAATTGGTGGTCATACAAATTTGAGTGAAAAATGGATGGGTATATATAGGTACTTTAAGGCAGAAACAGGTTCAAAGAAGGATATTCCAGGAATCATTAATGAACAAGGGGAATGTGTATGCGAGGATCTTCAAAAGGCAGAAGTATTCAGTCAGTAGTATGTAAACATTGTTGGTTACAAGGATAATGTACAGATAGGGGATGTAAGTAATACTAAAGAAGTATTAAAATTAACCTATGCTAACAATGACATTTATAGTAAGATACAAAAGTTGAAAACTAGAAAAGCACCTGGAATTGATAAGATTTCTGGGGATATACCAAAGGCAATGGGTTGGGATATAGTACCATATCTCAAATATTTCATTATTGTTTGTTTGAAGGAGCTATACCAAATGAATGGAGAGTTGCTATAGTAGCCCCTGTATGTAAAGGAAAGAGTGATAGACATAAAGCTGAAAATTACAGGCCAGTCAGTTTGACATGCATTGTATGTTAGCTATGGGAAAGCATTCTTTCGGATTATATTAGACATGTTTGCGAAATTAATAACTGGTTTGACAGAAGGCAGTTTTAGTTTAGGAAAGGTTATTCCACTGAAGCTCAGCTTGTAGGATTTCAGCAAGATATAGCAGATATCCTGGATTCAGGAGGCCAAATGGACAGTATCGTGACTGACTTATGTAAGGCATTTGATAGGGTAGATCATGAGAGACTATTGGCAAAAATGAATGCAATTGGACTAGAAAAAATGATTGACTGAATGGATGGTTATATATTTCTAGAAAATAGAGAGAATTAGAGTAGGCGAAGCTTTATCTGCCCGTGTAATAATTAAGAGGGGAATTCCTCAAGGCAGTATTATTGGACCTTTATGTTTTCTTATATATATCACTGATATGTGTAAATAAGTGGAATCAGAGATAAGGATGTTTGCAGATGATGTTATTCTGTGCAGAGTAATAAATAAGTTACAAGATTGTGAGCGGCTGCAGGGTGACCTCGATAGTGTTGTGAGATGGACGGTGGACAATGGTATGATGATAAATGGGGTTAATAACAGAAAAGACCTTCATTGGGGTAATCACATAAATATGATTGTTAATAAAGGATACAGATCTCTGCACATGGTTATAAGGGTATTTAGGGGTTATAGTAAGGATGTAAAGGAGAGGGCATATAAGACTCTGGTAAGACCCCAACTAAAGTATGGTTCCAGTGTATGGGACCCTCACCAAGATACTTGGTTCAAGAACTGAAAAATATCCAAAGAAAAGCAGCTCGATTTGTTCTGGGTGGTTTCCAACAAAAGAGTAGCGTTACACAAATGTTGCAAAGTTTGGGCTGGGAGAAAAGAGACGAGCTGCTCGATTAAGTAGTATGTTGTGAGCTGTCAGTTGAGAGATGCCGTGGGAGGGCATTAGTAGGCGAATAATTTTGAGTAGTGTCTTTAAAAGTTGGAATGATCACAGTATGAAGATAAAGTTGGAATTCAAGAGGACAAATTGGGGCAAATATTCGTTTATAGGAAGGGGAGTTAGGGATTGGAATAACTTAGCAAGGGAAATGTTCACAAATTTTCCAATTTCTTTGCGATCATTTAAGAAAAGGCTAGGAAAACAATAGATAGGGAATCTGCCACCTGGGCGCTTGCCCTAAATGCAGATCAGTAGTGATTGATTGAGCCACTTCTTGCCGGTAGAATTTTATCTAATTTTTTAATGTCGCACATATGGTTGGGAAAATGGCGGCCCGAGCCGTAAATTTCCCGTTTTTTTGTTCTTGTATAAGAGCAATGCGTATAACTCTGTGCCTTCTAAAGAAAATATTTTGAATATTTTTATACTAACGTCTCCAAAACAGTATGAGCAAGTTAGGCCTACTCCTAGCAGTCCGACTCGTTGGCTGAATGGTCAGCGTACTGGCCTTCGGTTCAGAGGGACCCGGGTTCGATTCCCGGGAGGGTCGGGTTTTTAAACTTAATTGGTCAATTCCATTGGCCCGGGAGCTGGGTGTTTGTGCTGTTCCCAACATCCCTGCAACTCACACACCACACATAACACTATCCTCCTCCACAATTACAAGCAGTTACCTACAAATGGCAGATGCCGCCCACCCTCATCGGAGAGTCTGCCTTACAAGGGCTGCACTCGGTTAGAAATAGCCAGATAAAATTTAAAAAACGAATATTTAAACTCCTAGCAAAATTATGTTAAGAAGCAACTTTTGGCACATACGGTAAAACTTAAAAGATATTCCTTATCTACACATTTTTGAAAAATTAACTTGTGTGTGACAAACTAGAAGTATGAAGCGAAAATTGTCATATGTTATAGTCAAAATGAGCGAAGTGGCCCCTTATTTCACCAAATTACTAAAATGCAAAAATCCGTATTATAACATGTCGCATAGAAATTCTCACATAAACATAAGTTAAGAACATATTGATTTCACCGATGAAGTCACCGGCGATATAAAGACTCGCCCATTGTATTTACTACACCAATCAACAGACATTTATACAAAACTATCAGGATACTGATAGCCTCCGTAGTTCAGGCGGCAGCACGCTGGCCTCTTATCGCTGGGTTCCGTGGTGCATATTCTGGTCACTCCATGTGAGATTTGTACTGGACAAAGCGGAGGCGGAATAGGTTTATCTCTGGGTACTCCGATTTTCTCTGTCATCTTTCATTTCAGCAATACTCTCCAATATCAATTCATTTTATCTGTCAGTCATTAATGATTGCCCCAGACGAGTGCGACAGACTTCGGCAGCCGGCACAGCTGCTCTCCCCGCCGCCAGATGGGGGCTTCATTCTTCCCATTCCCGACCCGACTGAAATTGGAAACAGACTGTGGATTTTCATTTTCCATCAGGATATTGAAACATTTTGCTTACTTTTTTGTTTTATTATTTCCATCTGTTTGGTATATTGCTTCATGGGTAAAGACTTGGTGAACTCAACTCTTCCTTTTTACAGGAATAACACGAACAAAAGTCTTCATTTTAGATCGTTGCACGCAAATTTGTTGGCAGTTCGAAATATGTGGCGAGTGTGCTATAAAGTATTAAAGCCAGAGCCTCCTGTGAACAGCCATGACAGCAGGATGCGGCCGTGGACGTCCGACGCGCTTCGCCACATCATCTTTCATTCCACTGCGGGCCATAAAGGGGAATCCGTCCGTACCATAAAATGGGATCATTGAACAAATTTATTGCTTGGAAACATTATCAAGCTCTGATATGAATGCACACAACATGCATATAACTTTGCTTGAGAGTGGCAAGAAAGGAATATTTAACTCCAATGCCCGTTACAAAAACATGAAAAGAATATCATGACATTTCTTCTAGCTCCGTAATTTCAATGTTTTTTTCTTATCCTTCCTCTATGTCGTATTGCCTACTTCACTACTTCCTCATATGAAGCGTCATAAAAACTTCCTTATAGTAATTAAAATTCAAAAACCTTCTACTGAGGAGTTACTTGATTCTCCTTGAAATTTAGCTGGTTAAATTCTCATCTTAAAGTCATAGTGTCCGCCTCTGTGGTGTGGTGGTTAGGGTGATTAGCTGCCACCCCCGGAGGCCCGGGTTCGATTCCCGGCTCTGCCACGAAATATGAAAAGTGGTACGAGGGCTGGAACGGGGTCCACTCAGCCTTGGGAGGTCAACTGAGTAGAGGTGGGTTCGATTCCCACCTCAGTCATCCTGGAAGTGGTTTTCCGTGGTTTCCCACTTCCCCTCCAGCAAATGCCGGGATGGTACCTAACTTAAGGCCACGGCCGCTTCCTTCCCTCTTCCTTGCCTATCCCTTCCAATCTTCCCATCCCTCCACAAGGCCCCTGTTCAGCATAGCAGGTGAGGCCGCCTGGGCGAGGTACTGGTCATACTCCCCAGTTGTATCCCCCGACAAGGAGTCTGAAGCTCCAGGACATTGCCCTTGAGGCGGTAGAGGTGGGATCCCTCGCTAAGTCCTAGGGAAAAACCGAACCTGGAGGGTAACAGATGATGATGATGATGAAAGTCATAGGATCCAGTCCCAGCACAAGCGGATGGCAGTGAGAGACCTATAGTACAGGATATAATATTATGTTAGGGATTACATTTTCAATACAAGTTACGGGCACTGCACAGTCTTTTAAGACAAATATTGGTTAAAATCATTTTAAATACTACTACTACTACTACTACTACTACTACTACTACTACTACTACTACTGATACTACTACTACTACTACTACTACTAATAATAATAATAATAATAATAATAATAATAATAATAATAAAAATAATAATAATTCATGTCACATGACTCCACCACCGAAGCCGGTTTATACATACAGAATCGTCCTTTGAGTTTTTTCTACCAGGCGACCTGGACGTGCGGTTGGGGGCGTGCAGCTGTGAGTTTGCATCCGGGAGATAGCAGGTTCGAACACCACTGTCGGCAGCGTTGAAGATGGCTTTCCGTTGTTTCCCATTTTTACACCAGGCAAATGCTTGGGCTGTACCTTAATTTTTACCGTCATTTGTGCCTTACGTCGCACCGACATAGATAGGTCTTATGGCGACGATGGGAGAGGAAAGGCCTAGGAATGGAAAGGAAGCGGCCGGGGCCTTAATTAAGGTACAGCCCCAGCATTTGACTGATGTGAAAATGTGAAACCACGGAAAACCATATTCTGGGCTGCCGACAGTGGGATTCGAAATCACTATCTCCCGGATGCGAGCTCATAGCTGAGCGCCCTTAACCGCGCGGCCGACTCACCCGGTATGTACCTTAATTAAGGCCACGATCGCTTCCTTACCACTCCTAGGCATTTCCTATCCCATCGTCGCCATATGATCTACCTGTGTCGGTGCGACCTTTTCTTAAAAAATCGTAACTTAGCATTTATTTCGTTATCTCGAATACCCTTCTAGCACTGTATCTAGGCTATTTGCTTGAACCAGCGATCATTGCCGCTACTCTCATGTCTACTGTATTAGGCCTGCTTCTAACGTATGAACAAGCTATCTTGAGTCCATCCAGATTTGAACCCAATACAGCAAATCAAATCTGAAAACAGGCCGATGTAAAGATAGTTTTACCTGATAACTTCTTCTTCTTTTCCTTAATCTGTTTACCCTGCTGGGTCGGTTTTTCCCTCGGACTCAGTGAGGGATCTCACCTCTACCGCCTCAAGGGCTGTGTCCTGGAGGGTGAGACATTGGATCGGGGGATACAACTGGGGAGAATGACCAGTAACTCGAGCAGAAGGCCTCACCCGCTATACTGAACAGGGGCCTTGTCGGAAGATTTGAAGATTGGAAGGGATAGACAAGGAAGAGGGAAGGAAGTGCTCGTGGCCTTAACTTAGGTACCGCTCCGACATTTGCCTGGAGGAGAAGTGGAAAACCACGGAAAACCACTTCCAGGATGGCTGAGGTGGGAATCGAACCCACCTCTACTCACTTGACCTTCCGGGGCTGAGTGGACCCCGTTCCAGCCCTCGTACCCCTTTTCAACTTTCGTGGCAGAGCCGGGAATCGAACTCGGGCCTTCGGGGGTGGCAGCTAATCACACTAACTACTACACCACAGAGGCGGACGTAACCAGACGTGCTCATCATAAGTTCGGTCGCCATGGAGATCTCGCAAGCTGAATTATTTTCGAACGGAAGTGTTTTTGAATGTGAAGCTACGCAAAGTGTAAACGAGTTACCGGGAGAGCAAACAACAAATAGACAGTTGAAAAAGGCTGTGACTTAAGTCGAGCACCTTCTTTGTATAAATCGCTTACTGGATCCGGCGACACTGTTGAGATTACAGAAGAGGCTGAATTATTGGGAGAGAAAATGTTTAAAACTATTTTGAGAGTAATAGAAGAAAATAAATGTTAATAATTGAAAGAAAGGGGGTAAGGGTGGGGGGAGGGGTAAAAAGCTGGTAGCAGCGTGACTCGATCTCACAATCTTCGTAACTGAATCGGTGAACCTTAACCACTCGACCACCTCCTACTACTCTGCCAGTGTGTTTTTGAGAAGTAGTACTACCGACCTACGAAGTCTGAACAAAGTCAGTAATGCGGAAATCGTAAGCTCCCCTCGTTAGTATACTACCATCGCGGAAGAAAACATCCTAAGTATCTACCTGTTCCAATTTCGTACTCCGCACGTGGCATTCAATAATAATAATAATAATAATAATAATAATAATAATAATAATAATAATAATAATAATAATAATAATGTACGCCTCTGTGGTGTAGTATTTTAGTATAATTAGCAGCCACCCCCGGAGGCCCGGGTACAATTCCCGGCATTGCCACGAAATTTGAAAAGTGGTACGAGGGCTGAAACGTGGTCCACTCAGCCTCGGGAGGTCAACTGAGTAGAGGTTGGTTCGATTCCCACCTCAGCCATCCTGGAAGTGGGTTTACGTGGTTTCCCACTTCTCCTCCATGTAAATGCCGGGATGGTACCTAACTTAAGGCCACGGTCGCTTCCTTCCCTCTTCCTTGTCTATCCCTTCCAATCCTCCCATCTGCCCGCAAGGCCCCTCTTCAGCATAGATGGTGAGGCCGCCTGGGCGAGGTACTGGTCATCCTCCCCTGTTGTATCCCCGACCCAGAGTCTGAAGCTCCAGGACACTGCCCTTGAGGCGGTAGAGGTGGGAGTGGGACCCCTCCCTAAGACTGAGGGAGACACCAACGCTGGAGGGTAAGCAGGTAATGCCACACTGCTTTATAACCCCTATTATTATTATTATTATTATTATTATTATTATTATTATTATTATTATTATTATTATTATTATTACTTCTTTCTTCGTTATGCCCGTTTACAGAGCGCGCTGGAACTTGTTAGCTTGATGATGGTTTTCCTTCCTTCTTCTCCTCCCAAAATCTCTTAATGAACTCGCTATGCTGTTTCTTGCGTTCTTCCGTCCATTGCTTCCCTGTGGTTCTTTTAGCCTTTTCCGTGAACGTGTGCTTTGCAACCAGATTCACAAAAGCCTTGCGATTCCTGATGATAACGTCTGTGATATTCATTTATTTTATGTCCTGCTTTATTTCCTCTAACCAGTTTATTTTGAACTTGTTTAATTTAATTACACCAAGCAGTTTTTTTTCATTTCTAGAGTTGTCCATTCTACAGTTGTGGCCATAGAATTTCAGTCGTCTCTTGCGTACGGTATCGGTGATCTTGTCGATTGCTTTGTACAAATATACAGTTTTCATTTGATCCATATACCATTTACATGAATGGGTCCATATATTTTCCTAAGAATTTTTCGTTCTTGTTTTTCAATTTCATCATTAATTTTAGAGTGGCCTCCTAGGGATGTGGTATCTGAGGCATACAAGGCTTCCGGAAGAACAACAGTCTTGTAATGCCGAAGTTTTTCATTTCGTGACATCACTCTCTTTTTTGTAGTGGTTCCATGTTATTCGTTTTGCTTTCAGGAGTTTGGTGGCTCTTTCTAAATTAGATTTCCTATCCAATACGGATGATACAATAATTTCTCCTAGATATTTGAAGAAAGGGACCTGTGTGATTATTCCATAATTTGTCTGTAGTGGGGATCTTTGGATATTTCGGTGTCCATTAGCCACGATATGAGTCTTCTCATACGATATTTGGAGGCCTGTCTTTGATGCTATTTCATGTAACTTCTCTATGGCATATCTGGTTTCTTCACTAGTCTTGCTAAAGATAGCTAGATCATAAGCAAAAGCTAGGCACTTCACGTTAATTCTTTGTCCCCGAGTACCAATGTTTATACCTTCGATTTCTTTTCCCCATTCCCTGATGACTTTGTCTAACACTAAGTTAAAAAGGATTGGTGAGAGGCCATCTCCTTGTCGAACTTCTGTATGCACTTCAAAAGCTCTGATAGATCACCTAGAAACTTCACTTGAGATCACTTTACAAAAGAAAATATTTATAAAAACCTCCTATCAATACAAGTCAAGTCATCTGTTAGATGAAGCAAAGTCTATACATGTTTCAGTCTAATCTCAAGGCCATCTTCAGTAGTAAAACAATGATTACATAGTATACAAACAAATTAAAAATCGTAATGATGTGAAGTGACAGTGATCATGATTAGTGAGTTAAAAACACATTGAGGTACAAAGTCCTCTCGTCTAATAGATCTTTGTACCTCAATGTGTTTTTAACTCACTAATCATGAACACTGTCACTTCACATCATTACGATTTTTAATTTGTTTGTATACTATGTAATCATTGTTTTACTACTGAAGATGGCCTTGAGATTAGACTGAAACATGTATAGACTTTGCTTCATCTAACAGATGACTTCTTGACTTGTATTGATAGGAGGATTTTATAAATATTTTCCTTTGTAAAGTGATAACCGTCAATACGGAATGAGATTCATAACTTCACTTGAGATGTTGCGTCTGTGAAAGTCTGGCGGATTAATTCTGTGGTCTTCATGTCCACAGTGAGCTCTCCTAGGATGTCCACAACAGTTTGTCTGTCGATAGAGTCATACGCCTTCTTAAAGTCCACAAAGGTGACAAATGTGGTGGTACTGCGGCGTGTCCTTAATATCGTCTTCAGACTCCAAATTTGCTCAGAACACGATCTACCTTTTCTGAAGTCTGCTTGGTATTCACCATCAAATGATCTCCTTGTTGTTCTACTCTGTGTAATAGCCCTTTACATAGAACCTTGTATACAACTGGGAAAAGGGATATGCCTCTGTAGTTGTTGGGGTCCGCTCGATCGCCTTTTTTATGTAACGAATGGATAATGGCATCCTTCTAGTCCTTCGGAATCATCATGGTCTCCCATATTTCTGTTAATAGTGTATGAATTCTTCTGATGAGGTAATCTCCTCCTATTTTCAACATCTCTGCAGTTATGCCATCGTTCCCAGGGGCTTTATTATTTTTGAACAATTGGATTATTTCTTGAGTTATTGGGGGCGGTGAATCTGGGTTTGGTGGAGGTTTTTCAAACTGTAGTCTTTCAATTGGTGGATCGTAGTTCAGTAGATTTTGAAAACAGTCAGCCAGTATCTTGCTGATCTCTTTACTGTTTGTCTGTGATCCGTTAAGTCGATGTTGGTGGTTTGTACCCTGAAAAGTCCTCTCGAAATGTCTTGTAGAAACTCCGAGTGTGGTTTTTGTGGAAATGCTGTTCTATCTCTGCGAGTCTGTTATTCTCGCATATACGTTTTTCGCTGCGGATTGTTTTTGAGGTCAGTTTTTGAGTCTTAAGGAAATTCTGCCATCTGTCGACTCTTCGGTGTCCATTGCAATGATTCCATGCTTTGATTCTGTTATTGATAGCTTCATCACAGGTTGTGTTCTACTATCTGTGTTTACGTTTCCTGGGTGGCTGTCCGAATTTCATTGCTGATGACTGTAATGTGTTGCGAATGTCTGGCCACACCTTAGGACCTTGATCGTGTATGTCACGTACGAAAACGTCAGCGTTCTTCCTCAGACAATCCGGATCCACTCTTGGAAATCGGTTGCCTTGTGGTCTGGATCTATTTGGTTGGAACCTAACCTTGATTTGCGTAAGGTAGTGACCCGAATCGACAACTCCCTTCCGTACTTTAACATTCTGAATCTCAAGTATTATTATTATTATTACTATTACTATTATTATTATTATTATTATTATTATTATTATTATTATTATTATTATTATTATTATTATTATTATTATTGTCCCTGGACTCACCTACATTGTAACTACGATTATAGTCAACGGATACAAAACATTTCAATACATGTGTAAGGGACCATTGCCGTGGAAGTAATTGTGCAAAATGAAACGACGAAGATATCACGAAGCCAGGGAAAGTGTATCAGACCCACAAGAGTATCCCCTTGACAAAGATGTATAGCTGGAAAACACTTTCATTAACGAAAATGACACCATTCATGAAGTTCACAAAATAGGTCAAAACCGTGTGTATCCGAACATATTTAACGAACGTTGGAGGGTACATCCTCGGTTCAAAAAGATAAAGAATAGCCTAATGAACATACATGTTATGCGTCGTGAAAGAGCTACATGGAACGAAGTTGCAGAACGTACATTGGCCACTTAACAGGAGATGGTCGTGATGAGCAGCCTCAGTATGGACTAGCGTAGGCGTTCGAAAATATCTATCTCCTATACCGACATTATTCATACGGTGTTCTAGGTCGTTGATCTCGTTAAACGGAGAAGCATTCACCGCATTGTTCATGTGTCCCCACGCAAGAAAGTTCAGTGGAAGAAGATCAGGAAACCGAGCAGGCCACATTACTAGAACTAGACGGCCAATCCACTGTTGTGTAAAGATGTCCAAAAACCGGCATACGTGCAAACTGGATTGCTCCGGAGCCCCATCAAGCATGAACCACGTGGCGTGGTGAACTACTAGCAGGACATGTTCCAATAGTATTGACCTTAAATACATTATACCGTATAATTGCGTGAATGTCATGCAAACATACATTACTACAGTACACCACGGTAAGCTTCAGTTTCCTTTACACATTAGCACAGGAAAATGAACGCCATGAAAATTGTTCTGATGGACTGCACATTCATATGTGGCTGGGAGGCGCAACCAGTCTTCGGCTAAGGGAAATAATGGATTGGAAGATAATTGTCAGATACATACTATTACAATTTGGCCATATAAATACAGATCAATGGTGAATGATTTGTTGATTCATTCTGTCCCGGCATTCGCCTTAATGCTGCAGAATGGACCGTTCCAACTCGTAGATTGTTGGGCCCTGCATCCGCCGACTTACTCTGATAGGGTAACCTTTCCTTAAATGATTTCAAATAGCTTGGATATTTATCAAATAAAAAACCTTGGCGCAAGAGGCCTACAGATTATGAGGTTGCATGTGGTCAGCACGACGAATCCTCTCGGTCGTTATTCATTTATCAAATATATCTCTTGATAAGAAGCCTCCTTGGCTCAGATGGCAGCGCGTCGGCCTCTCACCGCTGGACACCGTGGTTCAAATCTCGGTCACTCCATGTGAGATTTGTGCTGGACAAAGCGGAGGCGGGACAGGTTTTTCTCCGGGTACTCCGGTTTTCCCTGTCATCTTTCATTCCAGCAACACTCTCTACTCTCATTTCATGGCATCTATCACTCATTAATGTAAATCACTTTGGGAGTGGCGACCCCATCGTAATAACAGCCTATAGCTGATTCATTCATTACATCCCTGACCCGGTCAAAGACTGGAAAACAGGTTGTAGGTTTTCATTCATTCATCTCTTGATAAACTGCTCCAATCCCTAATTCTTCTTCCTACAAATGAACATGTCCCAACGTATCCTCTTGAATTTCAATTTTAAATTCGCATAATGATATTTTGTACCTTTAAAAGCTCCACTCAAACTTGTCTACTAATGTCTTCCGCAGTAGCGCAATCTGCCGGCAGTGATTTGTACCAGAAGAGACAGGGCGCACCACAATTACTGTAACTATAGTCAATCATTGTAATACAATGTTGATTTGTTTTTTGTGTTCAGCTTATTGCCACTAAAGGTTTATATCTCACGAAGTCTTCGAGTTAAACCAAAAATTAAGATAAATGAAGAAAAATTTAATAGCTATTCGTTAATGCAGATGCAATCACGGGACGTAGACACCTTACAGATCACTACTCGTAACATATAAAACTCAAAGTCTATCTGTCTTTATGTATCAGAGTTCAATGTTACCCAAGAAATCTCTTGAGGAATGTCTCCTTGTGTCAAACATTCATCCCCCTGTCGGTTGGGGCAACAGAATAACACCCAAGGTATTCTCTGCAAGTCGTAAGAGGTGATTTAAAGAATCTCCAAGGGCTCTTATCTTGGAGGCGTAGGTTGGTGACGTCGGGGCTGTTAACTGAGTCCTGGCTTTGCTTCCAAATAATTGTGTCATTCTCCTCACTTTAATCTATCCTATCCTACCTCCCTTCGTCATCTCTTTTTCTTCTTCTGACCCCGGCGGTATTAGGTTTGCGAACCCTAGAGAGTCTTTAATTTTCACTCCCTTCGTGGTGCTTGCCTTTCTTTAGCTGATACCTTAGTTTTTCGAAGTGTCATATCCTTTCTATTTTTTCCTCTGATAAGTGTTAATAGAGGTTGGTTGCCTAGTTGTACTTCTTCTTAAAACAATAATCACCACCACCAATATTAAACATTCAATAGTGATGAAAGAAAGCCTACAAATGAGGTGCCTAATATCAAACACGGACATGTGCCACCTATATCAAAATTGAGTTAAGAATATAAAGTTATAGTGTTTTTAATGCTCTCTCTGAATTATGGCCCATGTATTTCATAAACGAATTTTAGTACTTTATTTTTAACAAAGAAATATGCCGTTTCTTTCATAATCGGACACCTCCAAAGTTTCTATCAAAAACGGACATGACCGTTTCAGCCAATCACATTGCTACAAGTGACATCAAACTGGCATGGCGACCATTTGTTTACATTCTCTTGTCGGTGCGTGCTTGAAAGTTTAGTGATCATGGTTTTTCAGTGTTTTACTTATAACATAAGTATTTTGGAAAATATTTTCGTTTGATATGGAAGGCAATGTTTCGGAGTGTCCACCTGAAGTGAAATTGCAAGTAAAGGGAGCTTATTTTAGGCACATTTTAATACCAGGTTAAATTTCGGGTTTTCTTCTCCATGCACAGATGAGTGCACTACATGCTTGGAACTAGAGCAATGTATTAAGTTTGAAAAGAATGAAGAGGAAAGAACAACCTTAATTTTGAAGAGAACTATCCACAAAAAACAAGCAGAGAATTTTTATCGACAACTGAAGAAAAATGAAGAGGGCTGTCTTTTAATGTCCTGTGATTGCCAAAAGAACATTGCTTTGCCAAAATTAAGTGATCAGTCGGCTTATTATTCCAGACAACTTTACTGTTACAAACTGTCTGTTGTAACAGGCACATCTCAAAGCAAGCTGCGCCCTGACAATGTGTCTGTTTATAAGTGGCTGGAGAATGAGGCAAAGAAATGAGAACTGATATTTCCAGTTATTGGAAACTCATATTTGCCGTCAGATAGGATTTTTGGACTCATTGTGAAAGATCTGAAGAAGATGACGACCACAATATGTTCAGATGAATATCATGTTAGTTGTTAACAATGAATAAGATTATACTTATTTCTTTCATATTTTCATTAGATTTCTTTTAAAATAGAAGTTTACTCTCATGCCATCCCGTTATTTTGTTTCAAAATATTGGGATAGTTTGTTTCAAAAGTGGA
Source organism: Anabrus simplex (assembly GCF_040414725.1). Classification (NCBI taxonomy): domain Eukaryota; kingdom Metazoa; phylum Arthropoda; class Insecta; order Orthoptera; family Tettigoniidae; genus Anabrus; species Anabrus simplex. The sequence continues at coordinate 335,571,022 of NC_090268.1, forward strand.
CAATTACATGGATGCTTGTATCAAAATCGGACAAAAGTCAATCTTAGTTTCAAAAATGGACATCGTCGTATTTGAACGGGTTTTACATTGCCTTAGAATGGAATTCTTAAGTGTCAACAATGGTTTTCTTCTTCACAGGGCTGGCAATATGGCATACAAAAATTTTCACACTCGTATCGGGCTGTTAAAATAGAGAAACAAAAATGTGGCTCTACTGAAAAATTAACAAAATGGCTTTTGTCCATGTTTGATACTAGGCACCTCAAATAACTATTTAACTCGAAGAAAATGATACCACGTGGACACTCTCGGTTCAATCTGCCAAAACTGTTAAAGATATTCACAGACTTCATAGACAGTATTTGTAGAGTACCTATAAAGTTTTCTACGGGGAAGTCCACGAGACCGGACACATTCGGTATTTTTAAAAGTTAAGCCATAATTATGGTTATTGCACTCAGTACGATAGTAAAAAAAAGGAATTAACAAGAAGATATTATGATGTGTAGAACTGCAATTTCACTTTTCTGCCATCAGCCCACCTAAAAATAATTATCTGTGATGCTGCAATCACATACGGGTTTGAAATTATTCATTTGAAATTTTCTATCATTTCGATCAACGTTCAATAAATATCGTTGTCCCGCAAAGTCTGGTCGACCGAGCTCGATAGCTGCAGTTGCTTAAGTGCGGCCAGTATCCAGGATTCGGTAGATAGTGAGTTCGAAACGCAATGTCGGCAGCCCTGAAGATGATTTATCGTGGTTTCCCATTTTCACACCAGACTGTATCTTAATTAAGGTCACGGCCGCTTCCTTACCTCTCCTAGGTCTTTCCTATCCCATCATCGCCATAAGACCTATCTGTGGCGGAACGACGGATAGCAACTTGTAAAAGAATAAATGTGTGATGGATGGGATGAACCTAAGACAGACAGACATGACATGACAGAAATTTAAAAGTTGCGTTTCTCTCTTATTCTGGGCGTGAATGACACACGAATACCAATATTTAAATATTGTGAACAAAGTGCAGATAAAATTATGATTTTATTTACAAAGGTAGTGCCAATTTCCTGTAAATATTTTCAGTTCATTATTGCGTTGGTAACCTCTGTGGCTCAGACGGCAGCGCGTCGGCCTCTCACCGCTGGATACCGTGGTTCAAATCCCGGTCACTCCATGCGAGATTTGTGCTGGACAAAGCGGAGGCGGGACAGGTTTTTCTCCGGGTACTCCGGTTTTCCCTGTCATCTTTCATTCCAGCAACACTCTCCATTCTCATTTCATTGCATCTATCAGTCATTAATAAACACCTTGGGAGTGGCGACCCCATTGTAATAGTAGCCTATGTATGTTTCATTCATTACATTCCTGACCCGGTCTAGGACTGGAAAACAGGTTGTAGGTTTTCATTTATTACGTTGGTAATAAAGGATTAGGTAAATTATGTTCCTATGTTTGTAAGTTTTAGTTTCAAATAAAATTGTTCTTGGAAAGTTTGATTACAAAGATTTCTAGCGAGAAACCGTTTTGTAAGCTGCAATTCATTTTAGATCTGGTTACCTTTATTAATACAGTGTAGACATAATACCATTGCTAGTTAAGACGATTACATTGTTGATAGTCCCAATGTTGATGCTATCACTTTCATGAGCTCACCTTATGACCAATTTAGATAGCAAGGAGGAGCGTAGAAGTTATCTTGTTAAGTGAGATAGCATCACCAAATAAAACTTTAAGCATTAAAACTAAATAAAAGTCTTGGCTTGTATTATCATCATAATTCATGAGTTTGCCACCATGCCAAGAGACATTGCTATAGGTTTGATTCTAGACAACACAGCAATTTAAACAGGACGGTACGTCCCTGGAGCAACGTACATATTAAACTCGGAGACCGGTATCTCCGTCTTGTTAGAGGATATTCCACTACTCAGACGAAGGAATAATGAATGAATAGTTGACGTCTGTGGGTAAATATAATATAAGTATGTTATCCTGTTACGTCAACATTTGGATTTCACAATGAGACTTCGTGAAGGGCATTGTTGCTCTGTCGCTGTTAGATTCCTGGTTATCACCACCGTTTCAAATGTCAGGAAGATAATTTGCACTGAATTTCAGGTTCCCACTCCTATTTTATTTACGAGAATGCTTCCATGTACTCACCCAATATTTGCAGGGTCATGTTACTGTGTGGCACCCTGACTGTATGATTAGTATCAAATCCGTCAGTTCAGAGATTTCCGGGTTCGATTCTTGGGCGGTCCGAGGATGTTAGCTTCGTTATATTAATTCCTCTCATTCGGAAACTTTAAGACTACCTTGGCTTCACGAAACTAATAGTACTGGATTGGAATGAGAACAGGAGTTCAAGAAGTGAGATTGGACCGACATGATGATATGAGGAGATCGGCATCTGTAATTGTAACCCTTGGTTTCTCCTGATTAATTCATTTGTCTTTTAACTTTGAAGCCTTGAGGGTGAGGGAATATTTACACCAAACGTGGCATCGAAGAAATGTTACATGGCGACATCTCACGACATGGAGTGCCGACCAAACTTTAAACAAACATCTATCACCTCTGGAACAAGTTACCTGTAATTGTTGCTGTTTTATGTAGTCAGTTCATGGAATGATTTGATGCCGGTCTCCATGTCACCCCATCATTTATACGTGGATACTATATCCTACTTCTGCTCTATTGTCGTATTCATCCCTGCCAGTTTTATGTCCTACCATTCTATCTCTCCTTCTAGTAATCTCTCTCCAAATCATTCTCCTCTCACCAATTTTCATTCATTATCCCTGCATTCGTGATTCGATCCACCCATCTCACCTTCAGCATTGTTGTGTAAGACCACACTTCCAAAGCTTTTATTCTCTTCCTACGTGGATTAGTTATTGTCATTGTTTCATCGCCATACAGTGCCACCTCGAGACTAAAGTTTGGTAATTAAAATCTGTATTTGTAATTTTTCGCTGGCTCTGCTGTGTTGGGGTAGTGTGCTTCCTCAAACCTTGACACCCCGGGTTCAATTCCCGGCCAGGACAAAGATTTTATCTGGATCTGAGGACTGGTTCGAGATTAACTCAGCCTACGTGATTCAACTGAGGAGTCATATGAGGGTGGCATGGTGACACCTGTCTAGAAAGTCAAGAATAACGGCCGAGATGGTTCATCGTGCTGACCACACAAAACACCTCATATTCTGCAGGCCTTCAGGCTGAGCAGTGATCGATCGGTAATCCATGGCCCTACGGGGCTCTTCCGTCATGTTGTTTGGTTTACTTTTATATGTGGTTAATCTATTTTTTAGCTTTGGTAGAGTTACACACAAGTTGATAATAATTTCATTGGTTTTGTGTATCACTAACTCCTCTTGTGGTTTTCGAAAACGCCTAATCCAGAATTTCTCCCAGTAGGAATTATTTTACGGGCCAGTATATGTACCGGCGTGAGCATCATCAAATGTCATCGGAATGAGCCACAATCGATTCCATCAACTTGGGCTCAGAAAGCCAGTGCTTTACCGACTGAGCTACTGAGCCTAGCACACTGGAATTAATCCGTTCAACATTAGTTAAATAACCGGTATGGTGTCTTCAGCTTTACGCGCGTGCACAGAAATGGTGTCCCGATATAAACAAAGCATAGTGTCGCCCCACCTCGGCGCTTAACGCATTGATGCAGGTAGACAGCCCGCTAGAAGACTGTTGTGATTGAAATGGGTGCAGTGCCGATGTATAGCAATACACACACTGTGCCTTCAGCATTACTTGTTCACTTCCTTCCCCTCCTTTCCGGTACTGAAGTGGCCTTCATCATTACCCCTTCACTCTCTCCCCTCCGTTTCAGTACTGGAGTGGGGCAATGTTGATTGTTTATGTCAGGTTACCATTTCCTTGCATGCGTGTACATTTCTAATATTTTATCTATTACGTTGTGCTAGTTGCCAAGTAATACCCCGAATGTCAAAGCATTCACCATAATCATAATCGTGTGCTTTATTCTGTCGTGTTGCAGTCATTTTGAGTAGAGACCATTTAGCATGCGCGCGTATACATTTCAATGTTCCCTTTTGAACTGCTAGATAGCAGTCACGCTCTTGCAATTTGAAGTGTCCTGTCTTCTGGTATTATAAATAAGTGCGTGTGTCATCAACAGACACAATTTTATTTTAAAACACAACTTTTATTTTCTACAGTTTGAATATAATTTACATTTCTTAACACTAAACAGGAAGAAGATCAACACTATTGTTGAACATATTTATAGCAATCAAACTTCTCTTAAGTTTTTCACATCTACCTGCAGCTTCGAATAGGTGAGGCATGCATTTGTTTTTTAATGGTGAGTCTTCCCATGTCATTAGATTGATTGCACACTTTTTTTAACGTTTCTCTTATCTGGTTGTACATTACAACTACACTTCGAATGTACAGTATATATCATTTGAATTAGTAAGAAAGGAAAAAAATCCTGATGTGCATAATAAATCCTATCTCCACATTTTATTACCGCACAATTTCTAGGATATTTTCCTTCATAGAAAGCGTTTTAGGCCTATTCCGTAATTGACGAATTTATGGAAATTTTAATAATTTGAACTTATAAATCAAAGTATTGGAGGGCTAATATCTCATAGGGGAAGAGCACAATGGTGTTGAATGAATAAAAAAGCATAAACGTTTCTAAGATTACCAAAATTCCATTATTCTGAAATATTTATGTGTGTGTGTGTGTTTTATATCGTAAGTACAATTAGAATAATTTGTGAGTCAGTGACACTACCAAATAATACAAATAGCTTTTTCTAGATATTAACCGACTCTGAATTTCCGTTTACACACATGATATTATGAACTAATCCTCTAATGGGTTCATTAGCGCTGCCACTAAAGCTTATGATGACCTCACAGTATCGACAATTTAGCCTCTGCGCTGGATAATGGATGTTGACCCATCAACAGAAGCTTAATTGTGCCATTTCAGATTTAGATCATACTTAGCAACACGTTCCGCAAAGTTTTACTTCATACAAACTAAATATATCCATGACGCTAAGATACGACAGCGGAGATGATGAACACAGTACTTTAAGGGAGAAACACAAATATATGGACCAAGATATCGTAATTTTCAGTCTATTTTCTTCTTTAATTTGGCTAAGAAAATTCCTTACCTAATTATTTTAAGATACATTTTCGTAATTGCCCATGGTTGTCATTAGCTACATCTCACTGAATTATAATCGTGGCTTTACAAGCAAAACACATTAAGTCAATAATCTTACTTGAGAGATGAACGGGTTTGAAATTTCGACAGTCTTTCATTACAACATCTGTTCTCAGAATAAGGATACGAATATTACTGTTTAACGTTCTGTATGGGGCTTATTATAGTGTTGAGATTAGCACTGTGTAGCTGAAAATGTATTGATGTATTTTACCTGAATTATATTCCTCTATTGATTCATAGATAGAAAGTTAAAATTAAAATGAGGAAATCCAGTAATTACCCGCACGACGTAATAGAGAATAGAGAGAAAAAATCACATAGGTTAATGTGAAAATTACAAGAAGTCAAGTAACTAAGTGTATTTTTCTTGTACATTTTTCATAGTAATTTGAGAACCATTGAATATATTTTAATTGAATTTTGCAGTATAGTACATTGTATTCCGTCATTTAGCCTCAGAATACCGATATGTGAAAATGTTGAGGGAAGAAATACTGACCCGCAAAAAGCAAAGTCTTCTCCGTACAAACCATGAAGGTCCTGGGAGGGGTGGAACGTAAAGGCTTCCACTATCCGTAACCTCGGCACTTGATGGGCTAGAGTGTTTAGCTTTACGCCCGGCCGCCTTTACTCCCCAAGAATTAACCTGGTACTCATTTCTGGTGTAAGCTGAGTGAACCTCAGGGCCATATGCACCTCCGGAAGTGAAAATCTCATTTCTTAAATTTTACGACTTCCTGAAGGGGAGTCGAACCCACGTCCCTCCGGGCGAACCGAGCACGCCTTTACCACTTCGGCCAGGCAGCCCCTAATACTTACCCGCAGTACATGTATAACACAACGAAATTTCGTTGAAACGGTTCATGCAATACTGAGACTTAGATGACAGAACCTTTCTGGTCAGAGGATTCTACGCTGAAACATAATCACATAGCGGTTTTCCTAGGTGCAACGACGATTTAGGATTAATTTAACTACTACAGAAAATGAGAAAAACTTTTATATGTAGAGCACTTGTAACAGATAAAGTATTTTTGGAAGGAATATCTGAAATACTCTCGTCTTGTTGATGTAAGCCTTTAAAACCTTTCACCGAAAGAAGAAGGTAAATAGTCAAATAAACTCCATGTGCAAACTCTATTTGGCTGCTAAAAATGTCAATGCAAAATTGATGAATAATGTAAACACACAGTTATCTACTAGGCATTTTTAGAATATGAACACTATTACACGAATAATTATGAATGAACGTTCAGTATACACAATTCGAGTACAAGGTCAATAAAGGACCCGCACTCTTGTTACCTGGTTATTCCACGTGTAGTGTAACATCTCTCCGCCGCATGCTTGTCTTTTGTTACCTAGTTTGCTTGCACTTACCACTATGATGATGCTCGTTTGTTGTTAAGGACGTACTTTGTTCGTAGGAAGTGTTACACACTGAAGAAATGTGTAGACAGGTTCTAAGATGAAGATTGGTTTAGTTACAGTTTACGTACCAACCTAAGAAAGGTATGCGGGTCTGCGTGGATATCAGTTTAAAACTACGCGTTTCATTACGCCATTTACGTGCGCGAAGCGAGGTATAATATGTTAGACTTTGTTATTACTACTGACTTATTTTCATCTTATCTTCAGCATAATGTGTTAAAAACTTTATCACCTTTGGTTTACTGTCATTGTATGTGCCTAACGGAGCGAAAAAGAATGGATTAGACATTTTTTTGTATATCAATTTATCACTATTGATTTTTGCACAGCATATACCCTACCGTTTAGGTGTTCGTGTATTAATTATAGACCTGAAAAACATAGTGTGAACGAGGAAGGACGAGATGTGACATGACACCTGCCAAGTGAAGAATGGAAAGGCTCCTGGACATGATGAAGTGCATGCAGAGCTCCTCAAACTCCTGGACGGTGGAGGAATCAGTACTCTGACAGAGCATTTCAAGAAAATCTACTCAACCGGAGTAAACCCAGAAAATTGGTTGAGATCCACTTTTTTCATTCTTCCCAAAAAGGAAAATGCCAAACAATGCGAAGAGCACAGAGACATCAATCTATTGAGCTTATCCCGAAGGTATCCTTGGAGATTATTCAAGGCAAGGTCCAAGCTAACATTGAGGACCATTTTGGATTCAGGAATGGTCTTGGGACTAAAGATGCACTTTTCTGTGTTCAAGTGCTTGTCCAGCGTTGCTTAGAAATGATCAAGGGCTTCTACGCAAGTTTCACTGACAACGAAAAGGCATTTGTCAAATTCCAGCAAGGGAATATGGTGGCGATTCTGCAGAACATCAGACTTGGTACCCGAGAGTTTCAGACCATTGCCAACTTGTACTGGGGTCAGAAAGCAGCCCTCAGGACTGAGGAAAACCTGACAGAAGAAACGAATGTCTGCCGTGGTGTTCAACAAGCTTGTGTACTGTCACCTCTAATCTTCAATATTTACTCCTCGCAGAAGCTGTGAAAGAAACATCTACTACAAACAACGGGGAGAGTCTGAGCAACCTCTGTTACACAGTGTTGCTAGTAGACACCGCAGAGTATTTTCAGGTATTGTTAGGCAAAGTAAAGATTGCTTGCAGCACCAGAGGATTGAAGATAAAACTTAAGAAAATCCAGTTCATGCTCGTCAGTAATCAGTAAGACGTCTACGAACAGCTTCCTCGGCAATGGGATCATTGCTAAGCTTGATCAATATCAGTACCTCAACGAGCACAGGAACTGCGTCAAGAACTTGCGACAAAAATCATCATGCAGGTTAGGAAATTTCTCACAAACCGCAGCTTACAACAGAATCTAAGACTTCGTTTGGTCCCCATCACCAACACTACCTTGCCCGCGTTTCTGTACGGATTGGAAGGAAAGACACTTACTCAGGCTATTTGAAAGAGAATGGAGGTTTCCGAAATGTGGGTGTACAGACGCACACATCTTAAGACACCAACAACTTGTTAATTTAGATTTTGAGTGGAGTGTAGGTGGTAAGAATGGGAAGGGAATGTTAAGGAATAAATATGGAAAACAGTTTAGAATAGAAGTAGGATGTAGCTGTTACACACGATGGAAACGTTAGCACAGGATAGGGCAGCATGGAGGGCTGCATTAAACATTTCCTTTGACTGATGACTATAAAAACAACAGCAAAAATAACAACAAAAACAAAACAAGCAATGTGAAGCGAGGCTTATGGGGTTATAAAACTTTTCACCATTGAATTATCTTCAGCATTAGTGGTTGAATTCTGTAAGAAACGCAAACTGTACAAATATCAGCCATTAGCAGTCCTTACTGACGCCAATTGAACGGAAAATATCACACAATTTATGATATATGGTTACAAATGTAGATATGTTTCCCATGGCATTTCGATGTTTCCTTATAATTCATAATGAACACTTCTTTCTTCTAAAAGCAATACGAGGCAAGATTATGATCACTTGCCTTTCGCAATAATGTTATTAACGTCGCGGATCGTTCAGTGAACTTCTACCAGAGTTTGTTTAAGTAGAATGCGTATTTGTTTCGCATTAACGAATTGTATTTCACTGTATTTGAACTACACTAGTGACGAAAAGTTAAGCATAATCACACAGCGAGGCCATACCGCCTGATAGGAATGTCAGACGGATTTCTGAAGAAACGGAAGCTGAATCACACACCATATGCCACACAACTTGTCCAAAAATCAGAAGGTTCTGATAGCTAAGTTACACTCTTGACAACAACTAACAAAATTTGACAATGTCTTTCACAACAAAATGTGCTATTAGCAGGGTGTATGGTTACCCCTAAAGGCCACACATACTTTCGCAGCGACGTGGCATGCCCTCTATCAGATGGTCCAATAGCTCTTGTGGCATTTGATCCCATTTCTCCGAAAGGGATTTGCAAAGGTCTTGGAGGTTCCTTGGTGGAGGCTGGCGGGATGAAATTCGCCTCCCCAATGCATCCCAGGCATGTTCTATAGGATTCAGATCCACAGACCTTGCTGGCCAGTAAATACGATGACTGTCTTCCCCAGCCAGAAATTCATCCACTAGAGCAGCGTGGTGCGGTCGGGCATTATCGTCCATTGAGAGGAAGTCTGGACCAACCGCACCACTGAAGAATCGAACATGTGGTCTCAGTACCTCATCCCTGTATCTTCGAGCGTTAACAGTGCTCCTCGGACCACTCATGAAGATGTGCAGGTCGGTACGGCCATTCAACATGATACCGCCCCACACTATGACGCCACCACCACTGTACAGGTCCTGTTCTGCGATGTTTCTGTGGTTGTATCGACTACCCGGGTCTCTCCAGATTAATGTGCGACGGGAATCGTTCTGTAAACTGAAGTAGGATTCATCTGTGGAGAACACATGCCTCCACATTCATGGTCCAGTTTCGAAGTTGACGGCTCCACAGTAAACGGGCCCGTCTCTGTGCTGGAGTGAGCGGGACATACACCGCTGGACGTCGGGCAAACAGCCCTGCTGTTCTGAGCCTCCGCTATACAGTTTGCCGGGAGACAGCAACCCCTGGGACGGCTGCAAGCTCCGCCGACAATTGTCTTGCAGCTGCACTCCGATTTCGTTGGGCGGTTAAGGCCAGATATCGGTCCGGCTGTGGGGTAGTTAACCTTGGTCGTCCTGGTGCTGGCCTACGACTAACATCTCCCGTGTCTCGAAATCGTCTTCAAAGCCTGAAAATGACGCATTGGGGCACATTCAAGGATACGGTGACTTCCGCCTGTGTGTGGCCTGTTTCCAGGCGATTGAGTATTCTACCCTTCCAAACGGGGTCCAAATGGCGTCGTTGTGCCATTATGTTGTCGCGTTCACCACGAGGCTACACTCCGCACAGTATAAAAGGAAAAACACGACTGAGGGAATATGGGGCGCAGGCAGTGGCTGTGTTTACCTTGCGGTTACGCCGCTAGTCAAAGCAGGGAGCACTCCTTTCCTATACAGAGCGAACACGTAAGGTTGGTAGGTGCATATATCGTGCGATTTGCGGTCTATTTAATGTTGCCCTGCTTACTCGTAACTTATGCTTAACTTTAGGACACTAGTGTAGTTAAAAATATACCTCTCCTCAGCAGGATATTTAACGTAGGCTGCTAAATTTTGCACAATCCAGTTTTACGTACCAGTTTTTCTGTTAAAGCAGTTGCGTCGCCGAGGCATTAAAGGCGTGCTTGCTTCGTCCGCATGGATGTAGGATCGATTTTCTGTCATCAAATCGAAACATTTAAACTAGATTTCCTCTTCTGGAGATGTACATGGCCCCGAGGTTAATTCATGGTACATATAAAATGAGTACCAGGTAAGTTCCTGGGAACAAAGGCGGCCGGGCATGAAGATGCAGATAACCATTCCGTCCCACTAAGTGCAGAGATTACGGATAGCGGAAGTCTTTTCCTTCCACCTTTCCAAGGGCCTTCATGGTCTGTGTGGAGATAACTTGGCTTTCCTTTTACCCTGTTAAGTTTACTACCTTTTGTCACTCAGTAAAATCAACAATATTGAGGGAAAATCGGAAGTGTGGCCTATTTTGAGAATGATTATGAACGTTATATTCATTCACACGAAGAACTGTTATTTATACGATATATATTTAGTAATTAACACTGCATTACTCGCGGGCTATCTGAGAGATACAAGGTCGTGTTTACATGCTGTAACTTGAGCTCGCTTGTGGCTTGAAGCCCATCTCCCGTCCTGGCTTCCTGTCTCAGAAGTGGTGACATCCAGTATTTTTGTGACCTTCAGGCAATACAAATGTCACGAACAGCTGCCAGCATTATCTCACAGATACGAAGGGAGTAAATTTGTAAGTACTCCTGTTTATGCGTTTAATTTGCTGTGAATGAACTCATTATTGTTTTGTGCTAGTGCTAGTAGCTCGAGATCTTTTGGAATTGTATATAAAGAAGATTTGTAAATCTTTATTATGTTCAGTGAGTTTTTTGACTAAACAGTAACATTAGGATCTCAGGATCCTGAAGACTGTGAAAAGGTCTAATATGCCAATGAACTATCTCAATATGTCAATGGATATTATATAAATAAACCTTAAAGTGAATAATATGTTGGTTTATATATTTTTAAAATTATTTAGAGGTTGTGTAAATGGACTAAATTTATGTATATCTCAGACACGAGGGGAGTACTGATGCTATTTTTAGGACGCGCCTAATGCAGTGTTAAAATATTATAACTTACTTCTCAAATTAATTAATTTACAGTAATTGTAATATTTCTGCTAATACTGCTGTAGTGCTGGTGATTCCGCAGTATACCATGATTTCATTGCCAATAACACGGAAAATAATACTGGAAGTAGTAATACATGCTGCAGAAATATTCAACACAAAGGAGGCCTATCTTTCAAACACAGCAAACAAGGCAAGTCTTCTTGTGAAGTTTCTTGATGCTATCACCAAAAGAATCCACAGCACAATTTACAACCTTTACCACCAGAGTAGAAGATGTTTAGAGAACCTAATCAAAAAATGGCGTGTGGCCTCCAAAGGGGCTAGGTGGAGGTCTTTCGAATTGACGCCATATACGTGACCTGCGAGTCTCGGAGGGTGGGGCCCTAAGTAAAATGAATCCTATTGATGAAGACGGAACAAACACCCAGCCCCCGAGAATCGAATTCGCGACCGTATGGACAGAAAACCAGCACGCCAATAATCTACACATAGAGCCAGACAGAGGACATAACAAGCCGATTACATAAACGCAACGATTAAGATGGAATAAATATAATCGCAATTTTTTCCATGGGAAATAAAGCGTTGTATATTGCAGTCTTGAAATCACTGATAGTAGTAGATATTCAAGGGGAATGTGTGATAAGGCTCTCGAAAACACTACCATATGAGCTGTGGGTTGGGATGATAGAATAGAGGGTCGGTGGAAAGTCATTGTCCGACTTCAAACGGTAATAACTTTATAGTAAATGAAAAGATTAACTTGAAGTAAAATATGTTCTGCTCTCAAGTTCACGGAAATGATCAATATTTTGTTTCGAAGGAAATCGTTGGGAGTGTTTCCTAACACCGCTTTGATATATATGCATGATTTTGTTCGGTAGACTACTTCTTTGGACCATCTCCACAGAACGAGATCGCACGGCGTGAGGTCTAGAATTCTGGGAGTCCAATGTTGCTTTCGCTGTTCCAACCAACGCACCGAAAATTGTTCGTACAGCCAGTCACGTACGATATGTACGAAGTGGAGAAGGACTCCGTCCTGTTGAAAAATAACATTTTTAGCATTGTCCCATAGGGAGACCATTGGCCACACATCCTGACGAAACATGTTAAGATAACGCTATGAGTCCACGGGGTCTCGTGAAAGGATGGGACCAATAACACGGTCCGAGGTTATTCCACACCATACAGTCATCTTTGGTCAGTTTTGCACTTTCTGTACTGTTTTATCTATATTGTGTTCTGACCAGTAATGACAGTTATGTCATTTAACAAAACCATCAAATTGCCTCATCACTCCAGATAATGTTACGAAACAGATCAGACCAGTCGCCAAGCCACAAAAGCATTTATCCATATTCTATGCGCCCATATTTTGTGTTATAATTATACCTCGGATTTTTAGGTGGTAATAGGTTAGAATGCAAAGTAAGTTGGTTTGTAGGAAGTGTCATGCAACCTGTTGTACCATAATGTAGGAAGAATAGAATAAATTCCACGAGTTCTATAGGCTGTACCCCTAATATCTATGCAAACCTCATAGCATGACCGTTGTACAGTGTAGGGTATACTTGTTACTGGCGTAAGTAAGTTTGCATTCTAACCTATCCGCACCTAATAATCCGGACTCTAGTTATAATACACATATATAATGTACAGGAGGATAGCATAGTAGCGTATTAATTTGTTTCAGTCTCTTTTGTTTTTAATTTATTCAATATTTTAAATTTTTTTCACTGGTTAATTGTTAGACAGGGACACATGTCCCTAACTTTGCCAGTTAAAATAAATCATATGTATATATATCTATCGCAGTCCATCTCTGATAATTCTTGTACGTGATCGGGTTTTAAAGTCAGAAATGTCAGTTCCTTTTTCAACACTGTCCGCATTGTATGTCTGGAGAGTCCACTCTCATGAGTGGCGTGACGCATTGATCTACTAGGTCTGTTCGCGAATAATGTCCTCACTACTGCAACATTCTTGAAGACGATCGTGCTCTTCCTCCTGCACCTGCGATCGATTCTGTTATCAATTTTCCGTGACAATTTCATAACGTGCTGAGATCCTGTTTTTAAGAACAAAACTAAATCTGACATTATGAACTACCTGGGTATACTTGACCTGAGAAGCCGTTTACAGTTCTCTGATCTATGTTACCTGCACAAAATAATCAATGGCTACACCAAATGTAATTCTCTTCCAGCGTACTTCCCTATACACGTTCCTCCCCGCCCTACACGCAACCGGCGCACCCATCATGTGTCCCATCCGCGCCTAACCTTACAACAACGCTCTATCTTCCACCGTCTCCCTACTCTTGGTAATTCACTACCCGATATCGACATATTCACACCTTTCGCATCCTTCAAACAAAAGATTAAAAGATTCCTTTGAAGTCCTCTCCAGGTTTTCACTTTCTTCCGTCCTTCCAACCCTTGACCTTTCTTCTTCCTAATTTCTGAAACCGACATTTGCCAGTTACCGTTGTCATTGTTGTTACATTGTTACTGTTAAAATTGTTAATTATTGTTGCTACTTAATATTGTTGTTTATACCTTTGTTATCTTTTATACTCATTTAAACTTATTATTATTAGTGTAAAATGGCCCTCCATAGGCTGTATCTAATAATGAAATAAATAAATAAATAAATAAATAAATAAATGAAATGAAGCATGTGGATAGTGAACTCCTCGCCACCATCGCTGAACAAGGACAACATATTTCCACACTTTACTCCCTAACAGAGATGTGTTACTGGAAGATTTTCCCGAAGACACTGGAAAAACGGCAAGAAGAACTATTTTGTGAATAGGTAAAATAACAAACCTACGGACATTTTAAACCAGGCAGTGATTTTCCATATATCGTTTGTATCAACGGTACTCCCTACCTGTCGTAAGAAGTGACTAAATGGGGTTACACTTAGGGTTTTTAACTGGGGGGGGGAAGGTGGTCGCTGATCAAGGACGCCTTAGTTGTGTCGGCATTGCTTCTAGTTACTTGTTCCGCCCTCATCGCTTTTATCCTTAGTATCTGCCTCTCCTTGGTCTATTCCTCTGCTCTTCCAAACCCGACCGTATTAGATTTGCGAAATTTGTCAGTATTTTAATTTAACCGAGCGAGTTGGCCGTGCGGTTAGGGTCGCCCAACTGTGAGATTGTATTCAGGAGATAGTAGGTTCTAAACCCGCTGTTGGCAGGCCTGAAGATTTTCCGTGGTTTTCCATCTTCACAGCAGGCAAATTAAGGCCACATTATTTTTTTTTGCTAGTTGCTTTACGTCGCACCGACACAGATAGGTCTTATGGCGACGATGGGACAGGGAAGGGCTAGAAGTGGGAAGGAAGCGGCCGTGGCCTTAATTAAGGTACAGCCCAGCATTTGCCTGGTGTGAAAATGGGAAACCACGAAAACCATTTTCAGGGCTGCCGACAGTGGGGTTCGAACGCCATATTAATTATGGCCGCTTCCTTCCCCCACCAGGCCATAAGACGCAAAGTAAATTGAAAAATATATCACTTTACACTCTTCGTGGGTCTTCCATTTCTTTTGACGCCACCATCATTCTTCAAAAGGTCGAATTTGTTTCATTTCCTATTCTGATAGTGTAAAGAGGTATATTTTCCTTAAAATAACAATCATCACTACTGTCATATTCAAACCCCGAATCTTCGAGCATTGCATTCTCACAGTGCTAAAGTGCTAATAATAATGATTGCATGGTCACAGCTGCCGCATGCATACATTTATATTTGACGCAATTTAGACTGCCTGCGTGTCAATTTCGACGTTCTATTTTATGCTAACAAATGACAGAGAAGCGGATCTCTATTGGACGAAATACATCGAGTCCCGAATGGACTTTTTGCCCACCCATCAAATCCCTACTACTTCTGCTGGGTTTGAACCAAGAATCCTGAGACCAGGAGGCCTACACATCGCCACTGATCCTCTGATTTTTGTTACTATCGTGCTATGTAGTATGGTCGTTTCGCCTGTGAAAACCCGTATCTGATAATGTTGAGGGAGAAATACTGACCCGCAGAACATGATCTTTAAGAGTGAGCATTCTTTGAAATTACTTGTACGGTAGTAAAACTTAGATGAAGGAAAGTTACCGACCGAAGTTCTAAGCTGAAATATTTCACATAGCGTTTTTTGCAGGTGTAACGTCGATATAACGCTTTCAGAAACGGTAGTCGACTATACATGTTTATTAAATTCAAACACCATTCAATCTGTGCCTTAGTGCGTACAGAATTTTCCTTTCATCATAACTCTTTCAAACAGTATTTTTGATTTGAATGTGAAAGCGTGGGAGTTCGTTATCTCTCGCCCATAAAATGTTACGCTCGAAGTGTTTAACAAACGCTGCGTGTAACTTAAAGTGTATGTATATATGATTCATCTGATCACGCGACAACAGCGAGTGGCTCGTGCCAGCAGGAAGTATGCGCTATTATTTTTATGTGGGCTTCCCTTTATTCATTTCTATTCTTCAAGGCAATATCAATAAGAGACAGGAAGAAACACTGCGAGGGATCCATAACCCAGAGGAGATACTGTGATCTACAGTGCATTAGCATAAAAGAGACGTGCAAACTTTGTTAGTGAGCATGACGTCTTCACAAGACTATGAAGTCTGGATCCATATTTGAATGGTCTTGGTCTTTCGTTCTCGGGGCCCCAGGTTTAATACCCGGAGTTGACGGGCAAATAGTTAATTACCTCGGCTTCGGGACCGGGTGTATGTGCTGCTCAAATATTTCTACAACTCGTAGGCGTATACCACACAAAACACTATAATCCTACACACGAATACGTACTTTTCTATACGCCACCGACCCTCGCTGGAAGGTCTGTCTTACAAAAGTGGCACCAGGCAAGCAATAGCCAGACGAAATTGTTAATATTATGATGATGATACTAGTAAAAACGGAGAATGAATTTAACATTGCAGATCTGCATCAAACTCTTTTGGTGAATAGTTTGCCTAGTATCCTGCCGTTCAGAGGATCCTGAGATCGATTACCAGCTGAGTTGGAGATTTATTTATTTATTTATTTATTTATTTATTTATTAGTTATTTATTTATTTATTTATTTATTACAATTTGTTTTACATTGCACCGACACAATTAGGTCTTATGGCAACAATGGCATAGGAAAGGAATAGGAGTGGGAATGAAGTGGTTGTGTCTTAATTAAGGTACAGACCCAGCATTTGTCTGGTGTAAAAATGGAAAAAACCAGGTGGGTTGGCCATGCGGTTAGGGCCGCACAGCTGTGAGTTTGCATTCGGGAGGTAGTGTGTTCGAACCCCACTGTCGGCAGCCCTGAAGATGGTTTCCCGTGGTTTCCCATTTTCACGCCAGGCAAATGCTGGGGCTGTACCTTAACTAAGGCCACGACCACTTTCTTCCCACTCCTAGTCCTTTCCTATCTCATCGTCGTCATAAGACCTATTTGTGACGGTACGACGTAAAAAAAATTGTAAACAAAACGGGAAAAACACGGCCAACTCGCCCGGTTGGAGATTTTAATTGCGTCAAATTAATTCCTCTTCCTTGGGACTGGGTAGTTATGTCCGACTTAATACACATCATCATTTTCATACAACACATCACACTACCATCTGCCACCTAAACTCGCTCCTCATATGGTTGGCGTAAGGAAAGGAATCCAGCCGTAAAACTGGGCCAAATTCGACACAAACTATCTATCCCAAGAAATAAGGAAAAAGGCTAAGCAGAAGTGGTAACTTGTGTAGGGCTAAATACGATGTTTACGATATCCCCTGCTTGTCGTAAGAAGTGACTAGAATTGGTAACCCAACTGGGTCTCTCAAATATGGAGCATGGTCAGGCGACCACGGTGTTCCTGGGTGAATCTTTCATTGCTTCCACTTAATTATACCAGAGTTCTCGTATTCGTATCGCCTATCAAATCACTCGCCGGCCTCACGGTGGAGGGTTAGCCTGCCTGCCTCTTACCCGGAGGACCCCACTTTGATACCTGGCCAGGTCAGGGATTTTTACATGGATCTGAGGGATGGTTCGAGGTCCACTCAGCCTACGTGATTACAATTGAGAAGTCTACTTCGGTCTAGGAAGCCAAGAAAATTGGCCGAGAGTATCCGTCGCACTGACAATACGACACCTCATATACTGCAGGCCTTCGGGCTGAGCAATGGTCGCTTGGCACGCCATGGCCCTTCGGCGCTCTTGCGCCATGAGGTTTGGTTTGTAACAAACCGCTTATGGTCAACTCGTATTAACTTCTGAGTCGACCATATTAGGTTTACTGGACAGTGGATCTTTCATTTTCACGCTTCTCGTGGCCCATTTGTCTTTTACTGATACCCTCGTTCTGAAAAGTGTCGGAACCCTTTCAATTTCTCCTCTTTTGCTAATAGTGTATGTTTACCCTGCTGAACTTCTCTTACAACAATAATCACCCCGACCATCATCGATGTCGGAAATTTTTTTCACAGTGATTCTTTAACCTGCCGGGAACTAAAGTCGTCGTCAACACTAGTGGGAATCTAAGTCGCATCCAGGGAGTGGAAGACCAAAAATTAACTGATTGTCCGACTGAAGTGGACTCAAAAAGAGGAAAGAAAATTTTAGCTCTATTCTACGGAGTCAATTTCAGAGCATTAGTTCATATTTAACAAAGTGATGGAACCTTCATAATACATGCCTATAGACCTAATATACGAAGTGTGTCCAGTGGAGATAAACCACCTTTGATTCCGTTGATAGTTCTATATGATCTAAGCCATATCGAATCGTGTAACAAAGAAATGTATGGAACTGGGAGTTGCAGTGTCCTGGAGATTCAGACGTTGGGTCGGCGATACAACTGGGGAGAATGACCAGTACCTCGCCCAGGTGGCCTCACCTGCTATGCTGAACAGGGGCCTTGTGGAGGGATGGGAAGATTGGATGGGACGGGCAAGGAAGAGGGAATGAAGCGGACGTGGCCATAAGTTAGGTACCATCCCGGCATTTGCCTGGAGGAGAAGTGGGAAACCACGGAAAACCACTTCCAGGATGGCTGAGGTAGGAATCGAACCCACGTCTACTCAGTTGACCTCCCGAGGCGCCATCATTGTTCTGAAATTATTTTTGTATCGCTCTGTTTCCAGACGGGTTGAAAACCAGCGAACTCAGAGTATCTTACTCATAATCTGGAAGTATTTGATTATACGGTGGTGAGAATTATGCTATATAAAAGTGGGTGGTATCAAAGGAAGAGTGATACTTGGAATGAGGTAATAAAGTTAAATAGGGATGAAATTCGATGGGTGAATCTGTCAGACTTATGGATGAGGATAGATTACCAAGTCCAAGAGAAAGAGAGGGAAACCAAGATGACGAAGGTTACACTCAGTTTCTGATGATCTAGAGAAAAGAGACAAATAATCAAACGAAGTCACTAAACTAACTGCAAATAGAGGATATTGGATAAGCTTAGAAGTTCTAAGAATGAACACTGAAAGGTATAACAGTCTATAGTGAATATATACGTTCGTTTGTATTTCGCTATTTGTCTTCCGTTGAAAATACTCAGACAGGTTTTATGCCGACAGTATGTACGTATATATGCAGCTGGTCCCGCGCTGTAGGGATAATAATAATAATAATAATAATAATAATAATAATAATAATAATAATAACAATAATAATAATAATAACAATAATAATAATAATAATAATAATAATAATAATAATAATAATAATAATGGCGTATGGCCTCCGGAGAAACCTGGTGCAGGTCTTTTTCTAGTGCTGTAGACGGCCTATTAGGCGACCTGCATGTCTGTGAAGATGAAGATGAGGGGCCTACCTAGGATGATTTCTAATGTTGAAAACGCCACACCTAGCCCCCGAGCCATTGGAATTAACCAACTAAGGTTAAAATCCCCGACCCGGCCTGTAATCGAACCCGGGACCCTCTGAACCGAAGGCCAGTACGCTGCCCTTTCAGCCAACGAGTCGGACACTGTAGGGATAAAATACCTGCTTCTTACCCGCAGGCCCCGGGTTCGATTCTAGACAAAGTCAGGGATTGGGATCCGAGGGTTGGTTCGAGGTCCACTCAGCCTACGTGATCACAATTGAGAAGCTATCTGACGGTGACATGGCGGCCCTGATCTAGAAACTATGAATAACGTCGTGCTGACCACGTGACACCTCGTAATCTGTAGGACTTCGTATTGAACAGCGATCGCTTTGCAGGCCATGGACCTTAGTTTCTGTTGCGCAGTGGGTTTGGTTTGGTATTGAAACGGGAATGTCACCGCGACATTCACTATCAACGTATTTCTGGCGCAACTCGTAACAACACCTCTACGAGAGGTTTGAAAAGACCGCTATGCGCGCGGTTGACGGATTTAGCAGCTAGGCACGCAACCCGATGGTTGCAAGAGAGTCAGCCAAGGACAGATGACGTAGCCATGGAACTTCTGATTCCTTCCATCTCGTTATCTCCAGAACCGCATACGATATAAAAATTCTGATGACGTCATCGTGCATACCCTAATGCGATAGTGTAATATACCAAATTTCATCAAAATTGGCGTTGGGATAGCCGAGTAAGAGAAGGTAGAATATTGTCCCATTTGAAACCACACTGCCCGGTCTACGGAAATAAAAGGAGCTCGTTGAGTTCGCTTGAGTCAGTATCTGCGTGTATTCCCAGCTGCAACAGTGTGCGGGTCTGCTGTGGAGATATCTATTCGAAGCCATTATTCTGTCCGGCAAACTGTCGACGATAGTTGCGTTAAAAAGTACAAGTGTTCGTGTCTACATTTCTAAGTGTCGGACCTGGAAACTTTGGACTCTATTTTTGTGTGAGATAGGAGGTGATAGACTATTTCAAGTCGTCAATTGTTAATAGACATGTGTATTGAACTGGGAAAGCTCGAGTAATTAACATTCTTTCTTCGAGCGAATAATAGTGAATTATTATTTACTACCATAAACTGTAACATAATTGTAAGAGCATTTATTCCATAAACACTGTGCTTTAATTTTTTTCACAAAACTGTGCTTTAATTTATTTTCGTATAACTGTGCCTTATTGTCAGAAAGGGTTCAAGATTTTGTGAACTGTGTTACTCTATTAATTTGAGTTACGTTTACAAGTGTACCGAACGACTTTTTCATTTTTTGAACTATGTTAATCCTCTTTTACATTACAAACTGTGATGCACTTATAATTTGAGTTACATCGACAAGTGCATCGAACGACTATCACTTTATTTACGTTGAACTTTGTAAATCTCTTGCTTTCATGGTGAACTGTGGAACTTTTGGATTCTACGAGCTGTGTTGTGTAATAATATTCAGTGCAGTGCTCAGGTCTCATTGATATTCTGTGCGATGCCTATACACTTCTTTACTCCCTTCATGGGATCTCTGTAGAATTAAATTAAATTATTCCACGTTGCACGCAAACGATCATCAGGCTTCAGACTCTCGGGTCCGATCACGATCCTTAACGATACTTCAAAATCCGTCAACCGCCGTGATGCCATAGTGCTGAGAGGAGATCCATGGTGACGGGGAAGGAGTCCGACAACATCGGGACATCGCTGACGCCGACAGCGAGGGACAGCGTCTCTTCTGACCATTATTTGGACTTTCTCAAATCCATCCTTCACGTCTGTAAAAGGTGATAAATTTCTAGCCTAATTTTAATAAACAAGAAATTTAATTCTAAAAAGAACTTATGTCCGCCTCTGTGGTGTAGTGGTTAGCGTGATTAGCTGCCACCCCCGGAGGCCCGGGTTCGATTCCCGGCTCTGCCACGAAATTTGAAAAGTGGTACGAGGGCTGGAACGGGGTCCACTCAGCATCGGGAGGTCAACTGAGTAGAGGTGGGTTCGATTCCCACCTCAGCCATCCTGGAAGTGGTTTTCCGTGGTTTCCCACTTCTCCTCCAGGCGAATGCCGGGATGGTACCTAACTTAAGGCCACGGCCGCTTCCTTCCCTCTTCCTTGTCTATCCCTTCCACTCTTCCCATTCCTCCACAAGGCCCCTGTTCAGCATAGCAGGTGAGGCCGCCTGGGCGAGGTACTGGTCATACTCCCCAGTTGTATCCCCCGACCAAGAGTCTGAATCTCCAGGACACTGCCCTTGAGGCGGTAGAGGTGGGATCCCTCGCTACGTCCGAGGGAAAAACCGAACCTGGACGGTAAACAGATGATGATGATGAAGAAAAGAACTTACTCAAATACCCTTCCCTCTGTAGTTCCTAGCATGAACCGTACCCGCCCTGGCGTCAACCCACGATCTCCGCTGAAGTTAAAGTACGGGCGTTCCGGGTAAAGTATGTATGCATGTACTGTTTCTGAGTCAACTGTATTTATGATCTTAACATTTGAAAAGGAAGCCTGTACATTATATTAGGATATACCTCTAAAGTAAGAGCAACAGTCATATTCGAATGAGAGAAATACAAATGGAGAGAAGAGAGAGAGAGGATTCTGAAATGGCGATACAAAGAGAGTCAGCATACTTGATGGATGCCGTTTTATGTCACTCGCTCAACTCGAAATGGCACCGTAAATATATTTTGTGTCGCCACTGTCAGAGAAGGACAAGCGAAGCCAGTTATTTTATGTTGAAATGTCTGCTACATTTGTCTGCCATAAGGACTTTTTATACAGCTATTAAAGGAAGATTGCCCCTGTAAAAATACTCTTTAGAGCTCCTCTATCGTAACTTTCTTTCGAGATAAATTGAGCATATTCGTTACTCAAAATGAGAAGGTTGCCTCTTTCAAGGAAACATTTCGAGTGTAAGGGAAAGTTAAAGGGAATGACTTTGGTCACTGTATGTGGCTGATAACATTTTTCTTTCTTCGAAAATACATACAGTTATTTCTTTATAAACGTTATTCACAGAGGAGTATATATGATTACGTTCCAGAACAGGACTAGAGGGAATGTTCGTAATCCAGCACTTGGTGTAGTATTCTACGAAACCACCAGAATTCACTTCACTCAGTGTGCGAAACTCATATCCTGTGAGATGTGTTTAGTTACAACGGGATTTCAGACGATCTAACATACTTGCTCTTACATGCAATATGCCCTCTTCCCTCATTTGACCACCGTGGGTGAACTATCAATCCTTTACTACTTTTTTTTTTTGCTAGGGGCTTTACGTCGCACCGACACAGATAGGTCTTATGGCGACGATGGGATAGGAAAGGCCTAGGAGTTGGAAGGAAGCGGCCGTGGCCTTAATTAAGGTACAGCCCCAGCATTTGCCTGGTGTGAAAATGGGAAACCACGGAAAACCATCTTCAGGGCTGCCGATAGTGGGATTCGAACCTACTATCTCCCGGATGCAAGCTCACAGCCGCGCGCCTCTACGCGCACGGCCAACTCGCCCGGTTTTACTACTTTTAAGTCTCCTAATATTAACCTCAGACGCTCTCAGGCATCCACGACACCCTACCACTGTATGGTACCGATTCCACTTATTTGTAACAGACCCCTCTCTTTTACCTTCTCCGTTCGACCTCTTATGGTCAACTCCTGTTCCTTTTCGATCCTAATGGTTTCAGGAGTGTGAGACGAAGGATCTTTTCATTTTAATGCCCTAATTTTTTTCTCTTGTAATTTTTTTGCTAGGGGCTTTACGTCGCTCCGACACAGATAGGTCTTATAGCGACGATGGGATAAGAAAGGCCTAGGAGTTGGAGAGAAGCGGCCGTTGCCTTAATTAAGGTACAGCCCCAGCATTTGCCTGGTGTGAAAATGGGAAACCACGGAAAACCATTTTCAGGGCTGCCGATAGTGGGATTCGAACCTACTATCTCCCGGATGCAAGCTCACAGCCGCGCGCCTCTACACGCACGGCCAACTCGCCCGGTTTCTCTTGTAAAAAACATGAATTTTTTTGAAAGCAGATACATCTGACAGGACATCTACTGCTGAATGTTACTGAACATTTTCGACTAAACACCAAATACGTCACTAGATATTTTTAACATACCGACAACGTACGAAGTGGAATTATGACTTGACTTTCTTCCAGGCATCAAAGGGCTTTTACATTGGAAAGCAAATTATGGAGATTTCTTTATTTGCTTATTTGTTGGTATATTCATATTGTCAACTCCTATTACAGCAGGCTCTGCAAGAATACAGATACTATGAGTGAAAAAATTCAAACATAAACAAACCGACTTAAATACAAGTTATATCTCGAAATATATGTACTGCAACATCGAGAGGATTAAAGACGAAGACCTGTATATGGCGTGTATGTGAGCGCTCAGTGTTGAGTGCTGGCCTTAATCAAATATGCGATGAGGATCTGCCCGTCCCGTCTTATCTTCACGCTATAAATAAGGTACCACGTACGGAGACTGCCCGCTGCGAGACAGTACCCTTCACCTGATGCTGACTGCCTTGCACATTAGCATACTATTCATAGGTTTCGGAGAAAAGAATTCTACATTAAAGTATATTGATTGGCCACTGTTGAATCAACTGAGCGCTATATTATTTAGATGCTATTGACGTGACAGGGAGGAAGAAGGGAGAATTGTGCTTCAAATGTATATGAGGTTTGAATTGGGGAGAAATGGGTTAAATCATAGGGTAGCACAAAAATTTGTGTACCATAATAACAGAGAAATAAAAGCTCCTCTATTAATATCGCTTTACATGAAACGATTTGATATTCTGGAACAACAAAGTGGTTCAAATAGATACATCGCTCAATTTTACCAAATAGAATAAAGAAGTGGAAGGCAATCAAGCCCCATTTACGGATTCATCACAAGCTTATTATAATTTAGTTTAACGTATGATGGATTGGAGTACTCTTATACCTTATGTCACAATTTAAGTTCATGAAAATATTAGTCAAAGTAATCATTAATTACGTAATATTAAGAATACCTTTGAAATAACTTTCCACTGAGCCAGCTGGTCCTGTGGTACAAGCTACGTAGCTGTAAGTTTTCATTAAGGAAATGATGGATTCGAACTCCAATGTCGACAGCACTGCATGTGGTTTTCTGCGTTCTCTCATTCTCTCATTAAATAAGGCCACGGCTATTCTTCCCCCGGTCCTAGCCATTTTCTATTCCATCGTCACCAAAAATATATTTGTACGGCATTAATCAAAGCAAAGCCAAGCCATTTGCGTACAGGTCATGAAGGCCCGTGGAAGAGTATAAGATTATGGCTTCCACTTTCCGTAACCTCGGCTCTTAGTGGGATAGAACGGTTAGCTCTATACCCGGCAGTACGACGTAAAACAACCAGCAAACAATAAAATGCCTTTCCCGACAACGAAAGCCAAGAAATAGCGCTGATAATGTCAATACACCGACAGCGAAAAACTACAGCAACAGTCCGACATCTGGATGGCTAGTAGTCATCTTGGCCCCCGGTAGTTTGTGCAAATCATGGGATACAACTTATTTTACTTTAAAATATGTTACTTCAACGAATATTTCTATCCATAACGAATGACTAACAGTGAATAATTATTGAGGAGTTATATTCATATCTAACAATTATTGATATTCAGAGAGAGTTAAGGGGATATCATCAACATCATCATCATCTGTTTATCCTCCAGGTTCGGTTTTTCCCTCGGACGTAGCGAGGGATCCCACCTCTACCGCCTCAAGGGCAGTGTCCTGGAGCTTCAGATTCTTGGTCGGGGGATACAACTGGGGAGTATGACCAGTACCTCGCCCAGGCGGCCTCACCTGCTATGCTGAACAGGGGCCTTGCGGAGGGATGGGAAGATTGGAAGGGATAGGCCAGGAAGAGGGAAGGAAGCGGCCGTGGCCTTAAGTTAGGTACCATCCCGGCATTTGCCTGGAGGAGAAGTGGGAAACCACGGAAAACCACTTCCAGGATGGCTGAGGTGGGAATCGAACCCACTTCTACTCAGTCGACCTCCCGAGGCTTAGTGGACCCCGTTCCAGCCCTCGAACCACTGTTCAAATTTCGTGGCAGAGCCGGGAATCGAACCCGGACCTCCAGGGGTGGCAGCTAATCACGCTAACCACTACACCACAGAGGCGGACTAAGGGGATATATGAATGAAATACACAAAATTATCGATTATTACTTTATTCACATATTTCGTTGCTTAGCCTTTATAATGCTGTTCATGTCTACAATGATGGAAATGGAGGAATAATTAATACTATCCTAAATAAGGGCTGAGGGGCTGCCTGGCCGAGGCAGTAAAGGCGCGCTCGGTTCGCCCGGAAGGACGTGGGTTCGAATCCCCGTCAGGAAGTCGTAAAATTTAAAATTTTCCACTTCCGGAGGTGCATATGGCCCTGAGGTTCACTCATCCTACACCAAAAATGAGTACCCTGGGGGCAAAGGCGGCCGGGCGTAGAGCTAACCACTCTACCCCATCACGTGCCGAGGTTAACAATGGTGAAAGCCTTTACCTTCCTACCTCCTGTACGGAGATGACTTTGCTTTGCTTTAAATAAGGGCTACAAAACTGGAGCCTGCACATGCCGCATCTTCAGAACTATCGACCAGAAACGTGTTGGTTGCTACAGCCGAAACTGAAATTCTGGCTGGAATGAATCAAAGAAGGTAAAGGAAGAGGGATAAAAAGAGAAGAGAAGAAATTTAGGATGACAAAGACTACAGTCCTGGAGCATTTTAGCTCAATAAATAGATGTTTGTGAGTGACATTCATTTATGATTTCTGGCGTTTCCATTTTTTAAACAAATGTTCCGTTTCTTCTGACACTAAGAAAGATAGATGAATGAAATTTTTACACTTAATAAACTAATGATAACACATATTTTATTGCAACGGAAATGGTATATTGGAAAAATTAAATTTTTAAACAGCATTTTTTGAAACATTTTCACTAAATATTTTAATGTAAAAGTTTAAAATGTTTAAAAACGTTCATATTATATCAAGAAAAATATTCTTGCGCCTATTTTCTTAGACACTATTGGTGAGATTAAATTTCTATTTTCAGAAAAACTTATTCAAAAGTTTCTTGGAAAAATGGTACATAAATTAATATTCAAAACAAAAATTTGGAATTTCAATATAAACTCGAAATTGTGAAATATTAATCAGAAAATTGCAGAACTTGTAGCTAACTGCATTACTAACGGGCCTATCAATTTTTATGTGTATGTGAATTGTGTGACGTATTGTGCAACACACTTAAACCACCAAAACGAGGTCTGTGCATAGGTAACACTGCAGCGAGGAGTTGATCACATAAAACAAGAAAACAGCAGAGTGAGCGGAAGCAGTACTGGGGGAGGGATAGTAGGAGAGGTTTACCGTGGGTGGTACCAAAAAAGAAAATCAAAAAAGAACACTACGTTGCTAAAAATTTTTAGATAACCAAGTGTATTGGAAACAGCAGCTTAAACGAGAATACAGTACACATTAACAAAACAGATCCTCTGGATATTGTAGGAAATTATCAAAGGGATAATTAAGCTAAAACCTACAGAATAAAATTGACCAATGTATATATATATATATATATATATATATATATATATATATATATAAATATGCACCTTGTTAAACAAGAAAATATAGTCCGAGAAAAATATCCCAGGCATTGGTTACAAAGACAAAACAGCTCGGGTCCCCGTTTTAGAAAGGGGACTAACCTCAGATAAGTAGGGACAAAAATTTAAAAAAAAAATCGTTACAATAGAATCACTGTGTCAGCGTGAATCTCGACCAAAACCAGTTTTCACAAATATCACAATTTATATTTTGATTAGAGAGGTGTCACACACACAATCACCTCAGAAGATTTTTCTAAATATTATTATCTGACCAAAATTCGAGGCAACAAGTACAGTTTTTACCATGAAGATCAAGAAAATATTTGGCCACAAAAAAAACCCAAATACGCCTCCAGGGCGCCCTAATATAAAAAGCTTAGACACCTAATAAAAGAAAAAAGGGTAGGGTAAAAAGGAGGATCAGTACAATAAGGACAAGTGAGGATGAAAAGAAAGGAAACTCCGACTGCGTAATGCTGGAGAATGCCTGATCTGCCAATAGATTTTTTTAGAATCGTCTAAAGTTGTGAAAATTTTCTGTTTGACGATGTTTAGGCTCAGTCCACATCACCAAGTATTCAGCACTAAGAATCATTTGAACTTAATCAGTTTTGAAGGTGGCAATAAATTAAATTCAAAACCAAGGCCTTGAAAGTTTTCATAGCATGCCATCACTCAAACATGCCGAAACAGGCCGAGTATTAAAGTTTCCAAAAACAAGTTTAGCAAATGATATGTTTAGCTCACCAAAGTCCTTTCAGAATAATTCCATCAGCTCGTAGGGAAGAAAATGGCGCAGCACACGGCAAGCCGTGCGAGGTCCGTAGTCCCTCCACACACACACACTATTTACAAAGGATGATGCCAGTCTGCAGAAGACGGGCCAAGCAGTCCAATATATACACGCCCGGAAGCGAAGACTAGTTCATTCGAGAAAGATCAAGTGACGTAGCAGATGACGTAGTAGGTGCGAGGCAGACAGAAAGACAGCAGTCAGTGTGTCGAGAAAAGTCGGAGGGTAACGACAGGTGAGCAAAGTAAGGTAATTCTGATGATAGGAAGAAGTATTGATAAGCAGAGCAGACAATAATAATAGCATTATAGTCTTGTAGAAACATAAACTTGTAGAGTATGTGGAGATGTACATGCGACGAAGTTTGCAGAAACTCGTAGAACGTCGATGGAGAGGTTATGGCAGTAGCACGTTACAATTGTGGTATGGGAATTATATGGTATTTTCTGTGCACATGCATACTAGTTGACGTCCCCACTTAACGCTTTAGGAAACGTCTGTCAAATACGTATTCTCCCGTTAAAGAAAACTCCGTCAATAAAACCGAGCAATACGGCTGAGGACCTCATAGCGTTGGCCGGGTGCCATTCCTGTATTTGCAGGCAAGCTCTAATGAATTGTTGGTTAATGGGTTTGTTATTGTAGTTGATAATATATATATACTGTGCCCGTCCCTACACCTAATGGCTCCGGCATGATGTCTACAGGGCGTTAACGGGTTGGAATAAAACAAATGGGCGCTTAACTCGACTAAGCTTAAGGGCATACAGGGTAGGAGACGGGTCATACCTAATTACAATGAGAACACATTCGGGTTAAAGATTAGATTAATACACGTGGTTTATTAGGCCTTAATGATGATGATGGTAATGACGCATTTATATACAAATGAATTACATGGATTATTATCAATTGTTGTTGTTTGTTATCGACTTTCAGTCGTTTGTGATGGATCCGAGTATTATCTATCGCAGAGCGATCCATTATGACGAGATTCGAACGGGAAAACACTTATCATAGACACTGAGGCTATGTGATATCATTGACCAATAGGATTAACATGCATGCAACGAATCTGAGCAATCCCTATACTAAACACACAGCTATTCCCCAACGAAGTACCACGAAGGAACTCATAAAAATGTGGAACAAACGCCCGGGTTTGAACCGACCCTCACTTGTAAAAAATTCACCACCCCGATGGTCAACACCATCGGTAACTCAATTATAATCACAACAAGATACATAAACCCTTAAAGAACACAAATTATATACAGTAAACACGTGAGACATCCAGCCTTCGGTTGAGCATTGGGGTACCAATGCCGCTGTCGGGAACTGAACTGACACCCGTTGGGATGGAAGTGGGACTCTGAAAACCCTAAACTACGTTATACTCAAGTGTGTAATGGCAGTAAACTAACAAGTACTGGTAACAATCGCCGTGTCATTTATTAGCGACTACATCAGTCTGGCGTGTTGAATATTTCATTATTAAGCGATTCTTTCGCCCTCATTCACTTCAACTCAAGGCTCCCTCTTACACGAGCGGACGAGAATACACAAAAAACCGACACTTCTCCTCAGTAGGTCAACTGCCCACAGCCCCCACACGGCGGGTGGTCATTGGCCTCGGCCTTCACAGGCATAACGCCCTTTCTTAACAAAACACCCCATCTCGGGGATCGTTCACTAATAAACTGAGCCTCATCGTTCCTTAAACAAAATTACATTGGCTCTCAATACTTCACTTCAATTCAACACACACATTCATTTACAATATCATGATCCCGCGACGCGACATCGGTTCCTATGATACCAATACTTGTTTGATTACCATAACTACAATTTATTATTATTATTATTATTATTATTATTATTATTATTATTATTATTATTATTATTATTGGGTTCATCATTACACCATCTCCCTACACGACTTACCTGGAAATTAGACCATACTGCGTGATCATAATTAACTTCCTCGTAATGACGGTGTAATTAATCCATATCTAAATTGTGATTTCTGATAAAATCGTCACACGGTAATACAATTATGAATTAAATATTCCTCAATTTGCACTTAAAATTGTGATAAGCCTTCCAATTAAAATCGTACACTTCCTATCTAAATATATGTCAGTGGAGGCCTGGGTGTCAGTTCCGAAGTCACATCTCGTAGTTCTGGGTGCTCACGGAATAACATTACACTATTTACCAGCCATGCATAATCATCGCTGGACTAACTACAGCCTAACTTGAATTACTCTGAATTACTAAAAAAAAATTGGTCTCCTGACGCATCAATAATTACAAGTTTTCCCAAATAAAATGATTAAGTCAATCTATTACTGCATGCAAACTTATCGTGTTACCCCTTTATTTACAATTGATTGCTCAGACGTGTTACTAATTAAACAAAGTAAATAGAAGCTACGCGTATCATGGTAGCACATCTACATTACTGAAGTTACAATCTTTAACATTATAGCGTCAGGTAATGATAACTGTTCCCCGCCCAATCTGATTACGTCATATTAATTATGATTTATACTCATCTCCATCTCGATGACCCGTTGTCAGCTCAGGGAGTCCATTGCTGGCTTAGTGCTGACCCATAGGCACCACAGCAGTTACTGGAGGCACCATTCTTCTTTCCAACTGGGAGTCCATTGTTCTAGGTTGACGAAACCGCTGGCAATATTCCTGAGGCACACAACACGTCACTATTTATTCCAAGATTTATTTAGTTACATTCGGTGTGAACGTCCAGCCACGATACCGGACCTCACTCCGCAATCCGCGATTCAGTATCGGATTCCGCGTACCTTTGTCACTACTCGACACAGTAGCGCCGTAGTAATAATAATAATAATATTATTACAAATTATATTTAATGTTCGCGACACGTCTCTGATCTTTAAAGTTTAGACCCTAGCATCACGTCTATCCAATCTCTGCAATATTTACGCACAGTACGCGATTTCACTTGTAAATTAAATTGAAATTCACTCCAACAAAAGATCACTGGCAGCTCGACAACACGTAGCTTCGCCGCCTGTAAGCCACAAATCCCGACTGACGCTTCTCCCTTTCTGCAGTAGTTTTTACTAGGGAGCGATACCCCTTCCACTAATTTGCGTATCGCCTATTCCCGGCGTACTCGAGGTAAAATAGTACGATTGATCGGTGACCAGTATCTAGTTGGTGCGATTGAGACATAACCACTCAATTATCCTTCGGTGAATCTCTTTAAATTAATTAAAATATGTTCTGCTTCCCCCACCACACGGGGTGAAGTCCCGGTCTCGAGGAGCTGTCATGACACTAACCAGATGGCCCCAGTACTTTTCCACGCAGAAACAACACAGTATTCTTTCTCCTGCTGAAAGTTATCACGGAAGAGGACATTAAACACTCTAAATAAATGTCCCAGTAGCATTCATCCCTTTTAAATCGGGAGATGAGCCCCTAATTCGAGTTTTATTAATTTTCTACCTCGTCGGTAATTAAGTTGGCCAGTCCGATTCCAAGATGGCCCTATATTCCGTTTCGAAAAAGTTAGTTTCCCCTCATGCTGTGAGCCTTGAGGAGGGATGTCTTCTCTCGAGTGATGTCATAGGGAATCCCCATTCGTAACCCCTCCCGGGTCTAAGTTGGCTTGGCTTCATCTGCGGGGCCCCCGCTACACAAAGGATAATACTGCGCAGTAAGTCGCAGACAAAGAAATCTCATAAAATAATTTTAAAATACACAATTTATCTATCTCAATGGTATGAATATTAATTAGTTTCGGTATGACCTCTATTAATGATATGAATATTAATCATTTTCAGCGTTCTTTCCCTTTAATAGCATTGCGTGCGTAATTACTGAGATCGATATCAACCCAAGGTCCTTGGATCATGCCCCTGTCGGGTTCAATACATATATATCGTCGGTTGGAAAACAATACCGCGTGTCTGATAATGCTCTTACTATCCCTAATAATAATAATAATAATAATAATAACAACAACAACAACAATAATAATAATAATAATAATAATAATAATAATAATAATAATAATAATAATCGTATGGCCTCAGCTACCATGTGCAGACATTTCAATATGACGCCATCTGGCTGCCTGCTCGTCAATTTCGACATTCTATTCTACTCTAGGCCTACTAGATGGCAGACCGAGTTAACCAAAACTCTCTTGAGCGTCTATGGCTGAGATTTAATGAATTTTGTCGGGTAAACACCAAATGTGTCAGCAGATATCTTTTACATGCCTACATCGTACGATATGGAGTGTCGAATGGACTTTTTCCGCCCTTCAAGAATGGGACTACTTCTGTG
This sequence comes from Anabrus simplex, assembly GCF_040414725.1. Taxonomy (NCBI): domain Eukaryota; kingdom Metazoa; phylum Arthropoda; class Insecta; order Orthoptera; family Tettigoniidae; genus Anabrus; species Anabrus simplex. The sequence goes on from NC_090268.1 coordinate 335,603,185, forward strand.
GAGTCTGAACCTGCTATGTTGGGGTCCATTATTTTGCATAAGGCTGGTCATGCCTCCCAGCCAGATACGGATGCGCAATTCGGGTATATTATACTGTAAGAGTGCGTAAATACGCCATGCAAACATATATTCCTGCAGTATGGTACGGTAAGATTCATTTTTTTGCCCTTAAACATAGGGGGCGTAATGGGAGTGTGGTACGTCGTTGTAGTCCATCTAGCAACAGTAATATAAGAACTCGGCAAGTTTGAGTTCTCTAACCTCTCTCACTTCAACTCCAAGAATGTAAGCTACAAGAGGAGCCCTTGTTAAACTGAGCAACCCAGGAAGGTTGGGTATCCAATCCCAGCGGGAAACTGGGTCAGTGAGCAGATCAATGAGGGAGGATCACCACTCTATCATTCATTAAGGTGTGGTGATTACTATGGCATATATGGCACGCTGCAATGCTTGTAGCCATAGCAGGGCAATCAGAGATAGTCGCCAACTACAAAGGCGCTCCTGGAGGATACCATCTTAATCTCCAAATGACGGATATGTTTCAACTCCAACTACACTAGATTATGTCCATGAAGTCTAACACCGGGCTAGTTGGCCGTGCGCGTAGAGGCGCGCGGCTGTGAGCTTGCACCCGGGAGATAGTAGGTTCGAATCCCACTATCGGCAGCCCTGAAAATGGTTTTCCGTGGTTTCCCATTTTCACATCAGGCAAATGCTGTGGCTGTACCTTAATTAAGGCCACGGCCGCTTCCTTCCAACTCTTAGGCCTTTCCTATCCCATCGTTGCCATAAGACCTATCTGTGTCGGTGCGATGTAAAGCCCCTAGCAAAAAAAATGAAGTCTAACAATCTCAGCAGTTTTTGGATCTACGGTCATCGTAGACTGTATGTCACTGGATCAGTGTCCTGAAACTGTCAAGGGCCATGTGACTGTTGATGTGCACCCGCATTCCAACGTAAAAAGATTTCACGCACAGGCATCGTTTGGAAAGCAACACCATCTGTTCAGTAACAAAGTCCTGCGGCGATCGGCAAGTTGTGACGGGGGCAGGATAGTGTAATCTGGGAGCTCCTAGTGATGAGTCAGCACGTAAGCAGCGAGTGTGTGATCACTGTTTTCCTCGAGGACAGACTGTAGAGCAACTTGTGTGCTACACGCGTGACTGAGCAGTCCTACTTAGGATCCTCTCTGCTCACCCTGAATGTTAAGGGGGCTATAAAATGTGCCCTAAAGAGAGGCAGTCTGACTTTTCACCTGACTGGATTACCGCGTTCAGTGGGTACATCAATTTGTAGTAGAAACAAAAGAAAAATTTGCCAGATGAATATAACTACCTGGAATATACGTACTCTGATGGGCACTGATGTAGATAACCGACCAGAGCGACGTACAGCAATAATAAGTCGTGAGTTGAAGAAATACAACATAGATATCGCTGCTCTTAGTGAAACTAGGCGCGCTGGAGGAGGACAACTCAAAGAGCATGGCGTTGGATATACATTTTTCTGGAATGGAAAAGATGAAGGCGAACTAATAATTCGCAGAGTAGGTTTTGCAATGAAGCTTATGCACAATATTGATGAGTACCCATCTGGAATTAATGAAAGACTCCGTCTGAAACTCAAGAACAACCAAAGAGCTACGGTAATCAGTGCATATGCCCCAACGTTGAAGTCAGAAGATGATCAAAAGGAAGCGTTCTATAACCAAATTGATGAACTCTTGTCGAATGTACCCAAGTCAGATAAGCTTATCCTGCTACGAGACTTTAATGCTCGGGTTGACAGAGAATCGTCACTGTGCCCTGGAACTATTGGTAAAGAGGGTGTAGGTAAAGTCGACGCCAATGGAACCCTCCTCCTCACGAAGTGTTCTGAATATCAACTTGTCATTACAAGTACTCTACACTCTTCCGCCAGAAGGATAGATTTAAAACAACATGGCAAAATCCCAGATCAAAGCACTGGCACTTAATCGACTACATTATTGTCCGCACCAGAGATCAGCGCAATGTTCATATAACTAAAGTTATGACCGGTGCTGATGATTGCTGGACTGACCACAGTTTAGTTCGCTCTGCGATGGCTATACAGGTTCCTTCAAAACGACAGATTCAGGGGAAGGAGATAAAACACAAACTAAATACTGAACAACTTAGGAAAATCAGTACCAAATCTGCCTATCAGGTACTGTTGGCTGATAGATAAACTTCCAAATGAATACCCAGAAGATATTGAGCAGCACTGGTTGTTATTCAAATCAACGATTATAGCAGCTGGCATAGAATCAGTTGGTTTTAATAAGAGGAAAATCAGGACTGGTTTGACGAGAACGACAAAGAAAGATGGGGCCTAATTGATGAAAAGCCAAAAGCCTACAACAACTGGCAAAATGAACCAAATTAATTTGCCAAGAAACAGAGATATCGACAAATCAAAACGGAAATCCAGAAAAGATGCAGGATGATCAAGTATAAATGGTGGATAGACAAATCAATGGACATGGAGAATTTAATCTCCTCCAATAACACTAGTGCCTTCTTCAGTGCTGATCCCTCTACCAAACGTTTTAATTGTCTAAAATCCATAGACGGTACTGAAGTTCATAAAGAACCTGACTCAATAGCTTCCCGTTGGAAAGAACATTTTCAAGACCTCCTGAACAGAAACTCGCGAGTCGAGGAAGCTGTGTTTGCTGATATTCCACAACAGCCAATTCAATATCACTAAGGTGATTGTGAAAATATGGAACACGGGAACAATCCCTGCTGATCTGCGAGATGCTTCCATCATCACTATCTTCCGGAAAGTGGACAACACTCTATGTATCAATTATCGAGGAATATTTCTTTGTTTGCTATTTGCTTTACGTCGCACCGACACAGATATGTCTTATGGCGACGATGGGACAGGAAAGGGTTAGGACTGGGAAGGAAGCGGCCGTGGCCTTAATTAAGGTACAGCCCCAGCATTTGCCTGGTGTTAAAATGGGAGACCACGGAAAACCATCTTCAGGGCTGCCGACAATGGGGTTCGAATCTACTATCTCCCGAATACTGGATACTGGCCGCACTTAAGCGACTGCAGCTATCGAGCTCGGTTGAGGAATATCATTACTCTCTGTTGTGAGGAAAATTCTTGCTAGAGTATTGTCCAATCGTCTACTGCCATTGACTGTAATGTGTCTACCAGAAATACAGTGTGGTTTCAGGCCAAACAGAAGTACAATTGATATAGTTTTCAGTGCAAGACAAAATCAGGAAAAGTCTAGAAAGGAAAACCAACCCTTGTACATGGCTTTTATAGATCTTGTCAAGGCATTCGATTCTGTTAATCGAGAATCTCTATGGAGAATTCTAACTCTGACTGGATGTCCAAAGAAATACGTACATATACTTAGACTACTCCACGACGGCATGTTTGCTACTATTAATTCCAAAACAAGAACAGGAGACCCTTTCCGCATTTCTACTGGAGTGAAGCAAGGTTGTTTAATTGCTCCACCATTGCTCTCAATATTTGTTAGAACTATACCACACCTTGTGGATGATGAACTGCCATCATATATAGAACTGATGGAAATCTGTTCAATATTAACAGACTGCCATTTAAGGCCAGTGTGTCCACAGTGTCAGTTATGGAGCTTCAGTAAGCAGATGACAATGTTATTTTAACCAACACAGAGCAAGATCTGCAGTCAATACTAAATGATTTTAAACAAGCATATGAAGGTATCGGACTGGAAATTAATATTATTAAGACTAAGATCTTTTACCAGCCGGCATCAAATTCCAATAAGTGAACTCCGGCTATTACAATCAATTGCCAATCTCTGCAGAACATAAATAATTTTCCTTACCTTGGAAGCCACCTCTCAACATGTGCAAACAATAATGCAGAAATCAAATATCGTTTATGATGTGCTAGTGCGGCTTTCGGCCGCCTCCTAGAAAGAGTGTTTGAAAATCATGATATCAGTGTGAGAACCAAACACTAGGTTTAAAATGCCGTTGTAATCCCCACTCTTATCTGCGGTTCCGAGACTTGGGCAACTTACAGGAGAAACCTAAAATGCCTGGGTAAATACCATCATCGATGCTTGTGGAGAATACTGAAAGTTAAATGGCAAGATCGTCGAGCGACCATTAGTATCCTCGAGGAAGCCAACACTACAAGCATGGAGGCAAAAGTAGTCAGGCATTAGCTACGCTGGGCTGGTCATATCGTCCCCATGACAGATACACGCTTCCCAAATTCATGCACTCCCAACTAAAGAACGGCTAGCGTAACCATGGAGGGCAGTTTAAACGATATAACGATGTTCTAAAGTGTAATCAAAAAAGTTGTCATAATGATACGGTCAACTGGGAAACTACAGCGGAGGATAGGCCCAAATGGCCTAGAATTGTATACAACGGAGTTGAACATCTACAACAAGATAGGAGAAGATCAGAGGCTGAGAGGGGGAACCGCAGGAAATAACGAGCGAATGCGAGGGATGGCAACAACTAGTGGGTGTTGTCACTGCAAAAGAATCTGTGCATCCAGAGTCGGACTGTTCAGCCATCTGAGACGACACAATTAATACGTCCAAATGACATTGTACTTATTTACTATATATTCGTTGAAGAATAAATGTCTAGGATGAAGCATAGGAAAATGAACCACAACGGTAATTGTTCAGACGGATTGCATATCCATACGGGACTTGAAGGCGTGACCAGTCTTAAGGAAAGTAATGGACAAGATGAGCATTGTAAGATCCGAGGTATTGCTTCTTAAGCGTCTGTATCCATATGAGACTGGGAGGCGTGACTAGTCCTAGATAGGAAGTGCCTTGTGAGATACGGGGTTTTCTATCTTCAACGACGATGTGTATGTACTGTACATATGAGAAGCTTGTTACTGAAGGGTACCAAATCCAAAATAAAATTTTACAGGAGAGAGGAAACTGAAAATTAATTTTAGCACTTTTATTCAGATAGAATAAATGCATTGTTCGCTAAAATGTTTGCAGTTTAAGAAATGAAAAACAAACCCGATGGCCCAACAGCCCCGAAGCCCCATAAGCCTAGTAAGTGACCGCTGCTCAGCCCGAAGGTCTGCAGATTATGATGTGTCGTGTGGTCAACACTACGAATATCTCGGCCGATGGCCTAATTAGAAAACATCTTTGCTCCCAATACTCTTCATATCCATTATTTCTCTTAAGACTAGTCACGCCTTCTAGCCATGTATCGGAATGTAGGTCATCAGAACAATTTTCATAGGGTTCATTTTCCTATGCCGATGTGTAAAGGAAAATGGACCTTGCTGTACCGTACTACAGGAATGTATGTTTTATGTGACGTACTTACGCAGACCAACAGTATCATCGGGAGCCAGCGCCTGAGCGGCATTATGGAGAATCTTTCCAATTGCAGCTTTGTGCAAGGCTTCACAAGCGACTGTCATGGCCGGTAAAGGAGCTAGTCAGACACATCCAGCAGGCCGTGGATCTGCATGTGGATTTGGCCTGCCCTGTTTTATGTGTTTCTGTGATGGTTCGCAGTGTGGTGTGTTGCCGCGATTAAAATCACCGACCCAGTCGGGAATCGACCCCGGAACCCTTCAAACCGAATGTATGAACGCTGACTATTCAGCTAGGAGTCGGACAACAACAACAATAACAACAACTAAAACGGTGTGTGGCCTCCGGAGATGACTGGTGCAGATCTTTCGAGTTGACGTCTTAAATGCGACCCTGCACATCTCTAAGGATGGGGATCTATCTACAGTATGATGAACTTTAATGCTGAAGACTGCACGCATACCCAGCCTTTGAGCTAACAGAATTAAGCAATGACGGTTAAAATTACCGACCCGGTCTGGAACCGAACCCGCGACTCTTTGAACTAACCATTTAGCCATACAGCCGAACACCCAAACGGATGACTAAAATATGGAAGAATTGGGAAGAACTATAATCAGGTTTACAAGAGAAGCAGGAGAACCGGCAAAAGTACAAATAAAAGTTATTGGTATCAAGAACGATACTTTCTACAGGGAATTAGAGCTTCTGAGGAAAGAACAGCTTACCAAATTTTTACTCAAAGTAATTTTCTCTCTGTGAATTTTTATGTAAAAATCTAATACAAAATATGAACGAAATGTAAACCTCAAGCTATAGAATTTTTTTTTTTTTTATCACGCCCACTTGTTGATTGCAACACTCAAATACTTTTAAAACTCCAAGTGAACAATAACTCTTAATATCAAAATCACGATTTTCCTAACATCAAAAGATAAACGTATTGTAAAATATCATTGTGGTAAGTTCTACTATGTATCTAAATACTATGCATAATAAAACTGATTGCTATTATTACTCAGAGTTAATGTATGTCAGCTGGACTGCTCCATCACAGCAATTTCATACATTATTTTCGCAAATATAAACGAAAGGAACCTTTAGAATTAATAATGTTAACCTATGTAACAAGCTCTGTAACTCTAAATTAAAATAAATCGGCGATCCAAGTCAATATTATCTTCTCCACAGAGTAGTATTCATTTCCAGCGCGTAACCACAGGTGACCAACGCCACGTGTCGAGCTATGAAACTACTCTGATTACAGCGCATGGACCCGTTCGTCAAGGCCGGTACAAGGAGCACAGCTTAGATCTAGTTGGCCGTGGCTAAGGAGATCAAAGTTGCCCTCCATTGTTAGGTCTTCATCATCTTTCTCATTGACTCTGGGAGTCTTGGAGTGACAATTGCCGTTGATCAGATTAGGCTAGTTGTTCTTAGCTCGAAAGGTGATAGAGGTAAGAAGACGTAACCGCGTCAACTTACACCATTAAAACACTACATTATATTCTCAATATATTATCGTGTCAAATATCTTTGTTTGAATTAATCATGTTCAGAAACAATTTAATAAACCTCTTGTCTTCAGACCTGTTAAATTTACTTTTATAGGAAAAAGTTAAAGAAAATAAATTTTAAATGTTACAGTAATGAGAGCTTGTAACTGAGGGCATTTACCAAGGATGCAACATTGTGTTGTTACCTCAAAATTTATTACTTTTAATATCGAACAACCAAATGTTCCTCTCGGCTACTGTGGCTATATCATGAGAATGAGGTAATTGAATTCGGTGGTCCCGCTGATAGAACATGTAGGCTATTTGTCTGTCGACATGGACTCCTTAATTAACATTACATAGGCTTACTCTTTCTGTTGATTGTTTTAAAATTTATGGTTCGTTGTACTGAGGAGTAGAACAATAGCGGAGGATGGCGTGTTCCCGTAGCTCATACTCGTAGTAACTGCCGGAGAAATAAACAGCTCTTAGTATATTTTTATGAAAGCAAGCTACTCAGCTGCGGTGCGTTTCTTCCACAGTCAAGGGATGTGGGTTCAATTCCCCATAATAGGGCCGATGAGCTAAATGTTACGCCCCTATAAACAACAAGCAATTCCCCATAATAGATGGGGAAGTTTAGAAATTTAGTTTCCTCTCTTACTTATTTTCGCGAGGCTATTACTAGCCTTGCGCAGCTCTTGTAACTGAGAATCACCGAAGAGGATAGGCGGCGTCTGCTGTATATAGAAAACAGCTTTTAAGGGTGAAGGAGGATACTATAGTATGTGGTATGTGACTTTCAGGAGTATTGGGAGACAGCAAAAGCACCCAATCCCCGAGCAGAAAGATTTAACCAATCAAGATTAAATTTTCGCGACTCGGTTTGGAATTGGAACCAGGGCCAAGACTACTAGTTCTCCAGTGGAAAATGAAATGGCCAATGGCTTTTAGTGCCGGGAGTGTCCGAGATTATGTTCGGCTTGCCAGGTGCAGGTCTTTTGAATTGACACCCATAGGCGACCTGCGTGTCGTGATAAGGATGAGATGATGACGAAGACGACACATTACACCCAGCCCCCGTGCAAGCGAAATTAACCAATTATGGTTAAAATTCCCGACCCTGCCGGGAATCGAACAAGGGGCCTCTGTGACCAAAGGCCAGAACGCTAACCATTTAGCAATGGAGCCGGATACTTCTACAGTGATACACGGGAAGACCCTCAAACATTGTAGGCCCTATATATGTATGTACGCATGTATTTATTGTGTGTAGCCAATGTATGTTTGAGCATTCAACCGGAAGGCTGTTTCCATTCTCAACAGCTCCGCTATCACCCGGCCTAGGCGTCACTGAAGAGACATACAGTACTACGGAAATGAAAAGTGAGTTAGTTTCGCGTTGCTTTCCTCACCGAGTATAAAACTCGAATTGAATCCTGAACCCTGAATCCGAGAAAAGCTCATCACCCGGATGCTCGTCGCTGCGTTTCTGAGCGGGAGGATGCACTTTTGAACAGCCCTGATAAATGATTGCAATTAAATTAGCAAGTAATAGATTTATTCTCAACCATCTCAAAATTGAGATTGATTTCCTACCTATGGTTACTTAATTTAAAATATCTGTTTTTGTCCATTTCATCATGCCTAGAAATTTGAGTAGTGATTGTTGTTACATCCTGTACGGGGGTGCCCTCCTCGTTTCAAAATGAGTGATTCTTAACGGGAATCCGGCAGCTCCTTCGTTTGTGCTAATTAGAGATTACTTCACGCAAGTTTATAAAATATGACCAAGAATTCATACATTCTTTCTTAGATGCGCCCAAGAAGTCTTCAGCCCGAAAGTTGGTTGGATTCTCAACATCACCACCATTACCTGTCATGATATTTTTTTTGTTCTACGACGCACAGACACAGATAGGTTTTATGACGGCGATAGGACAGGAAAGGGCTAGGAGTGGGAAGGAAGCGGTCGTGGCCTTAATTAGCGTACAGCCCCAGCATTTTCCTGGTGTGAAAATGGGAAACCACGGAAAACTAGCTTCAGGGCCACCGACAATTGGGTTCGAACCCACGAACTCCCGGCCGCACGTAAGCAACATAATTAATCTAGCTCGGTTGCCACAAATGGCCTAGGCATCACTGAAGAGGTGTACTAGGGAAATGAAGAGTGAAATGCATGCATTAACCGACCCTATGAGCAACATTTTCACACCATTCATAGGAGGGACGGCTGCATAAGGAATGGCATAGTCTACCTGTCACTTTCATGTTGTCAAAGCCAACGATAAGACTGAGACAAATCAATATTTGTCCAATCCTTGTCCCGTTTCTCTAGGGGGTCGCGTATGAGGTGACACGAATCTGTCGTGGCGAGTTTTTATGACCGGATGCCCTTCCTGACGTCAGCACCATCAGATGAGTTAATGAGATGAAATGAACGACGTGATATATGGTAGTAGGAAGGGAGAGGGTGAAATTCGCTGCCGGCACATAGCCTATCCCTGTCGAATAGCACCAAGGGTTCTGCTCAAGGCTTAACGTTTCCATCCGACTAACGAATCGCCATCAACAGCGTCATATGCCCTCACTCGATATGAGCACTGCGGAGAGGCTTGGAATTTAACCCAGGCTTTTGGAACGCAATCTAGTGATTAGAAATTGTATGTCACCACCTCCCCTACCCTGCTGGCCAACATTCTGATGGTCATAGTCACCAGGCGGACTACTGAGACAAATCAATGAAAGTAACAAAATTACTCTAGCCTATATTAGGTCTCGCCAGCAAAGGCATAGGGTATACAATATATTAGAAAATTATACGAAAATAATTTTGTAATATTTTCTCAGTTTGATTATCTTCACATAACAGGCTAAGAAAAGCTAACTGAATGGTACTAATTATTATTACAATAAATTAATATTCTTTCCCCTGTTTGTGGTCGTCCGTGATAGTGAGACAAGAGTATTGAAGTTATTCATTTCATACTTAAACAATATTTTAGTTTCCATCATTAACAATCGATAGAAGCTTGAGTGAAAATAAGAAGAGGAGTTATACAAGGATGCCCTCTCTCTCGTTATCTCTTCAATATGTTCATAGTAGAAGCCATCGCAGTCATGAAGAAGAAAACAACTGCAATAAAAATTAATGGCAAACAAGTACACTCTATAAGATTTGCTGATCATATTGCCATACTAGCAGAAACAGGCAAAAGTATGCAGAGAATGGTCAATATATTAGCAGAAACTTTAGGCAAATGGAACCTCAAAATTAATACAAGGAAAACAAAAACCATGACAGTACGTAAATACAAGATAACACCTATCAAAAAGTCATCTCCGTACAGGCCATGAAGGCCCTTGGAGGAGTGGAAGGTAAAGGTTTCCACCATTCGTAACCTCGGCACGTGATGGGGTAGAGTAGTTAGCTCTACACCCGGCCGCCTTTGCCCCCAGCAACTAACCCAGTACTCACTTTTGGTGTAGGCTGAGTGAACCTCAGGGCCAAATGCACCTCCTACTTCTTGACGGGGATTCGAACCCACGTCCTTCCTGGCGAACCAAGCACGCCTTTACCGCCTCGGCCAGGCAGCCACTAGATAACACCTACAACACACTTCAAAATTCGCCCTGATAAAATTGAACAAGTGAAACAGTTCTGCTGCCTACGAACCCAGATCACAAATGATATTCGGAGCATATCAAAAGTCACGAAGAGGATAGCAATGGCAAAGAGAGCCATCTGCTGGCCAGCAAACATAAATATTGAAACTCGGAAGACCTTTGCAAAAACCTTTGTATGGAGCGTGCAGCTGTATGGTTGCGAAAGCTGGACATTAGGAATGCAAGTAAAGAACTAGAGGCAATTGAAATGTGGATCTGGAGAAGAATGCAGAGGATAAGTTAGACTGAAAGGAAGAGCAATACCGAAGTCCTTAGAGAGATAGGAGAAGAGCGGAATCTGATAACTGAAACTGAAAAACGGAAAATAAAACTTATTGGTCACATTCTGCGGCATGAGGAGTTCCTTTGTAACATTATTGAAGGGAGAATTGCTGGAAAAAGAGGAAGATGACGATTCACAGTGTCTCTTTCAAGAACCTGCTTCTGAGGATGAAGTGCAAGACCTATGCTGAGTTAAAAAGGCTGGCTCAAGATAGACATCTGTCGCTGCAGCGACAAAGCTTAGCCTTTCGAATATGATGATGGTGATTATTATTAACGATACAGAAGTATTAAAACCCTAGCATTTAGACAAATTCATAAGCTTTACGTGCAAGTAAGATAAGTGTGTATACCGTGAAATTCTGTTTATGGTGATAAAATCTCATTCTCAATATACAATGTTTAATGGAACGTTAATATAGAACTATCGGTATATTTTTATAGTGCATACGTCATCATCGGCTGAGTGCTCCGAGCCGCCCAGTTGTTTTTCAGTATTTAGTTATACCATTACCATTGATTTTACGGTAAAATTATCTCCATAGAGTTTAGGCTTTAACTTATTGACAAGTTGCTTTGCGTCTTATGGCGACGGTGGGACAGGAAAGGGCTAGAAGTGGGAAGAAAGCGGCCTTGGCCTTAATTAAGGTACACCCTAAGCATTTGCCTGGTGTGGAAATAGGAAACCACGGAAAACAATTTTTAGGGCTGCCGACAGTGGAGTTCGAACTCACTATCTCCCGAATGGCCCCACTTTAGCGACTGCAGCTATCGAGCTCGGTATGATCTAAGTATTACTTGAATTTGTCTAGTCCAGCCCGAATAGTATCGAATACCTTTGTGCGTTTTCTCCCCGTACGTTAAATGAAAAGTAAGTTGCCTCTGGTATAGCGTACCGTTTCCGTATCGGCGCAACTAATGCACAGAAATAAGAAAGGAAAGAAAGCCGGCCACCTTCGCCGTATTCATGAAGGAGAGGAGTTCAGATTGTTTGAGATAGAACACATGGGAAATAAGATTGTGAAGGTGATTTGGTTAGTAGTAGAGGGGCTGAGGCACACGCTAGGTGGTGCTTAGTCCTGGGAACGGATGCATTGTCCCCCCTCTATCTCATAGAGTACCAGTAAATCGGAGCTGGCGGCAAGCAAACGGAAGTGTGACGTCACAACCTGTAGCACAGGGGCTAAGCTGTGCTTGACTCCGGTCGGCCAGGTGCTGGCACGTGGCTATGATCCTATCTCCACTGGCCGTTACTCTCGTATTGCATGCTAACGCTGGAATTAATTCGGCTTGTAAACACCCCAGGGAATACGACCGCTTGACCTAACATCAAGCGTCTGAAAGTCAAATCTACCGGCCTGACGTGATTACTCACTCCTCGATGTAAGGCAAGGCCCTGTAAAGCCCTTTACAAGTTTAATACCACATCTGAGGTAGTACAGCTTACTTCATGTGGAATTTTATAATCAAATTCATGAGTTGTCCTTGTGTTTCTCATGAGTGTAGAAGTTGTCTGCGGCATTACATGCATGTAAATAACGTTTCATGTTACTCTTCAGTGAGAAAGGCTTGGAAAACAAACAGCCGACACCTTATTTGAGAATTACGGAACAAAATGAAGAAGACGAAGATGATGATTACGATATTATTATTATTATTATTATTATTATTATTATTATTATTATTATTATTATTATTATTATTATTATTATTATTATTATTATTATTATTTACAGGCAGTGTTATACAATTCGCGAAGGACTTACGTCACACCATGTTAAAAACTGAGCCCTGAATCTTCCAGCAAGGTTCTACGCCGTATCACAAAGCACGGATGACTCAACAGCAGTTGCAGGCCTTGTGGTAGCGCCGAACTCACCATCCTGGACTTACTGTAGAGGAAATGGTCTGCACCAGGTGCATTATTTTATACAAACCGCAGAATTATATACGTTCTGAAAACATCTGCTCTTGTGGTACGCAGGGTAAATACAGTAAAAGGGATAACTTTGTATTTACGGCATACACAAAAACACCAAGCTGAGAGTGGCTGCCCGTGGTTTTCCATTCTCCTGCACTAAGGCGAATGCCGGGACAGTACCGGTATAGGCCACGGCCGACAACCCCCCTCCCCCACCTTCTCCGAGGATCTCCTTCACCGTAACAAATCTCCCGGCCTGAGAGACGGCGTCACCGTCTAAGAGGCCCTACATTTTTGTAGTAGTAGTAGTAAGTCTACGCGAGCGATTTTGATGCATGGTGCGTCAGTGCCTGTTATTTGATTTCCATTGTTTTATTCTATGGTCTTACCGTCTCACTAATAAACGGTGTATAACTTTTATACAAGGTTCATACACCGTTTATGTGAAATTCGTTACCAATAAATCGTGTATAAGCCTCCTGTTTATACGCACATTATAACTATGCACAGTCCTACTAACAAACTGTGTATACCAAGCTTATATACTTCTTCAGAACAAAACGTTACTAGTAAACTTCATATAGGCTCTATTGTGTATAAGATAGTTATAAGCAGTAATGTTAATGCCTGGCAATTGTTATACACCAGTTATACAGTCGCGCGGGACCTAGTATAAGAAGTGTATAAGACAATCCATTGCATTTAACAGTATTGCCGTGCACTCATATGAATACCATTGGTGGTGTAATTTGACGAATTGTATTAATTACGAGTTCAGCGACTGATGTGGATTGAAATAATGAACAATTGTGACGATTTAGCGCACGATATTTTAGGTATCGCCTGTTTAGGTTATGCACAATAGAGTCACTGAGTCTCTCTAGGGTGTCTATGGCTGAATTTTAATGAATTGTTGCCCTTACACCTCCCGAACAAGAAGAATAAATCGTAATTGTAGTCCAACCCCACAATTTGCATGGTCAAGCTGCCAGAACTGCTTTCATCAATAATTACTTTTGAGGTGACGAAAAATGAAGAGCAAATATTATGTGACTAACAGACAATGTTCTTTACAAATTCATCTTAATTTATATTTATTAGTAAGACGGTTATAACACAATGGTGCCGATGAAACAACTAATAATGTAATAATAATGAATTTGGAGTCACATGCTTCACTGCTTTCTGAGAAGGAAGTCCTTGTTAATTTCAATTTCCCAGTTAGGGACCCTTGTCCTTTTTGTAACTGTCTCCATTCACAATTCTCTCAATAATCCCCCGAAAATTTGTTATTAAAGAGACGGAATGACAATGAATAACTGTTAACGAAATGATGGTTGGGCGTATTTTTGTGCAATAATGTGTTACTGCTTAATAGACTTTTCAAATTGCGAGTTTATTATACATTATCTGCCTCTACGAAGATCTTTCTCAAATTTGAGTACGTATAAACAGGGACATATTCCTTGACATAAAACATTGTATGACGTGAAAACCGTACGTAATATGATTTCCATATTTTGTAGCTGAATACGCAGAAATATGATGTATAAATGCCTAACATAAACTTTTTGATCAAACCTTTCTTTTAGCTACAAAACAGGTAGGAGTTTGGAATGTGTACCCTTTTCAACTCGCCGATTCAATTGCAATTGCATACGTTTTCGGTACCATCCCAGTTAGGAGCTATTGATATTTTCTTTTTTTCTATTTCTCTTTTGGAGTTCGTTACACAAGCAAGCTGAAGAAATGTTGTTATCAGTAGAAGCCAAATTCCTGCTGTCTCACTTTGGAAAATGGTAAATAAAAATGTAAACAGACTCTGGGATGGGTTTAAAGCAATTGTTGAGCAATGTGAAAATAGGTTTGTACCTTTAAAGGTGGTAAGGAATGGTAAAGATCCACTATATTATAACAGAGAAATAAAGAGTCTAAGAAGGAGGTGCAGGTTGGAACGAAATAGAGTTAGAAATGGTTATGGAAGTAAGGAGAAATTGAATGAACTTACTAGGAAATTGAATCCAGCAAAGAAGGCAGCTAACAATAACATGATGGCAAGCATTAATATTATTTTACCCTCTCTTTCTTAGCCGTCGATATTAGTAATCCTCTTGCTGTATGTGCTGAGAGCTAATAGGCAAACCCTATTTTTATATTATGACTTATGCCAGAACGCACGTGTAGCATAAAACAAAACAGTTTCTTACCCTCTAGTTCGCTCTATTATATATTTTTTCAAAAACAAGCAGGAATTTTTATTATTACTGTCTTATTATTAAGATTATTACTGTATTATTCGTCATGAATATTATGCAGACGACTCCGACTTCGACAACAGCAGTTCTGAGAATCGAGTTGCAGCAGATGATGGATTTAATATATTGGAGGTAAGATTGATCTCGAATATTTATTAAAATACAGTACCACACGCTTTAATTACTGTATACAGTATCTAGTTCAGAAGTAACAAAAACATTGTTTCATTATTTCAGATCGCTTTGCGCTTTGTTGAACAAAGCAATGAATCTACACCAGCTGGTGTATTGTTGATTAAACGGCGGGGCGATGTAGCTGCACAACAGCGCTGCACCAAGAAAATTCAGAAGAAAATCACTGATTTTATACAATGAGTCACATTATGAATACATTTTAATGTTAATATAAAGTATGCACCTTTGATTAACAGAGTTTGTGCATTTTTATTTTGACATTTAACTTTTGAAGATATTTGCCATGTGTCATCCGAAAAAACGCGTCAACCGAAATGGGTCCGCCCCCTTTATTTCGGATAGACGGGGTTCTACTGTATAATGATAAAGGATAGTGTGGAGAGAATATAAATTGTTTGGTAAGATGAAACATTAAATTTGTTGTCTGATTTAAGTAGTGGAGTAATATTTGCCTGACCCCAGGTCGTAGGAAGATAGCCCCTGGTGAAACATCTGTTAAATAATTTAGAAGGAAGGACGTGAAAGTTGCTGGCAGTATTTTTTAAGAAAGAAGGACCTGTAGTGTTGGGACTGATAGCTTTATTGATACAAAGTGTTTGAAGAAGGTTATGATTATGGTAAAGGATGGAAAAAATGAAATGGCATATGGCTTTTAGTGTCGGGAATGTCCGATGACATGTTCGGTTCGGCTCGCCAAGTGCTGGTCTTTTGAATTGACGCCCGTAGGCGACCTGCGCGTCGTGATGAAGATTAAACGATGATGAAGACGAAACATACACCCAGCCCCTAGCCAGCGAGATTAACCAGTTAAGGTTAAAATTCCCGACCGTGCCGGGAATCGAACCCGGGACTCCTGTGGCCAAAGGCCAGCACGCTAACCATTTAGCCATGGAGCTGGACGTAAAGGATGGAGAGAGAGTGCAACTGTTTACATTTTACAACATTAAATCATCCGACGTAAAAAAGTAAGAGCACTCACGTCATGAAATTTTTGAGCAAGTTTTATTTACAATGCTACATGTACAAGATTTTCACAATACATATGTTGGTAATTTAATTAATCCTTTTCCAGCCCTCAGTCCAAAATTGAAATACTTGGACTGGCAAAAACTGAACCAGGGGTGTCCAAGTATGAGCAAAGGGCTGACAGGGGAAAAGGTGCGGATTAATTTATGTGGGATTCGCGGTATCCAATATACAGGCTATGGAGGAAAATGAAGGGGAGGAGTCAGCTGAATGAAATGGTGAAGGGGAAATAAAGTAGGGGAAGGAAACGAAAAATGTAAATCCCTAAACCTGGCGATCCGTGCAGTGGGTTTATAATAATGAGAGGGTCATTATTAAATCAATGACATATGAGAATTAGCATTCAGTCACGTGTACCTTACGCTGTGTTTACTTCAACGCAATAAATTATTCCTTAGTCATTTAGAACGGAACTGTTTTAAATTAGACGGCAGGCGTATGTCTTTTGCTTTCATAATTTACTTGTCTTTAGCAGAATGGGAACAAATTTTCGATACTTAGTCAACTATCTACGTTGTGTTGAAAATGTACACGTGATTTACTTCCTCTTTCCTCCCAGATTCAAATCGTGATGTATTAGGAGCAGATTATTTTTCACATAGAAGCAGACTAAACAAACCAACGTTTGAAACACTTTCCATTCATTTCAAGAAATATGAATTCAAATGCAACTCAAATGCGATACCGGTAATCCTTTGGGTTATCAGTAGAGCGCTGGTCTACTGAGCCCGGCTTGGTAGGTGGTATTTGAAGGTGTTCAAATATGTCGGTCTCGTGTAGGTAGCTTTACTGCCATGTTAAGGAACTTCTGTGGGACAAAATTCCGCCACCTCGGAGTCTGCATTCTGTCTTTTTTAAGATTTATCTATTTTCATCTTGCAGTTGCTTAGTGGCTAGCTTCGTAGCTGACTCCCGAGGCCTTGAGTGCTCTAATACCGTCGGAGTCGGAAAAGAACAAGAGTTGACCAAGGGAGGTTGGATAGGATAGATGAAATTGAGGAGCCTGGAACAAGTAAGTGGAAACAATGCCAGGACTCAGCTAAGAGCCCCGTGGTCGCCAAACGACGCTCCAAAGTTCAGAGCCCCTGGGGCCCCTTTTAGACGCCTCTTACTACAGGCAGGGGATACCGTGGATGTCGCTTGCCTCTTACTCGAAGGTCTAGGTTTAATTCCTGATCAGTCCAATGATTTTTATTCTGGATTGAGAGTTCATTCGACCTTACGAGATTAACCGAGGATCTCTTGGCAAGTCACGATTCTTAATAGAGAAGAATTTGTTCTGTTTTCTTCAGTCTTCAGAGGATCGGACCTCTTCCTGTTTCTCATGTAGTTAGTATGAAGAAGGAATAATTATCTCGTTGGACTTGCTGTTGAAACAGTTATCGCCACCATTGCAATTAGATACATCTGATGCGAACCCTTATGTGCTAAGTAATAGGAATTGACAATATGTGCACAAGAACAGTCTAATTAAAAACATATTGCCATTGAGACTGATGCTAGCTATCACGAGCTTGATTATCATCAGGACAGCTCTCAGAGGCTAAATGTATCCATCCTGGAATTTTTCAAATGCTGCCTAGTAGTTTTATAGCGGGGAAAAGTGGTCTATATCACGAAATAAGTAACTAAATACATGCAGCCAACCGTGTATCTAGCAGGGATATTTTCCTTTTTAAAATGTGTAGGAGTACTCTCGCCGAGTCTCGACCTCATCGGTAGCCCTTTTCCCCCTGTTCCCAAAATTGATGTGTTCCTCCTAAGAGAGAAGGACGTGTTGGCAGTTATAGTAATGTGATGACGATCTATATTATTTGCTTTACATCCCACTAACTACTTTTACAGTTTCCGGACACGCCGAGGTGCCGAAATTTATTCCCGCAGGATTTCTTTTACATGCCAGTAAATTTACCGACACGAGGCTGACGTATTTGAGGACCTTCAAATACCACCGGGCTGAGCCAGGATCGAACCTGCCAAGTTGGGGTCAGAAGACCAGCGCCTCAACCGTCTGAGCCACTCAGCCCGGCATGATGATGATGATGATGATGATGCCTGTTGTTTAAAGGGGCCTGACATTGATAGCAATGTAAAATGGTAGAACATTATAATATAAAGTATCTTATATCACACAGCAACTTCCAAATTGGCATCAGTTCGTCAATGCTGCAGCTATCACACCACTTATTACTCTTTGTGGCCATTGGAAGACGTCCTCCTTTCAAACACCAGAAGTTATATAAACCATAGATTTATATAGCTGCAGTTTCGGACCCATCGGCTTGATAAACAGAAGTTGGTGACTGTAGAAATATGTAATGGAACTGTTGTAAGAGTGATAGATTCACTTCATAAAAATCTACGCTTAAACTCACTAGTGGATGTGGGGTATGCTCTTCAGTGTGTTGGCAATGCAAGACGATTTTATTTCTGTCTTGCAATTACGTAATTTCAATACATTCTAGAGTACAAATATCGTTCTCTGCTTGTTGGAGGTGGTTCTTACCTAGTTGTCCGTATATGAGCCATGTATCTTTTTGGAGACAGGTGGAGATAGGAGGTTTACCTTCCAGTCTATCGGGTATGGCAACATTTCTACATCTCTAGTAACCGGAAGTAGTGCCCACTACGACTCAAGAACACTATTAATGAGATACGGAAACTCATAAAAAAGAGATAGATTTAAAAAAAAATTGTCTTCAAAATTTGTTTTTCCTACTTTGAAGCCCTGAAATTTAGAGATGCACGTCTCTAAATGCTTCTCCAGAAAAGGAGCCATACATACCTACCGTACATATTATAATAACATTATAAGTGGGACCTGTGTATTTTCCGACATAACTCAGAAACGGATAGAGTACGGGTGTCAAAGCTTGTCCCCCGTAAGCGCAGTGCCCGTGCTAGACATACCTGTGCAAGAGGGCGCAAGTCTCTTCCCCTCAGACGGCTTGTACTTCCCCACGTTACTGACTGAGGGCTGTGCACGCCTGCCCGTGACAGGCTCCAGTTAGATGTTTTTAAGTAGGCTACACATTATTGTTGAAACATTCGGCTGTATGGACTGAGCCTGAAGGACTGACACAGCAATTAATTTGTTAGTGTGTGTTTGTGTACTCCTTTATCAACATGGTTGCTTGAAGAGATGCTACTTTTATCATTTCATCGTTTTGTTTAAGTTTATACAAAATGACGTTTTGCTACGGAAGCGATATAGTAGCGACAAAGTGTTCGGTATTATTCTGCTTCATAATTTTTCATAGGAGGGGTAAGCATGTTCAAATCCCTAAAAAAATAAATGCCTTTAATTTTGTACTTCGTTGCTTATGGCAACCCTCAAAGTAATTATTTATTTTCCTGATACACGGTGATTGCAGAGCGTGTTGTTCGGCACATTTTATGCAAACGCCGTCCTGAACATATTTAATTGTATATGTCCTTATTTGAAATAAAATGTGCATGTATTGCACATAGTACCGTGGTTATGAACGTGTACTGTATACCTCTCCAGGGTTGCGCTATTTGATAATACCCTGGGCTAGCGCTCGTGCACGCAGGTTTGTCAGTCACCTCGTGACCTTCACATGCCTGGGATAGAGATATTTCATTGACATTCGGTGTGCGCTTGGATATACACTCACTTAGCAAATGTCATGGGATAGTCACCTACTAGCGTGTGGGGCATTCTCTGGCCCAGCGAACTGCAGTGAGACGCAGTGGAAGTGAGTCGACAAGTCCCTGGTAGTCCTCTGGACGCAGCTGACAGAGCGGCCGCCAATGCTGGTCTGTTCGTGGGTGCAGGATCCGTGACACGGAGCCTGCGTTCCACGACATCCCAGATATGTTCGATAGGGTTCATATTGGAGCTCCTGGGTGGCCATGGCAGTCGTTGGACCTCCGCTGTATGTTCCTGGAACCATTCCCGGGCGACGTGGGAGCGATGTGGCGGCGCGTTATCATCTTGAAACATCGCAGAACCGTCTGAGCGCTGGAAGGCCAAAAATGGGTGGAGATGGTCTTCGAGTAGCTCAACATACCGCGTACCATGCAAAGTCTCTTCCAGAACAAATAGGGGGCCCATTCCATACCAGGAAAATGCACCCCAGACCATAACAGAGACACCAGCACCCTGGACCACACCTATCGAGGGAGGCGGGATCCATCCCCTCATGTGGTATGTGCCATACACGGTGCCTCCCATCGGCATGGTGCAGTTGAAATCGTGATTCGTCTGACCATATCACGTTACGCCATTGTTCCAGTGTCCATCCCTGGTGACTGGCCACAAATGCGCGTCGTTGTGCCCGATGACGTTGGGTTAACAATGGCACCCGTGTGCGGCGCCGGCTCCCATACCCCATAGAACCTATGTTCCTGCGGATTGTCCACTGGGAGACGTGTCTAGCACGGCCTGTGTTGAACTGAGCCGTGATTTGTTGCACGGTTGCCCGTCTGTCACTATTGACAATCTGTCTCAGATGTCACCTGTCACGGTTATCGAGGGTGGCTGGACGGTCGGTCGTTCGTCTGTTGTGGACGGTGACACCCACAATCAACCATTCACGATACACCCTGGACATGGTTGATCGTGTGAACCCTAATTCTCGCACCACTTCAGAAATCGCACTTTCTATCCATCGGGCACCGACCAACATACCCCGTTCCAACGGTGTCAGCTCACGACGACGTTCAATGTTACACCTGTCATATGCACAGCCACTGCTCACAAGGTCTCATATACAACTGCCGCTGGCACAGGGGGCGTGTAGTGCGCAGACAACACACCTGCGCATCATTTCTCCGCTATTCCATGACAATCGCTCAGTCAGGGCATTCTTACCGCAAACACTAGACTATACCGGTAACCTACTACAAGAAAAAAGAAACAAACCTCAGACGAGGCCTATGCAACAAAAGAAAATATAGAGCATTTGGTATAATCTTGATCTCGACGCATAAGAGTTCTGATATTCCCAAACGATTGAACATGGAGAAAAGCACCAAGGAAATTACTTTTAAATCCTAGATTTACAAAAATTAACCTAAAGTATGTACCAATCTCTAATACACAGCTCACAATAAGCGTTGTTATAGTTTTCGGCTTTACCGTTTACAGAACGGGAAACTGTTCACATTATTATTGCGTACTGTTATTCGTCCTGTAGTTCTTACATTAATTGTCATAGGAAAACTCAACTTCCTGCATTCTCTATGAGTAAGATGCACACATTAGTGTCAACTGATTTTTTAAGCTGGATTTTCTGTCGGATACTGGGTTACTCTTCTAATTGAATGATCTACTAACAAGCGGGCACTACGCAGCCTTCCTGATTTGTATGTAACACAAGAATGCTCTATTGATTTCTGAGGCCTCTTTAGTCATTACATGTTTGTGTACGTCATGTTTTGATCTGCTCCACAATCGCATGAGGTTCTATCTTTGAATCCCAATGTTTTTATAATAAAATCTTGTCCCCCATGGCCACTTCTCATACTGTTTAGTGTATTGTAGACCATTTTTGGCGAGGAAGATTGAAAATCTCAACACCAAGAAGGTATTAGTTTAGAGGAATGCTATTTATTTTGATTGAGCCTTCTTTAACAACTGTGTGTTTCTGTAATCAAATTGCGTATGCACCTCTGTGGTGTAGTGGTTTGTGTGATTACCTGCCACGCCCGGAGGGGCGGGTTCGATTGTCGGCTCTGCCACGAAATTTTAAAAGTGGTACGAGGACTGAGTAGAGAGGGGTTCGATTCCCAACTTAGCCAACCTCGAAGTGGTTTGCCGTGGTTTCCCCACTTCTCATCCAGGCAAATGCATGGATGGTACGTAACTTAATGCCACGGCTAATACCTTCCTTATTCATTGTCTATTCCTTTCAGTATTCTCATCCCCCTCCCCATAAGGCCCCTGCTCATCATAGCTGGTGAAGCCGCTTGGGTGAAGTATTGGTCCTCCTGCTCAGTTATATTCCCGACCCAAAATCTCACGCTCCAGGACACTGCCTTTGAGGCAGTAGAGGTGGGATCCCTCACTGAGTCCGATGAAAAAACCAAACCTGGAGGGTAAACTGATTACGTAATAAATAAAGAACTAAAGAAAGGGAGAACGAATAAAACTGTATGCAGGTTAGATCAATATTAATGTTATCATCAACATATTTTTACACTTGATTCCACTTGATACAAATTGGTTTTATTCTGAGCACACATGTTTTACAACTGAAAACTGGATCATAAGTACCAAGAAGGCAGAGTTACGTATTCTAGGTGCCGAGATAGATGATACAAATTCAGCTTCTGTTCCTAAAATAGGAGAACATTTCAATTCATTTTTCTTTACTAGCGAAAGTTTCTTCTGTTTCTTTAATTTTTTAAGAGCAATCTCCTCCTCATCGAAAAGATTATCCAAATCTATAGATTCATATCTCATTAACATTTTCTACAGATTCGTCTACACTTGTTATGCTTTTCGGGGACAAAAGGCAAAGCGCCGGGTCACCTTCAAACCGGGGTAGACCCCTTTCCCGCGCACATATTCTTTTATCCCGTGCTGCTTGTGACTTCGCGTTGCACAGTGCTGTACTCTAGCGCCGCACCTGACGAAGCTCGGTGCTAATGACTGGCACGTCATTGTCTTAAGACCTGTCAGGATGAGACGGGAAGGGTCGCGCCTATCGATCACGCGAAAGGAATGCTTCATCAATCAATGTCTGGCTTCACTTCATGTGCCAGGCCTTGTTTTGATCCGATATGAAAGTTGAGGCAATCGATTTGCAATCAACATGAATTTCAAGTCAGGCCTGGCTCAAGCTCGCATCATCATTCTCGTCACTTCAATCATTGGAAGCTTGTTACTACCCCCTCAACCCCCTCTCACTTCTTGCTCTGTACTATTGGCTAACTTTCCATAATATATGCAGTTAACTGCACAGGTGACAAGGGTTTCATTTCGAAGGCCCACATTATAACTTACTTCACTTGATTTATGACTACTAATATTCACCTGGCCAGTGTAATAGGATATTTACGTTAAAATTTTTATTTCGCTCTATGGCAAGAAGCACTTCAATACTTCCACGGTATTCTTTCTTTCTTTCTTTCTTTCTTTCTTTCTTTCTTCCTTTCTTTCTTTCTTTCTTTCTTAACTCATTTATACTCCAGGTTTGGTTTTTCCCTCGGACTCAGTGAGGGATCCTATCTCTACCAACGCAAGGGCAGTGTCCTGGAGCACGAAACTTTGGGTCGAGGTGATACAACTGTGAAAGAGGACCAGTACCTCGCCTTGGTGACCACACCTGCTAGGCTGAACAAGGGCCTTGGGGCGGATGGGAAGATTGGAAGGGATAGAAAAGGAAGAGGGTAGGAAGCAGCCATGGCTTTAAGTTAGATATCATCCCGACATTTGCTCTGAGGAGAAGTGCGAAACCACCGAAAACCACTTCGAAGATGGCTGAGGTGGGAATCGAACCCCCCTCTACTCAGTTGACCTCCGGAGGCTGAGTGGACCCCGTTCCAGCTCTCGTACCACTTTTCAAATTTCGTGGCAGAGCCGGGAATCGAACCCGCGACTCCTGGTGTGGCAGCTAATCACACTAACCACTACTCCACAGAGGCGGAAAACGGTATTCATTGCCAGTCGTAAAAGGGTACAGAAATGAGGAAATCCCTCAGAGGCTCTGAACTTGAGAGCGTGGGTTAGTGACTTGGGTCACACTGAGTCTAGTGTTGTTCTCACTCATTGTGCCAGGCTCTTCACTTTCAACTTTCCTGCCCAATCACCATTGGTCAACTCCTGTCCTCTTGCGAATCCGACATTATTAGCGTTATGACGTTCTGGGAGTCATTCGTTTTCACGTCCTCTGCGGCCCTTCTCTTCCTTTTGTCGATATTTTCGTTAAATCGAAAAGTCACAATTTTATATTACATCTTTTCCACTGATAAGTGTTAAGAGAGGCTGATTGCCTAATTTTACTTCCCTTTAAATAATAATAATCACTACTAGCATCACCACTCCATTGAAATGGCGGATAGCTTGTAGTGCCGGGAGGTGTCCGAGGACTTCGGCTCGCCAGGTGCAGGTCTTTTGATTTGACGCCCGTAGGCGACCTCCCACTCCATTAATGCCTATAGAGACATTATTGTGCAATCTCGGTTCATCACATTGCACGATGTAGAGTATAAAAAGACGTGGTAATTTGCTCTACGCACAGACGCTAGAGCTATTTACGTAAAGCGTCTATCGAATCTTATATTCTTACTAGCGAATGTACCCGTGCTTCGCTACGGTATTCTACATTGTATTCGAATATCGAAGTAAACAGTGTACATGCAGTAAATAAGATTGTTTTTTAAATTGCATGTCTCTTAGCGTTATCCGAGAAAGAGCATGGGGAGGACCCCGTACGTTGTTTCCAATGTAAAGTGTTTGTTACGGATTTGTGATATAACGGCAGGCTCACTTGCCTACTGCCATTCACAATCGAGTTGGGAAGTTTACATTATAATTGCAGGCCCCATTGCCTACTACGAGGACAGAATCGATTTGGGGAGTTTTCGTTAAAATGGCAGCTCCCCTTTCCTATTTCCAGACAGATTACAGTTGAGGAGTTTTTGTTATAATGGCAGGCAATTACACTACTATCACTCGAAATTGAGTTGTGCAGTTATCATTATAATGCCAGGCCCATTTTCCTGCTGCCAGCCAGCTTACTGGCAATCACACCAAGTTGGTGAGTTGCCATCAAAATAGCAGGCCACTATGCCTAATGTCAGTCACATTTTAGATGAGGACATTTCTTTATAATGGCGGGCACCCTTGCCTACTGCCAAACACAATCGGGTAGGGGAGTTTTAAACAAAACTGCATGCTCACTTGCCTTCTGCAAGTCAAATCGAGAAGTGAACTATTCATTACAATTGTAGGCCTTCCTTACTAATGACAGTTACACAGGAGTTGGAGAAGGAACCCTTTCCTACTGCCAGTCAAAGTCGGTGTAGGGAGTACTGATTACAATAGCAGACCGACCCTTTCTCGATCGCTACAAATCGACATCAGTGAATATATATAAATCGACATACGAAAGTCTATGCGTGTTTACAATATTGAAGACCTTCATTTACAGATTAACTGCAACTAAACGTACGTCATATCGACAAAGGATTATACCATAAGACACGCCGGATTTAGTGGCCTAAATGGCTGGTCCCATGATATGTCATCTATTCTTGGGTCAGATTGAGTTAGAAACGTGGAACAGGGTAAAGTTTTTGTAAGATTATCTCACATTACATTACTTTTCGGATAATTATGTGACAGCTACATACATAGCATTTGGCTCACATATGGCTACTGGGTGGGCCAATTTTCGTGAAGAGTTTGATGATTCTGTATTTCATATAAGTAATTGAAAGTATGAATTATGCATGTGGAAAGTCCAAATTGACTTCACATCGATTAATAGAGAAAAATCAAACGTAAAAGGGATACATATACGGCAAAAAGTCATAAGACCAAGGTTGTAGATTATTCCAAATTGAACGGGGATTGTGCAATCCGTTATGTGATAGGAATTCCCGAAGGTCTGCACCATCATTAAAATTGTCTGCATATTCTGATATTCGTCGGGGATAAAAAGTGAATTTCCGTTCGTTACAGGCTAAAACGTATAATTTTGTCAAATTTCAATTATCTTCTTTTTCTTCTGGCAGATTATCCCGCAATCTGGATTTTGGGCGAGGCGGGTAAAAATTAGGACTTTCAGGAAACTAAACCAAAAATGCGAGTGGGACTCCGTTACTCCCATAGGTCCGAGGCTTGTTTAGAATGTTCTGAGCTGTGAAGCAGGATGCTACCCTTACTTACACATAGTCCTCTCCTGAAACAGGTTAGGGACGAGCAGGGGATTGCACAGTCCTAACCGCCCGAGCACAATGAGGGTCATGACTCAGAATATGTCTGAGACGCCCACTCCCATTCTGTATTCCAACTCTCAGGACCGCTTACTAGGCCACTCAGACATTGCCCATGGTTCACGAACTAGTATGTGACTACAGTAACCCAAAAATTATGCAGATGGTCATTATTACCCCTTAAACGGAAAGCTGTACGAAAATTTTGCCAAAATAGTCAGTGTAGAGGCACGCAGTCGTTACGATTTGATTTATATAGATGAGGAATCTGCTCCATGTAAAACACCTTTTGGGCTATGTCAGCTGGACTTAACCTGCAAAACTGACCGTTCATGATATCTCCCTTATTAAACCTCCTGAGGAAAAAATGCACATGAAGAAAAGGTTTAAAGGTGGAATTCCATCACGTTTGGTCGATTTCCAGTCAGGTTGGTCTTGTTCTGTATATATTGTGGAAGAGCAAAATCACCATTTCGGTTCCCTATAAACCGCCAGTCCATTCCGGAACACGAAATGTTATTTACGGTGCAGTCCTTCGTTTCGAGGTAATTGGTGGCTAATCAGTAAGTCGTATCACAAGTCACAAAGCAAATGGCGTTTCATTTTGGAGAGATCTACAACTTTTGTCCTATGACTTTTCGTCGTATTTCTATCCCTAATACATTAAATACAAGTTGATTTTGTACTTTTACACGTATATGTTATCATTTGGCACACTTATAGGAAAGGTAGAATCATGACATTTGGCACGCACATTGATATGACCATTGGCAATGTTATAGCCAAATTTTATGATTCTAGCTGTCACATGAGAATAAAAAATATAAAGTAGCATTCAAAAACTGTACATGATTTCACCCCATTCAATGACTCTAACTCAATCTAACCCATGAATATAGGAGATACGAGAAGATGTCATAGGACCAACCATGTAGAGCACTGAAAGGGGCGTCTGATGGTGAAGTCCGTTTATAGATACGTCGTACGGTTACAAAGCAGTAACTATCGAAATAAAGGTCTGCTCTTCTAGAGTGTGTCTGTACATTGACAATTTTGGCGAAATTTCCGTACAGTTATCCGTTTCAGGTGTAATGATGACCATCTACATATATTCAGTTTTGGTGTCTGTCTGTTTGTTTGTTTGTCTGTTTGTCTATAACTTGGAAACTACTGGATATATTTCCACCAAACTTGATATTTAGAATCCACCTGTCCTTTGGTAGGTTTTAGGGCAAATATTGTTTCTAAATCCCTGAATTGACTGGGGGATTGTACGAAATCGAAACCGTCATTTTGCATTCTCACAAAATATAGACAACCAAACTTAATGTAAATTTACCTGCCTTAATGGAAATTCATTTCTAAGCCTTTTTCCTCATGTGCATCATTTCAATACGAGGATTAATAAGGGAGATATCATTATTATTATTAAATGAAAAGCGCACAATGTGCAAAAACAGTTTTTGTACATATGGTCAACTATGCTAATGCCATTCGTATTATTGAGGTTGTCCTCATTTTGCAGTTTTGTGCATGGTATCTTTCACAATGATCGTTGCACAGGTTACATATACAGTCTTCGTTCGGCTGGTGGAAGTTTTTGGTTTGGCAGAATCTGTGGTGAAATCCATGAGTGGCGTAACGTATAATTACGTGCCGTAGCTCGTAATTTGCTTGCTTCCATTCTTCCGTCATTATAGCGTCCGTGGAATAGAAGTCGGACCAAATAGCATTCCTTTTCTCGTTTAAATTTTGGCGCGCATTCTCGTAGGGCTTGGTGTTTGGTAGACAAAACTGTGTTTTGATATCGTCAATGAAATAGTCCTCCTTGGTTAGAACATACGTTAACCTTGAAGGGGCTGACTTTCCAATGCCTAGTATTCTCTTGAGATATCGGGCCTTGACTTTTTCTATTGTCATCAGGTCGCTGAGTGTGAGTTTTTCCCAGGTGATGCTAATCCCATAGGTTGCTATTGGTGATATGGCTGTCCTGAACAGTAGCATTGCTGTACCTAATGATATTTGTTGAGGTTGTTGAATGTTGTAGATGGCTTTTATTGCTGCGGCTGCTCTTTCTTTGACGTGGATATTGTAAGATGTTAGAGTAGTTTGGAGGGTGACCCCAAGGTACTTGAATTTCGGCACTACTTCCAGAGGTTTGTTGTGCATGGTTATTGTATTTTTAGGTGCATGTTTTCCTCCTTTCCTAAAGGTAATTTGTTTAGTTTTGTTGTGGTTTATTTGCAAACCGTTTCTTTCTGCCCATGATGTGAGCCTATTGAGGACCTCTTGGAGCTCTTCTATGTTTTCTGAGCCTATTGCCATATCATCTGCGTAAAGTATAAGCAATGCTGAGGTATCTGTGATTATTTCTGTGATGTCTGCTGTCATGATGTTGAATAAAATTGGGCTGATTGGGTCACCTTGTAGGACTCCGTTTGTTTGGGTTACGTTTTTGGATAGGGTTATGTTGTCTGATATTTGGACATAGTTATATTTGAGGATATTCGAGATTATGATTGCTATCGGATGTGTAGCTCCTATTAGGTAATTGAGTTTCCGGATGAGTGTTGCTCTATCAACAAGGTCAAAAGCCTTACGATAGGGGAGATATCATTAACGGACCGTTTTCCGGTACAAGTCCCACCGGACTTAACTCAAGAGCGGGTGCGTGTAAAGCGTATGTTTTACAACTTGAAAACTACTGAAGATATATGAGTCAAACTTTACATTAACATCCACCTGTCAAACGCTACGTGCTAATCGTCAATAACATTTCATGTTCTCGGAATGGACTGGCGGTTTATAGGGAACCGAAATTGTGATTTTACTCTTACACAATATATACAGTACAAGACCAACCTGATTGGAAATCGACCAAACGTAATGGAATTCCATCTCTAAAATTTTTTCGTGTGCATTTTTTCGACAGGAGGATTAATAAGGGAGATATCATAAACGGTCCGTTTTTCCGGTTAAGTCCAGCGGATATAGCCCACAAGGTGTTGCACGTGGAGCAGGTTCCTTATTTATCTATGTAAATAAAATCGTAACTACTGTGTGCTAGTACATTGACTATTTTGTCGAAATTTTCGTACAGCTACACGCTTAAGGGGTAACAATGATCATCTGCATATATTTTGGTTTAGTTTCTTGAAAGTCCTACTTTTTACATTTCTCACCGAAAACCCAGATTGCGGCATAATCTGCCAGTCGAGAAAGAAAACTGAAATTTGGCAAAATTTTACTAGCCTGTAACGGGCGGAAAACTTCCAAGAGCTTTAAATTTTTCCCTTTCTATCCCGAAGAATATCGAAATATGGAGGCAATTTTAATGATGGTGCAGACCTTCGGGAAGTATTATCACATAACGGATGGCACAATCCCCGTTCAATTTGGAGTGATCTACAACCTTGGTCCTACGACTTTTTGTCGTATTTATATCCATTTTACGTTTGATTTTTATATATTTCTCGATGTTAAATAAAGTTATACTTTTCACATACATAATTCATACCTTCCATCACTTAGAGGAAAGATAGAATCATCATACTCTACACGAAAATTGGTCCACCCAGTAGCCATATGTGAGCCAAATGCTATGTATGTAGCTGTCACTTAATTATCTGAAAAGCAATGCAATGTGAGATAATCTTACACAAATTTTACCCTATTCCAAGTTTCTAACTCAGTCTGACCCATGAATAGATGAGATATCATAAGACCAGCAATTTAGGCAGCTAAATCCGGCGTCTTATGGTACAATCCTTTCTCGATATGATGTACCGTTTAGAAGCAGTTAATCTGTAAATGAAGGTCTGCAATATTGTAAACAAGCACATACTTTCGTATTTCGAACTATATATATTCACTGATGTCGATTTTGTAGCGATCGAGAAAGGGTGTGTCTGCTATTGTAATCAGTACTCCGCACACCGACTATGACTGGCAGTAGGAATGGAGTCCTTCTCCTATTCCTGTGTAACTGGCATTAATGAGGCAGGCCTACCATTGTAATGAATAATTCACTTCTCGATTTGACTTTAAGAAGGCAAGGGAGCATGCAGCATACAGTCTTTGGCTGTAGGAAAGCGTTTCCGCAGTTATAAACAGATGTACCCATCTAAAATGTGACTGGCATTAGGCATACTGGCCTGCTATTTTGATGGAAACTCATCAACTTGGTGTGACTGGCAGGAAGCTGGCTGGCAGTTGGAAAAGGGGCCTATCATTATAATGATAACTGCACAACTCAATTTTGACTGGTTGTAGGGAAGTTTCCTGCCATTATAATAAAAACTCCTCATTTTGTAATATGTCTGGAAGTAGGAAAAGGGGGATGCCATTGTAACGGAAACTCCCCAAATCGATTGTGACCGCGCAGTAGGCAATTGGGCCTGCAATTATAATGTAAACTTCCCAGCTCGATTGTGAATGGCAGTAGGCAAGTGAGCCTGTCGTTATCATCACAAATCCGTAACAAGCACTTTACACTGGAAACAACGTATGGGGACCTCTCCATATTGTTTCTCGGATAACGCTAAGAGACATGCTATTTTAAAACAATCTTATTTACTGCATGTACAGTATTTACTTCAATATTCGTATACAATGCAGAATACCGTAGCGAAGCACGGGTACATTTGCTAGTCATAAATAAGCTTACATTTAAACTGTCATTAACCCAGATTTTAGCAATTGCACATAACTTACTCGCACAAACCGCTGATCTCCAACGGTAGTGTTATTAGCTTTTGAAACAAGTTTTAATGATTCGGGGCCATTTGAATATTTATCATCACAGAATGTGTAACAGAAATACAACCTACAGTAGCAACCGTGCAGGCAACGATGTAAAGTATGGATGGATGGCCAGGGAAAGTTTCCTAGCAACAGCACTGGCTGTGTCTTATAGCTGGTGGTTATAGCGATACATAATGTGTGCCGCTTTGTTACGTAGCAATCGTTGACGGATGACCACGATCGAGAGACATATAACATATTTAAGAGCATTTGATGGTCCGAAACGGTAATTTCACGAACTATTTCTTTTTCACATCGATATGTCTTATGGCTTGCCTGCTGTCATTTCGTGATGGATACAGTACTTTTGCATCCATCTCTTGGCACAGGCCAGAGTAAAGTGTAGCTTCCACCGAAGTCCCAGTCAACATCCATGGCTGTGACAATATGGAAGTTGCTGGATTATGGGTAGTGCTCAGTAATGACATTCAGAGCATGGCTAGTGCATCTGAGTGTTATGAAAGGTGCTGCTCATAGGGTCAGTCGTGCTGCAATAGTACTTTCTGACCCAGTGAGGAAAGCAATGGCAAACCACCTCACTCCTCATCTTGCCTAGTACGCCTCATTTTGGTGCTGCTATTGGCTTTTGGGGTTTCCTTATAACCACATAACCTTTGATGGTGCTATTTGAGGATCCAACCAGCCTCTGGGCTGATGACCCAACAGACAGACAGACATGTCTTTTGGCTGCGGGTTATCTGAACATTTGCGTTACGGAAGTTAGCGTCACAGAATGTGACGAAGTGTAACCCTAGCAACCGTGCAGGCTGTGATGTACTGTAACGTATGGATGGAAGGGCAGACAATGTTACCTAGCAACCGTGCAGGCTGTAATGTACTGTAACGTATGGATGGATGGCCAGACAAAGTTACCTAGCAACCGTGCAGGCTGTGATGTACTGTAACGTATGGATGGATGGCCAGACAATGTTACCTGGCAACCGTGCAGGCTGTGATGTACTGTAACGTATGGATGGATGGTCAGACAATGTTACCTAGCAACCGTGCAGGCTGTAATGTACTGTAACGTATGGATGAGTGGCCTTGACCGAAGGATATATTTATGAACATTTGATTTTAGAAAATGGAAAAGTGTTTCTTTTTTTTGTATTACACCTGCACCTCAATCGATAACTAAAGACGACACGTTCAAGTGGAGTGCCAAAACATTGAGATTTCGCAGACATAATACTCAACATTCTTTCTTTATATTCTTTTGTAAACAACTTCGTTTTACGTTGCACCGATACAGATAGGTCTTATAGCGACGATGGGATAGCAAATGTCTAGGAGCGGGAAAGAAGCGGCCGTAGCCTTAATGAAGGTACAGCCCCAGCATTTGCCTGGTGAGAAAATGGGAAACCACGGAAAAACATATTCAGGGCTGCCGACAATGGGGTTCGAACCCACTAGCTCCCGGTTGCAAGACATTCTTTCTTAAGAAAGGCTTCTGCTAGTTTGCATTTTTTGTTCTTCTTACTTCTGCCATCGTTGGTTACTCTTCTAACCAAATTAAAATATTCATTTACTTCTTTTAAGACTTCATTTGCTAATCTAATATTTCCTGCATCACCCGACTTCGTTCGACTGTAATCCATCGCCTTTGTTTTAGATTTATTAACTTTTCTTGTTTTATTCCTTCTCCAAGATTGTGTCTACAGCATTGTGCAATTTCTCCAACTCTTCAGCTGACTCACATAAAATAACAACATCTTCCACAAATCTCAGATTTTTTGTTATCCTCTCCCTGGATTGTGACTCCCTTTCCAAATTCCTCTTTGATTTACTTTGCCGCCTTTTCTTCATAAACGTTGAAAAGGAGAATTGAGCTTCGGCTCATTCCTCTACGGACTACTGCTTCTCGTTAGTAGTTTATTTTTAAAAGGTGAAGAGAACTACAGGTTCAAGTTTGTGATGTTCTTGTAGCCGTCATAATTCATCAGTCTACCTTTGGAGGACCGAAGTCCAAGACGCGGAGCACTCTGATGGTGTGCCGACAATAGGATAATCCTGGTTAAAAGAAGATAATTTTGTTTTTTATCAACTACAATAATGATACGATTTGCTGATGATATAGCTGTCATGGAGGAGAACGAAGAGAAACTACAAAGTGCATTAATAAGAATGAATAAGGTATTGAGAGATAAGTATAACATGAAAATTAATACAAAGAAGACCGAAATTATGATATGCAACCGCCAGCATATTCCAGTCGACATCCGAATTAGTGATATACCATTAAGGCAAGTAAATGTCTTACCCACTTAGGAAGTAAAATCACTCCAGATGGCAAAAGTTCAGTCGACATCAAGAGCAGAATTTCTTAAGCAAAGATTGTATTTTACAAGAAAAGGATACTACTTACATCAAGGAGTGTGAATGTGGAGACCAAGAAGAGATTTATTAAGTGCTATATCTGGAGTGTGGCCTTGTATGGTTCAGAAACTTGAACTATTAGTGCATGTGATAAGAAACGTCTGGAAGCATTTAAGATGTGGTGCTGGATGAAGATGGAAAAGATCTCATGGACAGAAAAACTCACTAATGAAGAAAATCTTCGACGAATAGGTGAAAAGGTCCTTTTTAGCAACAATAAGAAAGAGAATAGACCAATTAATTGGCCATCTCTATAGGCACGATGGTTTCATAGTTAATGTCATGGAAGGAATGATTCAAGGTAAAAGAGAAAGAGGAAGACCTAGACTGCAATATTCAAGACAGATCAGAGATGACTTAGGAACAGGCTCATATGTGGAAATGAAGAGATTAGCGGATTACAGAGAAGAGTGAAGAAGACGAAATGCTGCCAACCAATCTTAGGATTGAGAATTGAGAAGAAGATCAACTACAGTGAATTTTCACAGAAAAACAGTGACCAATTATTTTATATATTTATTAATTGATGTCTTTATTTGTGTCAAGTTAGCGCTCTTGTCCCTATCTTACACTTTACCACATTATGCAGGTTGATACAGAATACATTGTATACGTTCAAACTTAATATACATATAATAAAATAATGTAACTTAATATAGACTAAAACTAAAAGATGTATATCCTACATCAGAAATGAGCATAATTAAATCAATACTAACTACTCTACGTGAAATTCGTATAACATAACAGTAACTTAAAAACATGTACGAACTATTTACTCCAGACATTCACTTGCACATTCACGCATAACTATATAATATAGCCTACGTATGGAAGAGAAAATCTTTAGATTGTAATTTTAAGGTTAGTAATGCGGAACTATTTCTAATATCAGGGTTTAAAGAACTCCATATTCTAGCGCCCGACACAAGGAATGAATTACTGAAGGCGAAAGTGTTCCAACAGTTGTAACATCGCACAAGGGTCTTCTTGTTAAGTCGTAATAAGGAAATCATAATGAGACATTAAGTAAATCTAATACAGTACGTTTGTCTGCAAAGGTATTTCTTCAGCTCGATTATTTTGGAATTAATCCAAAAGGGTCTTAATGGAAGTCATTCAACATGTCACTCTTAACTGTTCTCTCTTCTTGAGGTGAGGTTGGTTATAAAGAATTAACCAGGTATCTCTGGGGGAGTGTACGGCTTCTGTACCGCGCATTGCGTGGAAATAACTAGGCGGTTAGTATCATGTTGCCGGATTTGAGGAAACCGACCGTATTGTGCGCACGAAGTCCTATGAGTGTTGATATTTATATGTGTTCTCTTCAGAATAATCTCTCTTGATTTCGTTAACGTCCACCTCTGTGGTGTAGTGGTTAGTGTGATTAGCTGCCACCCCCGGAGGCCAGGGTTCGATTCCCGGCTCTGTCACGAAATTTGAAAAGTGGTAGGAAGGCTGGAATGGGGTCCACTCAGCCTCGGGAGGTCAACTGAGTAGAGGTGGATTCGATTCCAACCTCAGCCATCCTGGAAGTGGTTTTCCGTGGTTTCACACTTCTCCTTCAGGCAAATGCCGGCATGGCACCTAACTTCAGGCCACGGCCGGTTCCTTCCCTCTTCCTTGTCTATCCCTTACAATCTCTTCATCCCCCGCAAGGCTCCTGTTCAAGATAGCAGTTGAGGCCGCGTGGACGAGGTACTGGTCATCCTCTCCAGTTGTATCCCACGACCCAGAGTCTGAAGCTCCAGAACACTGCCCTTGAGGCGGTAGAGATGGGATCCCTCGCTGAGTCCGAGGGAGAAACCAACCCTGGAGGGTAAACAGATAAAGAAGAAGAAGAAGAAGAAGAAGGAGGAGGAGAAGAAGAAGAAGAAGAAGAAGATTTCGTTAACACCACTCTGACTTCTCTGCTAATAACGGGGTGTGTGTTGTAGATTAATAGATTCTCTCCTAATGAGATGCAGTTTGCAGATGGTGATAACAATTTAAGAGGAAAATGAAACTTTCAGACATAAACATAACTGAAGAATCGAGAGTGAGTCAATCCGTCTAACACTTCTTTGTATAAGTAGGTCTTTTATTTTGACGTCCTTTGTGATCTATTTCCTTCATTCTTCTAATACCTTCATTCTTTTTTCTTTTTTTTTTGCTCTTTCCTGTGTTAAGAAAGGGTGGTTGGCCAGTTGCACCTACTCTTAAGGAGGAAGATAGGGTACATCTTTTGTCAGCTTATAGTCAGTAATAGGCCTATTCAATTCTTTTTTATCCAATAAAAGCAAATCGCACTTCAGCAAAAATGTTCAAAATATACATTCATTACTGTCATAATATTATGTTTACAGTTTTAGATACCCTAGCAAAAACCTGTAAAATTTTATCACATGTACAGTCCATCAAAGAAGGAATTGCCCTCATGGTATTGTATTAGTCAGAAATAATTGAACGCCAAAAGGTGTCATTACAAGACTGTTGTCAGACCGCACTTTTTATATGGTGCGTAGACCTTACTGATGAACAGGAAAGGCACCATGGACAACCTGGGAAATGTAGGAAGAAGTAACCTCCAGAAAATTCATGGATCAAGAGTTCTCCCGGATGGAACTTATTGGCTGAAAGCGAAGTCTGAACTGTACCAAAAGTTGAAAACTGCTAACACTAGCAGGCGGCTGAAGTCTTATGGGCACCTCCTGAGAATGGGCAACGGCAGGCATACGAAGAAGATTTCACTCATCAAAAATTACAAGATTGGAAGTATGTGGCTTAATGAAGGAAAAAAGAAATAGACATCTTCCGCTGGGATTTCTGATACTAATGTCTCAGACCGCCCCAAATATCGTAAAGTGGTAAACTCGTGGTCTCCTCTACAAACGATTGTTAAATCTAGCAAACCCCTTTCACAGGAAAGGAAGGAAAAGTTAATTGCAGCGCTCAAAAGGGAAGTGAATTGAATTATGATAATAATTGCAGTTAAGTCTACCGGGCGAATTGGCCGTGCGCGTAGAGGCGCGCGGCTGTGAGCTTGCATCCGGGAGATAGTAGGTTCGAATCCCACTATCAGCAGCCCTGAAGATGGTTTTCCGTGGTTTCCCATTTCACTCCAGGCAAATGCTGGGGCTGTACCTTAATTAAGGCCACGGCCGCTTCCTTCCAACTCCTAGGCCTTTCCCATCCCATCGTTGCCATAAGACCTATCTGTGTCGGTGCGACGTAAAGCCCCTAGCAAAAAAAAAAAAAGCAGTTAAGTCTCATAAAACATTCAATGCGAGGATCAAAAAATATCATGTACATATTCTTTGAGTGACAGTAGAAATAACATTTCTGAAACTAAATAAATCTGTATAAGAGTTTTGTTTGTACATTGCTCAGAATAAGAAAAGAATGGTATTTCTGTGTCTGTCATGTCCACAGTAACAAGGAAATGCACTTTTTACTTTTCCGTAATGTCTGGCTGTCTGTCTGTCTGTCTGTCTGTCTGTCTGTCTGTCTGTCTGTCTGTCTGTCTGTCTGTATGTATGTATGTATGTATGTATGTATGTATGTATGTATGTATGTACTGTACACGCACTTTTTAGTGATAGATATTTGTACTCGGTGTGGAGTAAGAAGGGAGCACTGCCGATTCCGGTAAATACTACCAACTGAATGGAAATGAAATCTGAATCGATAATATAATCGATCGATATAAATTTTCTAAAACTTTATTATCGTAACGCCAACAACTGTGTCACACACACAATATATAATACTATATAATATTTCCAGATGCGAAACGTGTTCCTAGCATGAATTCAATAGTTTGAATTTGCTGTGTAAACAACAACAGTACGAGTACGTAAAGTGTACGCCAGATGTCGCACAGCGATGATAAGCGATTCATAGTTTGTGTTTCATAGGTTGCCAATACGAATCTCAAAGATAACCGAAGTCGACCGATTCAGCACTAGGGTGTAAATCTATCGCTAAAAAGTGCGCAGATAGTACACGCATCACGAGAAAACGTCTGAAGAGAACTTAATGAAAGTCGGCATGTACAGTATAGTCGGGGGATGAGCCACTACAATCTAGGCTAAAAATAATTTTATTCACACTGAGTGAAATGGTAGTTTAGGGGAAGGCCTAAAATGCATTTCTCAAATATTTACACTATTATTGGTCCTTTCTATAAATACTACGTAACTAAAGTTATATAGAACGAATTTTCCGATCATTTATGTCTTGTAAATTTTTACCGTACCGCCTATGATAACACACATATTCATGAATTTGTATTTTTGTTGTTGTTAAGTCCATATCAACGCCGAGCCGCGAGAGAAAGAGAAAACAGAATTTAATGAAAATAGGTATAGAGTTGGGGAATAACAAAATACAGTCTAAGGTATAAACAATTTTATTCGTCCTTTATGAAATGGTAGTTTAGGGGAAGGTGCCTAAAATTTAATTTTTAAATAATTATGTCATTTGTCCTATTGAAAAGTACCACATAACAAAAGTTTTAGAGAATACAATTTCCGATCATTTATGTTTTATTCAGTTTTACCGTACCGACTGTGATAAGGGTGGTATTGCGGAGTAGGAAGAAAACTAAATGTGAAGCCCTACAATATCGAAAGCGCATAGCAATTGTCTATATATATAAAATAAGAGTTTTGTCTGTACAATGCTCAGAATTTGAAAAGAATGGTATTTCTGTATCGGTCATGACCACAGTAACAAGAAAATGGATTTTTTACTTTTCCGTAATATCTGTCTGTCTGTCTGTCTGTCTGTCTGTCTGTCTGTCTGTCTGTCTGTCTGTCTGTCTGTCTGTCTGTCTGTCTGTCTGTCTGTCTGTCTGTCTGTATGTATGTACACGCATCACGAGAAAACGGCTGAAGAGAATTTAATGAAAATCGGAATGTAGAGTCGGGTGATAAACAGCTACAATCTAGGCTATAAATTATTTTAATCACGCTGAGTGAAATGGTAGTTTAGGGGAAGGCCTGGAATTTAATTCTCAAATATTTATGTTATTAGTGGTCGTGTCTTAATGAAAATCGCTAGACAAAGATGGTAAATAAGTCGCTACAATATAGGCTATACAGACTGAGAAAAATGGTAGTTTAGGGGAAGGCCTAAAATTTTATTGTCAAATATTTATTTTATTAGTGGTCGTATCTTCACGAAAATTGGAATGCAAAGTCGGGGAATAGGTCACTATAATCTAGACTATCAATAATGTTATTCGCACTGAGTGAAATGCTAGTTTAGGGGAAGGCGGGAAATGTAATCTATATATATGAAATAAGAGTTTTGTCTGTACATTGCCCAGAATTTGAAAAGAATGGTATTTCTGTATCGGTCATGACCACAGTAACAAGAAAATACATTTTCTACTTTTCCGTAATTTCTGTCTGTCTGTTTGTTTGTATGTACTCGCATCAATAGAAAACGTCTGAAGAGAATTTATTGAAAATCGGTATGTGATGTCGGGTGATGAACCACTGCAATCTAGGCTACAAATTATTTTCTTCACGTTGAGTGAAATGGTAATTTAGGGCAAGGCCTGAAATGTAATTCTCAAATAAGTTATTTATGTTATTAGTAGTCGTATCGATAAATACTACATAACTAACATAACTTTAGTTATGTCGTAAGTTAGTAGTAGTTATGTAAGAAGTTATTAAATTTCCGATCACTTATGTCTTATACATTGTTACCGTACCGCATATAATCAGAGATATTCATGAATTTGGATTTTTCTTACTAAGTCCATATCAGCGCCGAGTCACGAGAAAATGGGTAAACAGAATTTAGTGAAAATCGGTATGTAAAGTCTGAGAATAAGGAACTACAGTCTACGACATCAATAATTTTGTAAGACACCCTAATATCACAGAGTCGAAAGAAAGCTAATCTGAAGGCCTGCAATATAGAAAGCTCATAAACTTTATCAACAATAACATTACATTGACCATTGTTTGTTGTGATGTGCTTTTTGTCTTCTGTTTCCTCTCATCCCCGATAGATAGGATTACTGCAGCGTACCGAGGTTTTCTTAATTTGCTTGACGTCGCACCGACACAGGTAGGTCTTATGGCGACGATGGGATATGAAATGAATAGTGGTGTGAAGGAAGCGGCCTTGGCTTTAAGGTACAGCCTGGTGTGACTGGTGTGAAAATGGGAAACCACGGAATACCATCTTCAGGGTTGCCGGCAGTGGGGTTCGAATCCACTATCTCCCGGATGCAAGATCACAGCTCCGCGCCGCTAACCACACGGGCAACTCGCCTGGTCGTACCGACTGTAACAGCCTGCCTGTATATTGGCGGGAAGTAGCTGGGGAGTAAGATATCTTTCTTCTTTAGCATGCCATTCCTCTGGTTCATACATTTTCTGATATATCTGGTACGTAACACACTGGTTCATCATAGTATTCGAGCTATTCAATCCCTACTCTGAGGCACCGATTGGGATGAGTAATGTGCATATTTAACGGAATAATGACAGAGGAGTGTTCACGGCAGTCTGCGACCTGGTTATTCCAGCTCTGGAATTTTGGACTCTTAGATCGGCACCGTAGTACTGTTCGTTGAAAGTGAGAAAGTATGCGGTTTTTCATTTGATCGAGTATTTTATATGATAACATTGCTTTTAATCGCTACATTCCTACTGACGTTTTTGTAATCACCTATGTTGAATTCAGTTAGGAAAACCACCAAGTCAGTCTTTCTGAGAATCCCGTAGCGAAGCACGGGTACATCAGCTAGCCAACAATAACATTACAGTGACCATTTTTTGTTGTGATGTTCTTTGTCTCTTATGGTGCCACTTATCTCCGATAGATGGGATTACTGCTGCGTACCGAGTACAACAGCCTGCCTGAATATTGGCGAGAAATAGGTGGGGAGTTAGATAACTTTCTTTTTTAGCATGCTATTCCTCTGGTTCATATATTTTCTGATACATCCGGTACGTAACACACTGGTTCATCATAGTATTCCAGCTATTCTATCAATACCCTGACGCGCTGTTTTGCATGAGCAGTGTCCACACTTAAGGCAGAGGCTCACTTAGTAGTAGTAGTAGTAGTAGTAGTAGTAGTAGTAGTAGTAGCAGTAGTAATAGTGGTAGTAAGACCTGGTCTAGAATTACAATTTAGGCCTATTCCAAATTATAGCACCATAATTCACTAAATAACTCAAAATTCAAACCTGAAAAGACCCCTTTCTTAATAAAAGATTCTTCCTCTTCACTTTTATTAAATTCTATTTGATTCCAAATTAGCAACGAAGAGAGGGTTTCTCCTGTGGCTTAGAGGGAAAATTTGCCTCCAAGTCAGATAGACTTTTCTGCCGCCAGTGTAGTGAATGGAGATTTTTCGACTCCTCGGGTACTCCTATTAAACAGATGTGTCAGAGGTCATAGTTTCTGCCCTGGGACTCTACACTATTTGCCCCCTCCTCCCGGCTTCAAACTCCCCTGCCCCCGGAAATTAAAGGGTGTTACGGTTCACGGCTGTCTGCAGCTTGGTCATTCCAGCTGTAGAACTTTGGACTGTTAGTTCGGCAGCGTAGTACTGTTCTTTAAAAGTGAGAAAATGTGTGGTTTTAAATTTGATCGAGTACATCATATGATGGCATTGCTTTTAATCGCGACTTGCCTACTGGCGTCATTGTACTGATCTATGTTGATTTCAGTTGGAAAAAAACACTAAGCCAGCCTTTCTGAGGATGCAAAAAGGCAGGTGGATAATGGGTGTGTGCCATTATCATGAAAACTCCCCAACTTGATTGTGACTGATGGTAGGCAAGAGGGCCTACCATTACAATGGAAATTCCCTAACCCAGTCTTCACACAAGAAAAGACTTGGTGACTTCCCCATCGCGTTTCTAGGGTAAAGTTCTATGCAATTTAGTACAATCTTGCTCACAATGTGTACACTATCTAACCTAGAATTCTGTGCACAATGTAGAATTCCGTAGCGAAGCACGGGTACATCAGCTATTAAAATTATAAATACAACAATTATTGAACATTAACATGGTCCTCTTCCAGAAAGGGTTAAATACCTTTCAAGAACAATATATCATTCAGATTCTCTGAAATATTTTTCATAAAATATTTTTGCTTCTCAACCGTAGAAATAAAATCGAAATGAAATGATAGAGTGGGATGCAGAAGGCGACATACGTGGGCGTTTATTAACATATCAGTTGAGAGTATATTTAAGCTGTATGCTATAACGACGTGTGATGTCCGAAGAGGCTTAGTGCAAGTCTTTCGAGTTGAGGCGACCTGCGTGACTGTAAGAATAGGGCCCTACGTGTGATGAATTCTAATGCCGAAGACGGTATGGAAACCAAGGACAGTTAAAACTCCCGACCAGGCCGGGATTCAAACCCGGAACTTCTTGGAACAAAGGCCAGCACGCTAACCATTTATCCATGGAGCTGAACAAGTTGTGTGTTAATTTGTGTGTGATGACGTCGTATTTACAATTTTAGGCTGATAGTAAGCCACTGTAACAAAAACCAAACCCCATGGCACTACAACCTTTGAAGGGCCTTGGCCTAGCAAGCGACCGCTGCTCAGCCCGAAGGCCTCCAGATTACAAGGTGCCGTGTGGTCATAACGACGAATCCTCTCGGACATTATTCTTGGCTTTCTACACCGGGGCCGATATCTCACCGTCAGATAGCTCCTCAATTCTAATCATGTAGCCTGACT
Source organism: Anabrus simplex (assembly GCF_040414725.1). NCBI lineage: Eukaryota > Metazoa > Arthropoda > Insecta > Orthoptera > Tettigoniidae > Anabrus > Anabrus simplex. The sequence continues at coordinate 335,645,175 of NC_090268.1, forward strand.
GGACCTCGAACCAGCCCTCAGGTCCAGGTAAAAATCCTGACCTGGCCGGGAATCGAACCCGGGGCCTCCGGGTAAGAGGTGGGCACGCTACTTCTACACCACGGGGCCGGCGAAATCACTGTATCACTCAAGCTTTTATAAGTCGTGATGTTAAAAGCATTTGAAATATTTAAGCAATATGTGAATTTGTTTTTGTTGTTGTTATAGATTGGTTTTCGAGTAACCCTCCATGCCACCCTATTTTGCGCAAAATGTTCACCTTTACGTAACGACTATACCCTACTTCAACTCTAAACAAGTTACTATATTCGAGCCTTGGTTCATCCCATCCGTTCTTAACGCCGACACTTCCCTTGAAAACTAACTGATCAAGTCCTGGGTGTCTTAAGATGTGTCCTGTCATTCAATCTCTCCCCGTCAAATTTTGTCAAATCTTTGTTCGTCAATTATTTTTCCTCTCTCTGTTATCAGTTTGAACGAACGCTAAAGTAAGAATACTGAGAAAAAATTATGATGGCTTATGGTTCATATAGTATCTAAAATGCAGTATGCTTTCTGATATGGGATAGAACAAGTTTGTTACTTTCACTCAAATGCCTCAGTGTCATTCTTGGCTTTGACAATATAGAAGTGACTGAGATATGAGCAATGATGGTAAAGCTTCTATGGAGCCAGTCTCTGATATTAATAGTGTGAAGATGCCACTCCTAGGTTCGGTTTGTAAGTGCCTTTTAGAGGGTTTGGCAGACTGATATGTAAGAACACTACCTGGCGTAGTGAGGAAAGAACGGGAAACTACACCACTATTCATTTCCTTAGTATGCCTCTTCAGTGACACCTACGCTGTCTATGATTGCTGACGGCGGAACTGTTGAGAATCCAACCAACCTTCGGGTTGAAGACTCTACTTGCATACATGAAATTTAGAGGACATCACACGGAAAGTGTTGACAGTTTCAAACGCCATCCAATAGCGGGAAGTATTGTTGACGTTGATTTCTTCAAATGTTTTTCAAGAACAAAAGGACTATTCTTGAGAGGATACCTTAAACTAACTCTTATTTCAGAGTGTTTGGATGGGGAGCAATAGTCACGTTAGTGAGGAGAAACCCTGTGTGAACGACCTTATGTGATTTAGCTATTTGATACATCACTTTTCGCCCCAGATATCACTCAATTTTATATTATTGAGCAAATATCGCGTTCCACATATTGAATGTATTATTTTTATTACAAACAAATGAACATTCATTGCTTTGTAAAGCACTTCAAATCAACTCAGAAAGCAACTGACATATCTAACTTGCTAAATTTATCATGACGTTCAGTATTTATCTCCATATAGTAAGACGCCATTCTTGGCAATAATCCCTGAAACTTTTCTAAGATGTTTTTCTTCTTTGTAATTCTCTTATCCTCTTATCTAGTGACACGCTGCGTCTTGTTCTTTGCGTGACGTTGCTGAAGTTAAAAAATGGGAAGACCACGTTGATCTTCTTTAAGCTGCCTACAAACATCTTGAAGACAAGAAGTTACACAAACAATCATAGAAGTTCCTATTAATGGTCGGGGGAACGTCATGTCTTATCCTAATGAGATACTTAAATGAATCGCTTGTTTAGTTGTCAAAAGGGATAGGAAGAAATGTAGAATGATATTTATAGCAGGTGATATTTGTTATGTGGTCAATATGTACTTAATAAATCACGAGGAATATGCAACTATTAATAACAATAAGAAGAAGGAGAAGAAGAAGAAGGCGAAAAGGACTTTCTTGGGTACAATTAATGTCAGCACCCTTCTGAAAACAGGAAAACATAGACAGCTCATGGACAACTTTGACATTCAAATTGCCGCACTCCAGGAAACACGCTTCCAAGTTGAAAACCATTTCGACTCTGAAGAGTACAGGATATTGGCCGGGCTGAGTGGCTCAGACGATTGAGGCGCTGGCCTTCTGACTCGATCCTGGCTCAGTCCGGCGGTATTTGAAGGTGCTCAAATACGTCAGCCTCGAGTTGGTAGATTTACTGGCACGTAAAAGAACTCCTGCGGGACAAAATTCCGGCACCTCGGCGTCTCCGAAAACCGTAGAAGTAGTTGGTGAGACGCAAAGCAAATAACATTATTAATTATTAGTACAGGATATTTAAAGGTAAACCTGCCATAAGAATTCGCGGGGACCTATCACAACTAGGGACAGCCCTTGCGGTGTGATAAACAATCTTCAATTAAGTACTTTCCTGTACATCCCCATCTGAAAGAATCTCGGTACTTACTGTGAAATCGAGCAACAAAGCTTACTCCTTGGTCAACACCCACACTCCCACAAACAATGACAATAAGAAAAACCCACAGAAAGTTGAACCCTTCTGGGAACTCTGAGAAGAAACTACTAGCAAGATTCCAAAACATCACGTGAAAATTTTACTAGGTGATTTTAATGCGCAGATTGGCAGAGAGAAGAAACACAAATTGATTGTAGGCCATCACTCGGCATTTCGGAGAACACCTTACAGACTCCTGAAAACTTGCACTTTGAAACTCATGTCTACGTCTTTTGTGAGACTTCCACACAAAAAGAAAACGTACAAATCACCGAACCCATTATTAGGGGAATTCCAGACTGATCACGTTGCAGTCTCCAGAAATATTATCTGCGAGATCCAAAATGTCAGAGTACGGAACGGAGTTGTCGACACAAATCAAACTGAGATTCCAAGCCAACCGATCCAGATCTAAGCACAACAGATCTCTAAGAGTTGACCCAGAATACCTTAAACAGAACAAGACATGTTTTACAAGACATACGAGAACAGGATCCCAAAAGTTGGCCAGACGTACGTGAAACACTTCAAAAGTCATCACTGGAGATATAATAGCCTCCGAGGAAAGGAAAACATAGATGGTGGAACACGACCTATGACAAAGCCATTGCTGATCGGATGAAAGCGTGGAATCAGTAGAATGGACATCAAACAACTGAAAAATGGGAGGCCTTCTTAGAGATGCAGAAAATTACATCAAAAATAATCCGCCGGGAGAAACGATTGCATGACAAAAATAGACTCAAAGAAATCGAGCAAGAATTCCTCAAAAACAACACTAGGAATTTCTACAAGACCTTCCGTGAGAATGTATCCAGTTATTAACCACTATCTTTATGCTTCCGTCGAACAAATGGAACATTAGAAACGAACACCAAAGATAACTGCTCAATTCTAGCTTACTACTTCCGAGACCTCCTCAACTCTGATCATCCAAAAGAAAGATTGAACTTCGAAAAGCCCCTGCCGAACCCTGATTCACAAACCCCCAAAATACAGGAAACAACAGAAATAATCCGACCACTTAAAAATATTAAAGCCCTTGGGGAGGATGGTAACACCGCTGAGATGTTGAAACTAGGAGATGACCCGTAAGCAGAATTCATGCGATCTTAGTAAAAATATGGAAAATCGAAACGATCCCGCAGGATTGGAAGCAGTAATATGCCCACTGCATAAAAAAAGCCACAAGGTGTATCTGAACAACTACAGAGACATATCCCTACTACCGATAACTTACATAATTTTTTCCAAATCTCTCTTTAGTTGTTTAGAAAAATAGACTGATCAATCAATCGGCGAGTACAAGGCGGGTTTCAGGAAAGGTCGATCCTGTACTGAACTAATATAGAATTTGAAGACGATATTAATGATCCGCCGAGGTAACCGACACTCACTTTTGTGGACTTAAGAAGGCGTATGATTTTGTGAAGCGGCAGACCATTTTTGTTACTCTAAAAGAACTCAGAATTTACAGAAAAACCAGATAAATAATCCGGCAAACTCTCACGAATATGAATTCTAAAATGAAATTCCTTGGGGAAATTTCTGAGCCTTTCAAAATACAGTACGTACGGGCATTCGTCAAAGTGACGGAATCTCTTGTATTTTGTTTAGGTTCTGGATAAAGTTACTTGAGAATGGAAAATTAACGTCAAATATGTAAGAATCGGTAATTTGGGAATCAAAGCCAAGGTGAAATGTTTAGACTTTGATGATATCTAGTATGTATTACTAAGACCGCAGATGAAAACAGATAGCCGAACAGAGATTACACAATATAGAATCAAAGGCAGCCCTCCATATATCGTACAAAAAAGCCTAGTACATGGAAAATCTACATCAACATTACAAAACAAAACTCTGCTACAGATGGAAAACGGCACAATTTCGCAGGTGTCCTGCTTCAAATACCTTGGACAAATCGTACTGCCATCGGGACTAGACTGTAAGGCTAACATAAAAAGAGCCACTAAACTCCATAAGGCGTACAGCCTAACCACAACAAGAGAGTAATATTACTTAATGCAAAATTACGACATTTTCCAGGAGCTTTATAAGCCTCAGAAACCATATCCCTTTGAAGACACTCTAAAATTATAGAAATTAAAAAGCAAGAAATAATATTTATGGTCTCACGAAAGAAAAGGTCATGCAGATTAAGAGTATAACAGCGGACATCTATTCACTGATTCACAGGTTCACTGACGCCGTACGCAAGAGACGCCTGAAATTCTATGGCCATATCTATAGAATGGACAGCGGCAGACTCACCAAAATATTATTTAAAATAATAAATTCAAAGAAGGTTAAAATAAACTTGCTAAAAGTATCTAAGGCGGTGCTCCAAGAAATGAATATCACGGACGACATCATACATAGAAGATCGTGGAGCCTTTAGTACAATAGCAACCAAGTACAAATTCGTGGAGAAGCCTAAAAAGGAAAGTGGTAGGAAATGGTCCATAGAAAGCAAGGTGCAACACAGTGCATTCTTGAAGAGATACTTGGAGGATAAGAAGGTGAAAACCATCAGGCCAACGAACAAGTATAAACGTGCTCTTTCAAGGGGCATAACGAAGAAAGAAAGAAGAAAAAGAAGCAAAATAACAAGGCTGTCATCTTTCACATTTGTTGTTCATAGTTTATATAGATCATCTGCTGAAAGATGTTAAGTGGCAGGGAGGGATTCAGTAAGGTGAAAATGTTGTAAACAGTCTGGTCGATGCTGACGACTTGGTCTTATTGGCAGATTGTGCCGAAAGCGTGCAGTCTAATATCTTGGAACTTGAAAATAGGTGCAATGTTCTTTGGTATTAAAATTAGCCATTCAAGGACTGAATTGATGTCAGTAGGTAAAATATCCACGGGAAGTGAATGTCAGATTGGGGATAAAAATCAGGAACAAGTAAGTGATTTCAAGTATTTAGAATGTATATTCTCCCTGGATGTTAGTATAATAAGTGAGACTGAATCAAGGTGTAGTAAGCTAATGCAGTGAGCTCGCAGTTGCGATTAACAGTCTTGTGTAAGAAGGAAGTCTGCTCCCGGACTAAACTATATTTACATCGGTCAGTTTTCAGACCAACTTTGCTTTACGGGAGTGAAAGCTGGGTGGACTCAGTAAATCGTATTCATAAGCCACATGTAAAATACATGAAAGTAGCGAGAATGACTGGGGGTACAAACAGGAGATAACAATGGCAGGAGGGTATTCGGAATGAGGAGATAAGGGCTAAGGTAGGAATCAACTTGGTGGATGAAGGTGTACGCATAAACCGGCATCGGTGGTGGGGTAATGTGAGGCGAATTGAGGAGGAGAGTTTAGCTTTGAGAATAATATACCCTGTTATGATTGGTACGATGAGTAGAGGGAGGCCTACAAGACGATGATTAGACTCAGTTTCTAACAATTTAAAGATAAGAGATACAGAACTAAACGAGACCACAGAACTAGTTACAGATAGAGGATTCCATAGAACTAGTTAAAAATAAACGATTGTGGTGGCAGTTAGTACATGCACGGAGGCTTGCAGACTGAACACTGAAAGGAATCAGTCTATGATGAAGATGCACTGTGAACGGCATGCCTACATTCGTATTAAAATCGTTGAGTGCTTAATCAGTTATGGTATAACAAAGGTGATCTGAATTAGCATACCGCGGGTCGGCGGAGCAATCCCTCAAAATTGTGTGTGTTGTACAAGGTTTTGAAGTGTGTTGCCGTTATTATTGTTCACCGTTGCGTATACGATTACTACAAGTGGTAGTAGATCGTAGTGCGTGATTTTTATTTTGAGACTCGTATTTAATTGTTCATATGTCAGGGGTAAATTTTCCGCTTTTTCGTTCGTTTCTTTTCAAGGGTTTTTATGTGCTTTTTATAAGAGTATGATGAAGTGGATCCCCATGAATTGTGTCAAGATAGAATATATCTAGTTTCCTCCAAGCTATTGTAGCCAATGTGCCAGTACGCAGCTCCATATACTCGCACTGGGGGAGACGAGAAAATGTATCTTGCTTTGAGAGATCAATTTTGGTGAACTCTGGTGCCCCAATCAAGGATATTTCGATTTATTATAATTATTTTATTTAGTTCAAATCAAGTATATCAGTAAAATTACGAATGGTGACTAACGTGAAGTAAGTTGCACTAAAATAGTTGTTACATATGGCGTTTCAACCTGTGTCTGAATGTTTGCTACGTCTGTTATGCTCATAAGCGTAGGTTTATTTGTCAGGTGTTGGTGGAATTCGAAATGTTTTGTCAGTGAGATGTTCTTTATATATGTGATACACATTTTGTAGTTCGAAGAAATGTTTTATCTAGCCGAGTTTCATCAGGAATAAATAGAAATATTATTAGAATTTTGGGTACAAGGCATTAGGAATCAGGAATTCGACAGCATGGAGATTTAATTGAAGTAAGACTGGTCAAATGGCTGGTAATGACAAAGTTCTGTCTGTAGCGGCAAGTTGTAATTATGGATGGAACCGAGTATTCCAGCTCAGAATCAGTATATAGGGGTTTATAAGGAAACATATCAACAAAGGACTTTCATTATAACCGGAGTAAGGAATTGTGTAAGTAAGAAAGTGAGGGGTGAATTGAAAGTAGTTAACAATAAAGTTGAAATCCAGTGTAAGGAACTTAATTCTGAAAATACAATTATATACTTTTTAATATTTGATTTACGTCGTCTCGACACAGACAGGTCTTATGGCGACGATGGGATAGGAAAGGGCTAGAATTGGGAAGGAAGCGTCTGTGGAAGGTACAGCCTCACAAAAATAAAATTAATAGTCAAAGCAAATACTGAATTAAATTCTGTGAGTATAGAGTTGAAGAGTGAATTAATAATGACTTTATGACGCAGAAGAATCGTAAGACATAAGTCTTACTAACTAATTTTACGGTTTTCAAAGGAGCTGACGTGGCGGAATTTTATCCCACAGAAGTATAGCAGCGGACTGAGCCGGGGTCGAACCTGCCAACTTCAGTTGAGAGGGCCAGTGCTCCACTACCTGAGCTACTCACCCCGACAAGAGTGAATCATATTTTTTAAATGCTGAGATATGTAGTGTGAGTAGTGAACTCAATACCGTAAATAATATTGATAATTTAGGTAGTGATGCGAACGGCAGAATACTTTAATTTAATCGGAAATTTGACCATCAAATCACAGAAACTCAGAAAATCATTAAGTATAAGGTCTCTGCTTGGCAGTGAGTGAAAAATTTGAAGGTCATTTTAATGTAGTTAAGAAGGAATTTGTTGAAAGCAGCAAGAATGTAATAAGGAAGTAGGATAGTTGATTATTAAGAAATTGGTGGAATTGAAGCTAATAATGTTTTACTGAAAACCACAGTTGAACGAGTGAGAAATAGGAGATAGACCTCAAATAATGGGAGAAAATACCATAATGGTAGTGGAAGAATGAATTCAATCTTGTCATGTTAAATTAAGGCAGGATATCAGTAAGATCCAATTAAGTAGTAGTATATTTTCCCCAATACTTTCTTTTTCTTTCCTATGTGGTCTCTGACCGGCTCTTGTTATACTTTCACCCAAAGGATTTGACAGTTTTCGTAGCAAGAAAGTTCGCTAATAACACACATTTTCATCTTCCTTAAATCTATTGTTCAGATACTTTATGAAGAAATTATCATCCCCAATTGAATTCTAATATCCAAACTAATTTCAATGTCATTCTGTTTGAGTATTGTCCCGAAAATGAAACGTACATCAGCATATCTTATTTCATTAAAATAAACAATCCACTCCAAATTTCGAACCTCGGCTTTCAAGGTAGAAAAATAACAGGTAAATTATTACGCTATTCATGCCCCAATTAGACCTAATCTTATTTACCCTATAATCTCATGATTCTCACTACTGCCATGTAATTCAGAAAATACCAAGGAATTTGTAGATGTTAGTAAACCTAGCAACGTAGCAAGACGACAAATTATCGTACGAATCCCAGACATGGAGACTGAGAATCCCGCCAACGGTAGGTCTGAGGTTGTTCTCTGTGATCGTTTGCTTTCCAAACGGCGAAGTACAGGGGCTATGCGTCAAGGGCAGGAACACTTCCTTCCTGGTATTAGCATCTTTCCATTTCTTCATTATTACTACATTAAACTGCTTAGCACCAGGATAAAGAGTTCAGGTGGCAGAGCTGTGATCAGCTGAGCGTAAGTTGACGGGTTCGATCCCAACTCATCCAGTGGTATTTGAACATGCTTAAATAGGCCAGTTTTGTGTCGATAGATCTATCGGCACGTTGCGCAAGTACTCCCGCTGGACAAAATTCCGATATCTCTGTGTCTACGAATTGTCGGTTTATGTCTCATCAACAAAGGTGGTCTCTACTAACAGTAGGAGTAGTTGTTTGGACGTCCATTGAAAAAAAAAAGAAAAAGAACTGGCGTGTGGATTTTAGTGCCAGGAGTGTCCGAGTACAAGTTCGGCTCGCCAGATGCAGGTCTTTCGATTTTACGCCCGTAGGGGACCTGCGTGTCGTGATGAGGATGAAATGATGATGAAGACGGCACACACAGTCAGCCCCCGTGACAGAGAAATTAACCAATTATGGTTAAAATTCCCGACCCTGCAGGGAATCGAACCCGGGACTCCTGTGACCAAAAGCTAGCACGCTAACAATTTAGCCATGGAGCCGGGGACGTCCAATAACACGAATAATATGAGAACCACTTGCAAGAACTGAAATGAAAGGAAAATATCCATGACCAATTGATGGTGACTAGCATGGCCAGAGATTCAGCCATTTGAATTTTCTTAATCTTTTCGTGTTTTGGATGCTCAGAATATCAGAGACTTTCAATTTATAAGCAATATTATTGACTACAAAGATATGGCCCATTTTCAGTAGGTCCATTATGAGAAAATGTTCACCGTTCGCCAACGTCCACCCATGGAAGTCGTCCACATTATTAAAGCGTGCTTAGGTCCAGAATTAAAATGTTCCTATTGTTCAAAACTCTATTAAACTAACATCTTCGTTATACAAAATGTCTATATCCCATTGTTTGATAAGTTAATGTTCAGCTATGAAAGTACAAGGGAAATGGTGAATTATTGTATGTAAATACTTCATATTTACGTTGATACAAAGCTAAGTTGCATTCATCTTCTAATGGAGTAACCTCTTGAGGCTCACTGTGAAATTTCTTATATCATAAGATGGGTCTTAGATAATGCAGAATGTCGTTTTCATCTTTGTAATTTTGGTAATTTCCGACTATATTACAAAGACAAAGTTGGAATTCAAGAGGAAAAATTGGGGCAAATATTCGTTTATAAGAAAGAGTGTTAAGGATTGGATAACTTACCAACGGAGATGTTCAATAATTTTCCAATTTCTTTGCAATCATTTAAGAAAAGGCTAGGAAAACAACAGATAGGGAATCTGCCATCTAGGCGACTGTCCAAAATACAGACCAGTAGTGATTGAGAAAAATCTCCTTTAGTTATTAAGACAGCTTTGATTTACAAGCAGCTTCATTTTGGTACTATATTATCGGCAAAATCCTGGGTAATGATAAAGGCTAAATTATTTTTCCTTGTTGAACGTGTTCGCATATATACCTTTTCGTTTGTTAGAGCTATAAGTATACTGAACATTATCAGAATGCGGGCGAATTAGTAGTAGAACTTTCAAATTGTTGGAGCAATTGAACACAGGACCTTAAACTATGGACTGTATATTTTTCGTATGACGTTATATTGATGTGTACATTATCTCTTAGCAGCGTATTATTTTCTTCTTACCTGCTTTGGTGAATTAGTGTAATGAAACTCTTCATAGAAATGTTAGCTTCGTTCAACAGCCAGTCACATTAATATGAATAAAGTGTACCTTGTAGAGGATTTCCTCTGTGACCAGCGAGGCTTTCTAGTTAAACTTTCACCAAAAGGATTTGGAAGTTAAGTTTCGTAATGCGGTATTTTCTGTCAAACTTGTGCACGTGAGACTCCTTGTGTGCGAAAGCGTAAATTTTTTTACTTAAAAGTTTTCCAATTTTTCATACCAAATGGTTTATCTGCTTAGAATTCCTTTGTCTCATTTTTTTCTCGACTTTTCTGTCCTTCTCTTCTTCCTCCTCCTACTCTTTACGTTTCGTTTGCCATCCTCTTACTTGCTGCTGAAACCAGCAGGATAGGGGAGACCTGCCTCTTCAAAAAGATCTCAACCCTACGTGAAACATTACCGTTTATGTTAACGGCGGAAAGTCGACAACAACAGGCGTTTATGTGTTGTAAACATTTATGGAGGGTGCCAACAAAGTCAATGCAATAATAATAATAATAATAATAATAATAATCATATAATGAAAATGAAAATCCACAGCCTGTTTCCAGTCATTTGACTGGGTCAGGAATGGATTGAATGAAGCCCCCATCTAGCGGCGAAGATAGGAATTGTGCCGGCTGCCGAAACCTGTCGCACTCCTCTGGGGCAATGATTGATGAATGACAGATGAAATGAAATAATATTGGAGAGTGTTGCTGGAATAAAATATGACAGGGAAAACTGAAGTACCCGGGGAGAAACCTGTCCAGCCTCCGCTCTGTCCAGCACAAATCACACATGGAGTGACCGAGATTTGAACCACGGAGCCCAGCGGTGAGAGGCTGGCGCGCTACCGCCTGAACCACGGAGGCTTTTTAATCTATATAAATAAAATTGTTCGTGTCTGTTTGTTTGTCTGTTTGTCTGTTCCACCATCACGTCGAAACGGCTGGATAGACCTCAACCAAACTTCATATTTAGAGTATACTCATCCCGGGGAAGGTTTCGATATGCATATCATTTTAAAATCTTTGAATACACGGGGGGTTTATAGGAAAACCAGAATGGTTTTTCCACCATCACGTCGAAACGGCTGGATAGATCTCAACCAAACTTCATATTTAGAGTATACTCCTCCCGGGGAAGGTTTCGATATGCATATCATTTTAAAATCTTTGAATACACGGGGGTTCATAGGAAAACCAGAATGGTTTTTCCACCATCACGTCGAAACGGCTGGATAGATCTCAACCAAACTTCATATTTAGAGTATACTCCTCCCGGGGAAGGTTTCGATATGCATATCATTTTAAAATCTTTGAATACACGGGGGGTTTATAGGAAAACCAGAATGGTTTTTCCACCATCACGTCGAAACGGCTGAATAGATCTCAACCAAATTGCATATTTAGAGTATACTCATCCCGGGGAAGGTTTCGATATGCATATCATTTTAAAATCTTTGAATAGACGGGGGTTTATAGGAAAACCAGAATGGTTTTTCCACCATCACGTCGAAACGGCTCGATAGATCTCAACTAAACTTCATATTTAGAGTATACTCCTCCCGGGGAAGGTTTCGATAAGCATATCATTTTAAAACCTTTGAATACACGGGGGTTTGTAGGAAAACCAGAATGGTTTTTCCACCATCACGTCGAAACGGCTGGATAGATCTCAACCAAACTTCATATTTAGAGTATACTCATCCCGGGGAAGGTTTCGATATGCATATCATTTTAAAATCTTTGAATACACGGGGGGTTTATAGGAAAACCAGAATGGTTTTTCCACCATCACGTCGAAACGGCTCGATAGATCTCAACTAAATTTCATATTTAGAGTATACTCATCCCGGGGAAGGTTTCGATATGCATATCATTTTAAAATCTTTGAACACACGGGGGGTTTATAGGAAAACCAGAATGGTTTTTCCACCATCACGTCGAAACGGCTGGATAGATCTCAACCAAACTTCATATTTAGGGTATACTCCTCCCGGGGAAGGTTTCGATATGCATATCATTTTAAAATCTTTGAATACACGGGGGTTTATAGGAAAACCAGAATGGTTTTTCCACCATCACGTCGAAACGGCTCGATAGATCTCAACTAAACTTCACATTTAGAGTATACTCATCCCGGAGAAGGTTTCGATATGCATATCATTTTAAAATCTTTGAATACACGGGGGTTTATAGGAAAACCAGAATGGTTTTTCCACCATCACGTCGAAACGGCTCGATAGATCTCAACCAAATTTCATATTTAGAGTATACTCATCCCGGGGAAGGTTTCGATATGCATATCATTTTAACATCTTTGAAAAAACGGGGGTTTATAGGAAAACCAGAGTGGTTTTTCCACCATCACGTCGAAACGGCTCGATAGATCTCAACTAAACTTCATATTTAGAGAGTATACTCATCCCGGGGAAGGTTTCAATATGTATATCATTTTAAAATCTTTGAATAGACCAGAATGGTTTTCCTCCATTTTCTCTTATACTATTGATTTTCTGTAAGCTTCGTTTACCGTACGTGAAACGTCTCTTCATTATAAACAACTTTCGTTATGTTCATAATTTACCTTACTCTTTACATGACGGAGAAATTTACAATTTTCTACTGGTACCATGCTCTGCATTGAGTGACCGACAGACCGACAACGAACCTACAGGTTACCATGGCAGCGTCTCTGACTGCATGCCAGCAGGGAAGTAACGTATTGCCATTTTCCTCATCATACTTTTAAATTCGTGGTTGTTCCTTAGGTAGAAGGCAAGAGAGGCGTCAATCGGCCTATCTGCGGGATATTGGCGGAATATCGTTGGATGTTATAACAGCCTTCGAATAGATTAAGTAATAACACCATTAGTCATCTTCTTATTATTTGTTTACCTAGGAATCAATGGACCTAAATTTCTCCTCTGTTACCCCTTTATTATATCCATAACTCACACTAGCATAATTTATTGAGGGGCATTTGATTTTCCAATACATTAACTTGGCATTTACATATTTGTCGTTATCCGGCTGTCCTCAGTTATAATCCATTTTCTATTACTTTCAACTTTCTTAACTGTATTATTTCCTTCCTTAATTACGCCGTATGTACGCGAGTGCTACAAACTACTGGATGTATTTCCACCAAGACTCATATTTAGAATACACCTGTCCTTGATAGGTTTTAGGGCAAATATTGTTTCTAAATCCCTGAACTGACTGGGGGTTTATACGAAACCGAAACAGTGATTTTGCACTTCCACAAAATATACACAACCAACGTTAATTTAAATCTACCTGTCTTGGTAGAAATTAATTTCTAAACCTTTTTTCTCATGTGCATCATTTCGATACGAGGATTAATAAGGGAGATATCATTAACGGACCGTTTTTTTGTACAAGTCCCATCGGACTTAACTCACGAGCGGGTGCGTGTAAAGTGTATTCCTTACAACTTGAAAACTACTGAAGACATTCGAACCAAAATTCATATTTAGCATCCACCTGTCCAAAGGTAGGTTTTAAACGTAAATAACATTTCATGTTCCGGAATGGACTGGCGGTTTATAGGGAACCGAAATGGTGATTTTACTCTTCCACAATATATACAGAACAAGACCAACCTGACTGGAAATCGACCAAACGTGATGGAATTCCACCTCTAAACCTTTTTTTCATGTGCATTTTTTCGTCAGGAGGATTAATAAGGGAGATATCATGAATGGTCAGTTTTGCAGGTTAAGTCCAGCGGACATAGCCAAAAAGGTGTTTTACATGGAGCAGATTCCTTATCTATATAAATCAAATCGTAACGACTGTGTGCCTCTAAACTGACTATTTTGGCGAAATTTTCGTACAGCTTTCCGTTTAAGGGGTAATAATGACCATCTGCATAATTTTTGGTTTAGTTTCCTGAAAGTCCTAATTTTTACCCGCCTCGCCCAAAATCCAGATTGCGGCATAATCTGCCAGAAGAAAAAGAAGATAATTTAAATTTGACAAAATTATATGTTTTATCCTGTAACGAACGGAAAACATTAAAGATCATTAAATTTTTCACTTTTTATCCCCGAAGAATCGCGAAATATGCAGGCAATTTTAATGATGGTGCAGACCTTCGGACATTCCTATCACATAACAGATTGCACAATCTTCGTTCAATTTGGAATGATCTACAACCTTGGTCTTATGACTTTTTGCCGTATCTGTATCCCTTTTACGTTTGATTTTTCTCTATTAATGGATGTTAAGTCAATTTGGAATATTCACATGCATAATTCATACCTTCGATTACTTATATGAAATACAGAATCATCAAACTCTTCACGAAAATTGGCCCACCCAGTAGCCATATGTGAGCCAAATGCTATGTATGTATCCGAAAAGTAATGTAATGTGAGATAATCTTACAAAACCTTTACCCTGTTCCACGTTTCTAACTCAATCTGACCCAGGAATAGATGACATATCATAGGACCAGCCATTTAGGCCACTAAATCCGGCGTGTCTTATGGTATAATCCTTTGTCGATATGACGTACGTTTAGTAGCAGTTAATCTGTAAATGAAGGTCTTCAATATTGTAAACACGCATATACTTTCGTATGTCGATCTATATATATTCAATGATGTCGATTTGTAGCGATCGAGAAAGGGTGGGTCTGCTATTGTAATCAGTACTCCCCACACCGACTTTGACTGGCAGTATGAAAGGGTTCCTTCTCCAACTCCTGTGTAACTGTCATTAGTAAGGAAGGTCTACAATTGTAATGAATAGTTCACTTCTCGATTTGACTTGCAGAAGGCAAGTGAGCATGCAGTTTTGTTTAAAACTCCCCTACCCGATTGTGTTTGGCAGTAGGCAAGGGTGCCAGCCATTATAAAGAAATGTCCTCATCTAAAATGTGACTGGCATTAGGCATAGTGGCCTGCTATTTTGATGGAAACTCACCAACTTGGTGTGAATGGCAGTAAGCTGGCTTGAAGTAGGAAAATGGGCCTGGCATTATAATGATAACTGCACAACTCAATTTCGAGTGATAGTAGGGTAATTGCCTGCCATTATAATAAAAACTTCTCAACTGTAATCTGTCTGGAAGTAGAAAAGGGGGCTGCCATTTTAACGAAAACTCCCCAAATCGATTCTGTCCGCATAGTAGGCAATGGGGCCTGCAATTATGATGTAAACTTCCCAACTCGATTGTGAATGGCAGTAGGCAAGTGAGCCTGCCGTTATATCACAAATCCATAACAAACACTTTACATTTGAAACAACGTACGGGGACCTCCCCATGCTCTTCCTCGGATAACGCTAAGAGACATGCAATTTTAAAACAATCTTATTGACTGCTTGCACACTATTTACTTCGATATTCGAATACAATGTAGAATACCATAGCGAAGCACGGGTACATTCGCTAGTGGTTAAATATTTATATTATTAGTAGTCCTATCTCATTAGAAATTGGTATGCGAAGTCGGAGAATGAGCCAATAAAATCCAGGCTGTAAATAATTTAATTCACGCTGAGTGAAATGGTAGTTTAGTAGTAGACGTAAATTTTAATTTTCAAATATTTATATTATTAGTGGTCGTACCTGTAAATACCACATAACTAGAATTAAATTTCCGACCATTTATGTCTTATACATTTTTACCGTACTGGCTATGATAACACAGATATTCATGAATTTGTATTTTGGTTGCTAAGTTCGTATCAACGCCGAGCCACGAGAAAATGGGTTAACAGAATTTAATGAAAATTCTGTATATAGGGTCGGGGAATAAGAAACTACAGTCTAAGCCATAAACAATTTGATTTACCCTGGATGACATTGTAGTTTAGGGATATGCGCCTAAAATGTAATTTTTAAATACCTATGGTATTGGTCCTATCGAAAAGTACTACCGGTACATAACAAAAGTTGTAGAGAATACAATTTCCGGTCATTCAAGTTTTATTCAGTTTTAACGTACCGACTACGATAAGAGTGGTATTTCAGAGAATGAAGAAAACAAAATGTGAAGGCCTACAATATCGAAAGCGCATAACATTCATCAACAATAACATTACATTGACCATTGTTTGTTCTGATGTTCTTTGTCTCTTACGCTACCACTCAACTCCGATAGATGGGGTTACTGCTGCGTACCGAGTATAACAGCCTGACTAAATATTGGTAGGAAATACCTGGGCAGTTAGAAAACTTTCTTCTTTAGCATGCCAGTCCTCTGGTTCGTACATTTTCTGATACAGCTGGTACGTAACATACTGGTTCATCATAGTATTCCAGCCTTTTGATCCCTACTCTGACGCACTGTTTTGAATGAGCAGTGGGCTCAGTTAAGGCAGACGCTCACTTAGTACAGTAGTAGCAGTAATATGGCCCGGTCTACAATAACAATTAGGGCTATTCCAAATTAGAGCAGCACAATTCACTAAATAACAAAATATTCAACCCTGAAAAGAGCCGTTTCTTGAGAAAAGATTATTCTTCATTTTTATCAAATTCTACATTAATTTTATTCCAAATTAGCAGTGAAGAGAGGGTTTTTCCTCTGGCTTGGAGGAAAAATTTGTCTCCAACTCAGATTATTCCGCCGCCAGTGTAGTGAATTGATACATTCCGACTCATCGTGTACTCGTAGGAAAGAGATTAGTAAAATGGCATAGTTTTTGCTCTGCGACACCCCAATATTCGACTACACCCCGCCCCGCGGAAAAAGGACGAAGAATATTCACGGCTCACGTCTGTTTGCGGCTTGGTCATTCCAGCTCTGGAACTTGGACTGTTTGATCGGCAGCTTAGCCCTGTTCGTTAAAAGTGAGAAAATGTGTGGTTCTTCATTTGATCGAGAATTTCATATGAAAGCATTGCTTTTAATCGCGCCATTCCTACTGGCGTCATTGTAATGTACGTTCATTTAATTTGGGAAAACCACTAAAGACAGTCTTTCTGATGATATAAAAAGGCAGGTGGAGTGTGAATATCTACCATTATCATGAAAGCTCTGCAACCTGATTGTGACTGATGGTAAACAAGCGGGTCAACCATTATAGTGAAAATTCCCAAACTCCGTCTTCATATGAGAAAAGATGTTTGGTGACTTCCCCGTCGCGTTTCTACGGTAACGTTAAGAGCTATGCCATTTCATACTATCTTGCTCACAGCGTGTACACTACCTAACCTAGAATTCTGTATAAAATGTAGAATTCCGTAGCGAAGCACGGGTACATCAGCTAGTATAATATAATATAATATAATATAATATAATATAATATAATATAATATAATATAATATAATATAATATAATATCATCGAACTAGTTTGGCTACGCGGCTTGGGTTATGAAGCCGTGAGTTTGCATTCGGCAGATAGTGGCTTCTAACTCCAATGTCGACAAAACAAACAAACAAACAAACAAACCCCATGGCACTACAGCCCATGAAGGGCCTTGGCCTACCAAGTGACCGCTGCTCAGCCCGAAGGCCTGCAGATTACTTGGTGTCGTGTGGTCAGCACGACTAATCCTCTCGGCTGTTATTCTTTGCTTTCTATACCGGGGCCTCTATCTCAGCGTCAGATAGCTCCTCAATTCTAATTACGTAGGTTGAGTAGACCTCGAACCAGCCCTCAGGTCCTGGTAAATATCCCTGACCTGGCCGGGAATCGAACCCGGGGCCTCCGGGTGAGAAGCAGGCACGCTACCCCTACACCACGGGGCCGGCTCCAATGTCGACAGCTCTGAATATTGTTCTCTGAGGATTTCCCACGTTCACACGAGGCAAATGCTAGAGCTGTACCTTAAATTAAAGCTACTGTGGCTTCATTCCCATTCCTAGACCTTGTTCCGTCTACAGACACGATCCACAAAATACGGGCAAGATTTTTCGGGCATCTGAAATGAATAGACGGAAAAAGGTTGACCAAACAGATCTTACACTTTTTAAATTTAAAACCTAAAATTACGATCTCACGGTTTATAAACACAACCTTTAAGAATTACAGATCAAACCGGAAGACTTCTTTAGTAGAGGTCTTTTACGAAAAAGGATCGTGACAAAAGGGCTAAACCGAGACGAGCAATCGAAAAGAAGACACGGTGTCCCTTGAACAGAGGAGCGCAAGCAGGCCCACTCAGAAAGAATGAGGGAATTCTGGGCTCAAAAGAAAGTTTTACTGACAAATATGACAAGACTTAACGTTGTCCTCGATGGCCCCAGCGAATAAATAATAATAATAATAATAATAATAATAATAATAATAATAATAATAATAATAATAATAATAATAATATTAATAATAATAATAATAATAATAATCCAATCATCCTTTATTTCATATATTTTTTTTTTTTTTAGAATTTACTTTACGTCGCACCTACAGAGATAGGTCTTTGGCGACGATGGAATAGGAAAGGCCCACGAGTTGGAAGAAAGCGGCCTTAGCCTTCATAAAAGTACAGCCGACAGTAGGGTTTGAGCTCACTATCTTCCAGATGCAAGCTCACAGCTGCGCGCCCCTAACCGCGCGGCCATCTCGCCCGGATATCCTTTATTTCAATCTATCTATCGTACCGGTCTTCGACAGACTGGCCATGTAGGTTGTCCAGGTAAATGGACATATGCAAGCTTATCGGTGGCTTGAGTGAATGTGTGGTTAAATGTTGTGGATCAAAGCTATGCTTTCACATGAAATGCTCGATGAAATGTAAAACAGAAGAGATTCCCACTTTTTACAAACAGTACTACTGGACGTTTACGATCTTCAAATGCCAGGTTCAAGAGCTGGAATGACCTGTATACAGACAGCCGTAAAGAATGTTCTGTTGTGTTTTGTTCAGCGTATAATCTCTCCATTCCTATCAGCGCCTCCATAGAACGGAATGAATAGCTCGAACACTATAATGGACCAGTGTGTCAAGTACCAGTATTTATCAGAATATGTATGATCCATAGGAAGGTAAAAATGTCATAGAAAGTTATCTAACACCCCAGCTACTCCCCTCCCCCCCTGGTCACGGGTCATGTACACGTCTATTCTTTAGAACAGGCAAAGTATGCACGCGTAACCATGGATATTTTATTCTACAACTTTCATTATTTTGAATTCATCAATAGGATTCCTATTAACGAGATATTTTTAATTACATTTTTAGTTCTTCCTATTAATTACTCTATCACCCGGGGCGAAAATTATTACTTATAGCCCAGATTGAAGTGCCTTCTGTTCTGATCTTAATGACCGACTTTCATTAAATTCCGTTCTACAGTATTCTCGTGATATATGCATATGTATATAGATACATGATTACATGCACACGTACATGATGGAAATTTACAAATTTTTCCTTTTTATTTTAGACAGCAGCAACGCAAAAATACGAAGTTGTAAAAATTCTGACCAAAGCATAAAAACACATTGTATTTAAATACATTCATGAGAACTTCAGTATTAATAGAGGAATGGGATTTTAATTTTTAGTTTCATGTGGCTATTGCTAGTATGGTGCTTCCCTTGTAGGGCAGACCTTCCGACAATGTGGGCGGCATCTGCCGTTTTTCTGTTAATGCGTGTTGTGGAAGATAGTGTTTTGTGTGGTTTGTGGGTTCCAGCGACTTTGAGAGATAGAAACACCCACTCCCAGAGCCAAGAGAATTAACCATTTAAAGTTAAGATCTCCGGTTAGGCTGGAAATCGAACCGGGGCACTCTAAACCGAGGGTGACCACTCTAACCATTCAGCCAAGAAGTCGGAGAGTAATGGGATTAAGCAGCTATATTCATTCATAGAATGATATTTTTTATATGACAGAAACTACATTTGTTTCGTCATGTAACTCTGTTTTTCTGAATAAAATTTAATAGAGACAACGTAATTTAAAATACTGTAGCCTACTCCAGTGTACATTTCACATACAGTTTTCTCATTAGTATCTTGAGTAAAATGCAGTATGTATAAACAAATCATGTATAAACAAATCAGACAGAGCTGTGTCGGGTTCACGACCGCAAATTTTTACGTTCCGTGCGCACGGTGTGATAGGTATTATCAAAAAAGAGTATTCAGTATGGATTTGAAATGTAGCAGCACTGGAGAGGTTGGTGTACTCGAATAGGTTTCTAGATGCACAGAACTCGCGCTAAGACGCTCACGCGCCTTGACAATGACACGCTCCTGATTTTGAACTTTTTGAAATTATTACAAGACGCTCTATCTCCTAGAATGCGTTTTAATGATCCTGAAGCCATTTATTGTCCACATTTACCGATAAAAATATTTTTCCATTTCTTCAAACCACAATTTTCTCAAATGTTCAGTATTTGATTTTTGACCGTTTCCTTGTAGGACGTAGTAAGACGAATCTCATTACACCTCACACAAAGTGAGTCCAGAATTACACTAATTGTTAGCCGTGTGGCGCTGACATTTTAATACCCCGAGATAGCGGCCTTACTGCATCACCCGATGTTGTGATAGCGAGGTCAGAATCTTGTTGATAGGTACACGGATCATTCCTATTAACAATGAGGTATTGAACTCAGTCCTTGCATGTGTTTTCTAGAATGTAAATCCTCAGCCCGTTTCCAGTTACTTGACTGAGGTCAGGAAAGGAATGAAAGTTGACCCATCTAGCGGCGAGGATAGGAATTTTGCCGGCTGCCGAAGCATGTCACACTCCTCTGGGGCAATGATTAATGACTTACAGTTAAAATGAAATGATATTGGAGGGTGTGGCTGGATTTAAATATGACAGGGAAACCCGGAGTACCCGGAGAAAGTCCTGTCCCGCCTCCACTTTGTCCAGAACTAATCTCACATAAAGTGACCGGAATTTGAACCCGGGAACCCAGTGGTGAGAGGCCGGCGTGCTTCCGCCTGAGCCACGGAGGCTTCTGTTATTTAGGATATATGTCGATATTAAAATTTTCATGATCGATCCAAGTACGTTTCCGAAACTATAGGCGTATTCTACGTAAATATATTGCTTCTTTATTTGGTAACAATAGCATCTTGTATTATGATACGGTATTAGTCGTACCTCATATCGATGTCCTAGTTCTGGTATTACGTATCTGACAATGCTCTTCCTATCAATTATTTTCCTTAAGACCTGTCACACCTCTCACCCACATATGGATAAGCAGTCCATCAGAACAATTTTCGTTTTGTTCATTTTCCTATATTCTACATACGTGTAAAGGGAAATGAACCTTAAATACATTATACTGTAGCATTGCGTGCATACGACAGGCAAACATATATATTCCTAGAGTACGCTACGGTGAGGTTCATTTACCTTTACATATTAGAATAGGCAAAACACGACGATTTTCCGATGGACTGCATATTATCCATATTTGATTGGGACGCGTGAACAGTCTTAAGGAAAATAATGGATAGGAAGAGATTCGTGATATTAGAACTAGGCCATCGATATTTTATGTTATCTTAATCTTGTATGTGTATCACCGGTAAGTGCGTTAAAGGATATGAGAGTTTCAAGATGAAAATTACTTTAGTACCTTACAGTTAATTTTTTTATCTCCAAAATTGGGAGGACTTCCTCTGTCGCAAATACAGTACATTGATTTTTTTTTTCAGAATGCATTGCTGTTCTGTAAATTTACTTTGGAAACAGAAGTGACATGTTTCGTGAAGATTTTCTTAAACATGTGTGATTAAACTGATTAAGTCAAAGAACAAAGTAATAATAATAATAATGTTAATAATAATAATAATAATAATAATAATAATAATGATAGTAATAGTACCGCTAGGTACACCTCTACGCCGCAAGTTTAAATATTGCGCCAACAAGTACTCCTCTACAGGAGAAACTCTGAACTTTACAAAACTGGATCAATTCATTAGTTTCTCAGAAGATGTCACTACAGTAAATTTTGTGATTACGAAGTTGTCATACTGTGTAGAGTTCAACTTGTGCTGTTTGCCATTGATCAAGAAGTGTGGACATTCTCTTATAGATGTCTCTACTAAAAAACTATGATTATGCACCCTGGTGCGAAGTTAAGGAACCTTTTGAAGAAATTTTGTATTCATACGTTTTCTCTTTACTAAATTTCGTTCTTTCTTTTGTGGGTTGGCAATATTAATCTTTTCTTTCCGTCTGTTTTGAATTGAGCCAATCCAGGATTTCTGTAATTAATTTTTGATCAATCATGTATTTCTTCTTCGACTTTGAGTGTATTTTCAAGACGGACCAATAAAGAAAGAGGGTGTGGCTTGATTATTCATGAAAGGTCTCGAATCTTCCACGAGGGTATAAAACTGCTGATTTTCTTGTCTCTGGGTCACTCGAACAACATCTAGCATAGTGTATGGTAGTGTATCAGGAGGCGGGAAGCGCCCCTTTCATCCGGCAGCAGCTCTTCAACAAGGTAATGGCCACTTAACATCTTTATTTCTTGCTAGCTCAGCAGTTTAATCCGCGGGCAAGGTCCGAAAACTTTGCTATGTAATAAACATGTAATCTCCCATCGTTTTTGTAAAACTTCAAATATCTTTAACTGTAATTCGGGGATAGAGAGTGCTTTACCCTCTCGAGCTCCCCTTCATACTAGTTTGAGGTGACTACGTTTTGTAACTGGTTTTCTTCCTTTCTGTAATGTCTTAAAATTTTCTTATATGAGTCACCTCCATAGTTTGGGAATAGCCCCTGTTCCGTCGGCCTAGTGCCTCTTAGGTTTTAAAAGGATTCATGTAGGAGTGCAAGAAACGCCTAGATTCATCTTGGTATTTTGGACCATTTACTTAATCTGTTCTTTTTCCACTGAGGCCCAGTAGGTTGGGTACGAGATACCCCAGTTTCATTTGATGTAAGCTGTGCCTTGATGGCAATTTAGTGTAAAAGTCTGGTATTGCCTTTAATAGGCTGGAAAAATTGAGAGCGGGTCAGCTCTTTCTAGTATTTGGATATGTGCCTCTAGGAGGCGTGACATTGCTAGCTGCGAGCAAGTGCTCCATGTTATTAGAGGTTTTCTGCCCTTTGGTATATATGTGGTAGTGAGCGGAGAGCTCAGAAATTGTATAAAGTGGGACTTGAAGACCGAATTGTTAAATTATCTCTAAATCTTGGCTTTCCTGGTCTTGTACCTAATTTGATTTGTTGTTGTGATGTGTTGATGTTTGAAATTGTATGTGAAAATAGTTAAGTTTTGCTATTTTCTAAAATATAACCTTTAATGCAATTTTAATTCATATCTCAGCTTTGTAGTTAGACCCATTTCAGCCCGCACCTTCTTTGACCTCTGCTGGTCCACGGGTAACCCCGTAATAATAATAATAATAATAATAATAATAATAATAATAATAATAATAATAATAATAGTAATAATAAAATGAGAAACGGGCTTTTCTAAAAATACCAACATTCAACATTATAACACTGACGTCAAGTCGGTATCTCTCTATGCGTCAGAATGCATTACCCTCTCTCAGAAACTTCCGCTCGATAAGTTAGAGCAGAAAAAGGGGAAGATTCTCCAGAACATTCTTGGCCCAAACTACAAAAAGTGGATGTACATTAGAAAATTCAGGTCAGAAATCTACTAAAAGATAGAGAAGATCACGGACACAATAGGCAAACGCAGGGCTTGCTTCTACGGTCACCTACGACGGATGGACGACTCTCGACGGACAAAACGCATTTTAAACTATTTTGAATCAAAACCAGAAACAGCAATTCCCTGAAATATCTCGAAGAAATGGGCTTACGACCAGAAAACGCACCCAAAAGAGAACTTTTCAGAACAAGAATAGTGACTTTCGGGTCTTTCTGAGATGCGAAGTGGACGACAGCTGCAAAGTGATAGGATGAACGCCTTGCTCGTTACAGCACGCTAATGGAATCCTCCTGGGGTCAATCGAGTGTTGAATAAACACCAGAATGTATAATGAAACTTACCGTGGTCCCTAGTTGACCGATTATCAAATAATGTCCGAATCGTTGGCTGAACGGTCAGCATACTGGCCTTCGGTTCAGAGGGTCCCGGGTTCGATTCCCGGCGGGTCGGGGATTTTAACCTTAATTGGTTAATTCTAATGGCACGGGGGCTGGGTGTGTGTGTTGTCTTCATCATCATTTCATCCTCATCATGACGCGCAGGTCGCCAAAGAGCGTTAAATGGAAAGACCTGCACCTGGCGAGCAGAACCCGTCCTGGGATATCCCGGCACTAAAAGCCGTACCACATTTCATTTCATCAAATAATAAATAATAATGATAATATGCATGATATAGGCTTTTGGGCGTACGCCTTGTCAAATTCTTTACGTTTCTCAGAGAACTTTGCTCTGCGTCATCGCTTTTGGTGAGTTTCGATGTGGAGTACTTGTTTACTAAAGTGCCAATTGACTCCGCCATGTCTCTCATAGAACACCTGTTCCCTGAGGACATTACTAAGCTATTTTACCACTGCACTACTTCCAGCTACTTCTTGCGGGGTGGGAAGTTTTACGAACAGACGGACGGAGTAGCTATGAGAAGTCCATATTCGTTCGTAGTGGCTAATTTCTTTATGGAGCATTTTGATGAGGGGGCTATTGCTTCGGCGCCCATCAAATCTATGATATTGTGGAGGTATGTTGATGATACATTTGTGGTCTGGACAGAATGTCCTGAGAAAATTCTACTTCTAAACCACCTAAATCAACAACATCCTTCAATTAAATTCACTATGGAGATGGTGTCGGACGGATGCTTTCCTTTCTTGGATGTTCTAGTAAGAAAGAAACCTGACGGCTCCTTAGGACATACCGTCTATCGTAATCCTACACAAATCACACAAATCGCTACCTTCATGCAGATTCTCAACACCATCCAGAAAAAAAGCAGGGCATTCTCACAACACTCACCAAGAGGGCGAGACAAATTTGTGAGCCATCAAATGTCCAGGTGGAGATTGGACACTCTCAGAGTCACGTTCAAGGGTAATGGTTACAGTGATTGGCGCACTCATAGAGCCCTGCATACCAGAGAAACGACCAAGCAAAGCTCACAGAAGGAAGAAGGCAAGGGAACTGCCTACTTTCCTTATATTCACAACATCACAGATCGAATTGCCAAGGTCCTTCGCAAACACAATATGAAAACCGTGTTTGGCACCATCACTAAAATTGCTCAAAGTCTGGGTAAAGCCAAGGACAAACTGTCTCCACTTGTACACCCTGGGGTATACGAAATTCCCTGTACATGCTGTCAGGTATACGTTGGCCAAACATGCCGGTCCATTGGTATCGTATCTCAACCAGCCGGAAAAATCAGCAAGAGCTGAACACACTCTGTCGTCGGGTCAGGATGTCATGTTCCTAGATGCTCGAGCTCTTGATCACACTAGATGCTACAGGTCCAGGATTATACAGGAAGCTGTGGAAATATGTAGAAATCCTAACAATTTCAACAGGGACACTGGCTATCAATTAAGGATTAAGCCATTAAGGATTTACGTAGGTAGTTCCCTTCCATGTCCCTTCACTATTGTTATTTCGTTCAGCGTTTTCCAATTCGTACGTTCCTCATCGCCAGATATTTCATTCCCGGTTTGTGTCAATGTCATACACCCGTTAATGTCATATGTTGCGTACACATGTTATATTATGTGACCATCTCAGACTGATTCCGAAGGTTCCGTCAGCTTCCGCTTCGAACGCCAGCGCTGTACCGCGTCCGGGGAGCCATTTGGTGACGAAAGAATGTACCATCTCCACTTCTATTATACGTCTAAAGTAAAAGCTCACTGTTTGAGAAGCCTTTCTCGTGGACAGTCGAGATTTTCTTCTGATGACGCAGAGCAATGTTCTCTGCGAAACGTAAAGAATTTCACCTTATTTTCTTGACACGGCATAAACCCAGACACCTATATCATGTATAAAAGTACGGGCCGTGAAAGCATCAATGGCAATAATAATAATAATAATAATAATAATAATAATAATAATAATAATAATAATAATAATAATAATAATAATATAATAGGACAATAATTGATTGACACGCATATGGGGATATTCTGAGTTCTGGAGTCTCACAGGGAAAATTAGAAGATGAATTAGTAAACAGTTAATGCGTTCCACCGTACTTGAAGCGGAGAACTACAGATACCGGTAAATACTTCTCTTGCACTAATTTATTCATTATTTAAGAAAATTCAGTAGGAATCTGTACTAACAATAGTCCGCTCTGTAGTCTTCGGAAGATTTTACTAAATAGTAGGGGTAGTATTGCCGTAACATAATTTCTTCCACTGGTGCATTTCTTTCATCGTGTGGCTTTTAAGTCTCTACCTAGCCAAGCCGTACTTCCTCTTAAAGGAGTAATCACCGCCACCACTCTGCCTAGTGAGGAGAATGGCTGAGGGCAGGTTACCTAGGAGACTACTGTATAATGGACGGGACCGTATAGGTCAGAGGGAGAGAGAGACCTGTGGAATGGTGGATATATAATTATTTCCAGGTAAAAAAAGTGGCAGCTGGAAAAGTTGAAACAATGTGCACTGCAAGTGTGGGTTAATGGAGGGGTTAAAGTTCATATTTACTTAGTGCTGCTCACCAGTTTACCAGCGATATTCTTTTGGCTAGTTGCTTTACGTGGCATCGACACAGATAGGTCTTATGGCGACGATGGGACAGGGAAGGGCTAGGAGTGGGAAGTAAGCGGCCGTGGCCTTAATTAAGGTACAGCCCCAGCATTTTTCTGGCGTGAAAATGGGAAACCACGGAAAACCATCTTCAGGGCTGCCGACAGTGGGGTTCGAACCCACTATCTCCCGAATACTGGATACTGGCCGCACTTGAGCGACTGCAGCTATCGAGCTCGGTAGAGATATTCTTGTTATCTCGTTTTGCTCCATCTTCCCCCATTAATATTAGCTAATTAAGTATGTTGTTCATGTTTAAGGAATTAAAAAATAAATGGCAAGGAAACAAGAATTTCTTGCGTTCAGTGAGTTTTAGGTTTTAGATTTCTGTCATGAAAAATTGAGAGATTAGTCCGAGAGCCTGTAAATTACCAGGGATGATGGAAACAGTAACACTACGTGGAGCAGCTCTTTTCAGGCACACGTCCAATGGAGGAGGAGTCCTGCTCCCAGTCTCAAATTTCTCGTACCACAGGAATCGAACCTAAGCCTCCGAGGATGGAAGAAAACAGAGCCAGCACTTACACTGCGGATGTGGACCCTCAAGTCAGTTTAAATTCATGATAGAGCAGAAAATCCAAACAGGGCAAATTTAGTGGTTGCGGTGGTGGTGAGTATTGCCTCAGGAGGAACTCCACCTGGGAAACCATCTGCTATTAAGGCTAATTAGAAGAAAAGAAGGAAGGTCTGACACTTCGACTAATGAACGTATCGATATAAAATGAAATGGCATGTGGCCTCCGGAGAGGCTAGGTGCAGGTCTTTTGATTTGACACCCGTAGGCGACCTGAGCTTCGTGATGAGGATGAAATGATTATGAAGACGGCTCATACACCCAGTCCCCATGCCAGGGGAATTAACCAACTATGGTTAAAATTCCCTACCCTGCCGGGAATCAAACGCGGACCCTCTGTGTCCAAAGACAATCACGCTAATCATTTAGCCATGGAGCCGGACGAAGGTATCGATAAACGAAAGAGAAGGGCCACAAAGTGTGTGAAAAAGAGACTTCCTAGGCCTCGCAACCTAATACTGTCGGGGACTGAAAAGAACAAGTATTAACTGAGGAAAGTCGGATAGGAAAAATGAAGGCGAGAAGCCCCATCCAAGTAACTGGAAGCAATTCCAGACTCAGCTAGGAGTCCTGTGATCACAAACCCACGCTGGAGAAACCACTTAGCGGACATTGAAATCACGTAGACGAACTCTAGTATTTCACTTGACGAACAAGCGAAGTCGTTGTTGCATTGTGGAGTAAAACTTTCCAGAGGGTTTTGTTTACCTAGATTTATACAATATCGTGCCTCACATTGCTGTTGGAAGTCCCGATCTTGTGCTGTATAATGTAGTTTATTTCTGCTGATGGGAACAACGTCCGCAGTTGGTAGCAATTTGTTGCTCTCATATTTGCTCACTCAGGTGTAGGGGTTTGGTGGAGGGAGACTACTGGTCATAGTTATGATATCCTGCTCCCCAGGGGATAACACCAGAGGGGAAGATTTCTTTCAAGCGCCGTGAAAGATTCCTTCGCGTACGTGAAACCTCTACGGGCCTATTAGTTGGATCTTCCCCCGAGGTGGATATGAGTTATCACCATACCATCGATCCCTCTCCCACACCGGAGAGGTTCTTAATCTTTCAATCACTCATCTTTTTTATTCCAGTTAGATAAAAATTGCACCAGAGACAAGTAAAAATGTGCTGGAGGTTAGAAGATCAGAGATGTCCTCATAAGTATGCACGGTCACGCAATAGTTCGGCTATCCTGGAAGAGTAATATTCATACGGCACTGCAGTACGAAATATGTTCTGATTTTTATTTTTCACCCACACCTCCCCGGGACCCTATAATTATCACCATTACTCTGTACCTTGCCACATTTGTCTCGCTCTCGTATGTTTTTATTTCCTCACTCAGTTTATAAACTACTCACTGGGCATATACTGTGAAATATTGATCTTAAAATAATTCAAAGTATCCATGATTTTGCAGATTCTGGACTGAACAGAATATATCCATGAGTATCCGAAATGTATTACTTCAAGTTGATAATAATAATAACTATTAATTATTATAATATTAAGAATGGAAAGTGGCACATACATCTTTTACATAAGAAAGGTAACAAGCAAGTTATCAACAACTCTCAAGGTATATTTCTTTTGCCAATTGCTTATAAAATATTTTCAACAATATTACTGAACAGGGTAGATGCAACCCTTCACAGTCATTTGGATAAATATCAATGTCCAAAGATATAGTAGTAAAATGTATGGACTTAAAAAAAAGAAAGCATTTGACTCTGTTGATAGGGAAACTCCAGCTAAAATAATCCGAGTGTTCTAAGTTAAAACGAAATTGGCAAACCTAATCCGTGAAACCATCACAGAAACCATATCAAGAGTAAGATTTAAGGGCCAAATATCTAAATCATTCAGAATAAAAAGACGTGTAAGGCAAGGTGATGGTTTATTTACACTCCTATTCAACTGCGTCCTGGAGAAAATAGTAAGAATCTGGAGTGAAAAACTGAAAGAACACAAACTATCACCAGTAACACTGGGAAGAAAGAGCACAGGTGTTTAAAAAAGTCTCTGGCATTTGCCATACTTACAGAAAACCTAAAAAAAGTGCAGCAAAGCAAGTCAATCTCCTGAAATGAAATGGTGTATGGCTTTTAGTGCCGGGAGATCCCAGGACGGGTTCGGCTCGCCAGGTGCAGGTCTTTTGATTTGACTCCCGTAGGCGACCTGCGCGTCGTGATGAGGATGAAATGATGATGAAGACAACACATACACCCAGCCCCCGTGCCAACAAATTAACCATTGATGGTTAAAATTCTTGACCCTGCCGGGAATCGAACCCGGGACCCCTGTGACCAAAGGCCAGCACGCTAACCATTTAGCCGTGGAGCCGGACAATCTCCTGTAAGAAATAACCAACAGAACAGGTAGAAAAGAAAAAAATTGACAAACATAAAAAGTGCTCCAGAATTTCTAATAACAGAAATCGGTCGGATAAGGTAAGTAAAGACATTCATATATTGGAAGTAACTATTCAAGAAAATGGTTTGGAAATGTGCGCTGTAGAAGAAGGGATAAACAAGATGGAAAGAGCATACGGTGTTGGTAGGAATAGACCTACCTACAATAAAAGTTGTCTATGTATAAATCTCAAATTAAAACACTACAACATAGTGGTAAAACCGGATTGCCTGTACGCGAGTGAATGTCTAGTACTGAATTACAATCGGAATAAATAAGAAGTGTCCACCTCTGTGGTGTAGTGGTTAGCGTGATTAGCTGCCACCCCCGGAGGCCCGGGTTCGATTCCCGGCTCTGCCACGAAATTTGAAAAGTGGTACGAGGGCTGGAACGGGGTCCACTCAGCCTCGGGAGGTCAGCTGAGTAGAGGTGGGTTCGATTCCCACCTCAGCCATCCTGGAAGTGGCTTTCCGTGGTTTCCCACTTCCCCAGGCGAATGCCGGGATGGTACCTAACTTAAGGCCGCGGCCGCTTCCTTCCTTCTTCCTTGCCTATCCCTTCCAATCTTCCCATCCCTCCACAAGGCCCCTGTTCAGCATAGCAGGTGAGGCCGCCTGGGCGAGGTACTGGTCATACTCCCCAGTTGTATCCCCCGACCAAGAGTCTGAAGCTCCAGGACACTGCCCTTGAGGCGGTAGAGGTGGGATCCCTCGCTAAGTCCGAGGGAAAAACCGAACCTGGAGGGTAAACAGATGATGATGATGATGATAAATAAGAAGTACTTCACAGTAAAATTTTACGGAAAATAATCTGTCCGCTAAGCATTACAGAACTCTGGAAATCATGAAGTAAAGATAAAATATACCGAGATATAGAAAACATAACAGAAACAATGCGCAAGAGGCGATTAATAATTTTTGGACATTTATACAGAAGGTTGACAACAGGTTATCCAAACAGATCTTCAAATATCTTGGGAACAAGAAGTCAACAACAGGCTGGATTCAGGAATTCAAGAAATATTTGGTAAGAAACAAAATAAGGGAAGAAGAAGCAACATAGAGAGAGATTTTCAGAAAGAAAGTGTTAAAAACGGGGCGATTCCAAAGTCTGAAGGGAAAGAAAAGTCTAAAATGGTCCTAGGATAGGAGAAGGAGACATAGTGAGCTTATGAAGGAGAATTGGAGGAAGAAGAAGAAACAACAAAGGGTGAAGTATTGAAATTGTCGCGTGGTTCCTTGAAGACCCTAACAAGAAATAATAATAATAATAATAATAATAATAATAATAATAATAATAATAATAATAATAATAATAATAATAATAATAATAATAATAATAATAATAATAATAATAATAATAATAATCGTATGGACTCGGCTACCATGGGCAAGCATTTTAAATGACACCATTTGGCTGCTTGCTCGTTAATTTCGACGTTCCGGGCAAAGAAAACAGAATCTCTCTTGGGCGTCTATGGGTGAGTTTTAACGAATTTTGTCGTGTGAACACCAAATGTGTCATCGGAGATCTTTTACATGCCCACATCGTACGACATGGAATGTCGAATGGACTTTGGCTTGCCCTTCAAAAAATCCGACTACATCTGCTGGGTTTGAACCCGCTACCTTGGGATCCGAAGGCCACTTCATGCTAATCAAATAATATATAGCCTAGTGCACAAAACGGTTAACCCTGCTAAATTAAGTGAAAAAAACTGAATTAATTTCTAATACAATATTCGTATCTGGTTCCTGATCTGATCGTCCATATTGTGCCATGTTTACATTACGTCACTGAGGAATATCACACAACTCAATTCTTAGGCTTGTATAAGCGAACTGGCACCGCCGCGCACTGAGCCAACACGACGATAAAATTTCGGATTCATTTAACAAACTTGCAGCTGACCCACACAGGTTTAAATAGGCAATTATATATCGACAGACATCTGCAAGTTGGAAATGGTAAATTTTGGGAATGGAATAAGTAAAATTCTAACTAATGTCGCACTAGATCTGTGATTTCGTCTACTGTGCAATTCTCCTGCGGGGAGTACGTTAATTACACAGAGAACCATGCAACTTACGAGAAACAAACTTATGCAGGTCATCTATCATAATAAATCAACTTAACGTTTGTACTTTCATTTTTAATAACTCTGTATGTTCCAGTTACTTCTCAAATGAAGATGTATTACTAAACTCATCATCAGATGACTGAAAGTAAGTACTGGTCTCCTAAACCAATTTATAGTAATTAACACTTACTTCTGATGAAGAAGTTTAATTGATAAGTCTGTTCGGCTTTTAAATCCTTACATGATCTGAGTTCAGACCGGCGTAAGCTAGCTAAAATAATCCGAGTGTTCTGAGTTCAAACCAAACTGGCAATCCTAATCCGTGAAACCATCACAGAAACCATATCAAAAGTAAAATTTAAGGGTCAAATATCTAAATCATTCAGAATAAAAAGGCGTATAAGGCAAGGTGATGATTTATTTATACTCCCATTCAACTGCGTCACTCTGAAGTCACTCTGAAAACGGCTGTGCCATTTGGGACTAAGCGAAGGATGCAAAATTTGTTCCTACAATTTTGCATGTCCGAATGTCGATATCCAAAAGCTGCTAAGTGGTGGATACTTTCTAGAGGGAACAATTGGTCATCAAAATATATACCGTAATTAAAAAAATTGATGTTTCAAGTAGGATAAACATATTGAGGTGATCATGATCTTAAATCAAAGAGGAAAGACGGGAGGAATTTTTACAGGCGTTAAATATTTTCTATTTTTGTACCATGAGTGGCACGTCAGACATCGAATGAAAAACCAGTTTTTTGCCTCGTACGCATGAACGTTTCACGCGTTCATTTGTTAGAATTTGAAGTTTGTAGGCATACAGACGTAAACGTTTGTGCTCAACATTTTTGATAGCAGTCTTAGCATATAGCAGTAATATTTGTGGACTTAAAAAAAGGATTTCGTTTAAATAAACTCTCTAATATTTGCATGTGATTTGCCATACATACAGAAAAGCTAAAAATGCAGCAATACAAGTCAATGTCCTGTAAGAATTAACCAACAGAACGGGTTTAATAATTTCTGTAGGAAAAAATTATGACAAATATAAAAAATGCTCCAGAATTTCTAATAACAGAAATTGGTCGCATAAGGGAAGCAAAGACATTCAGATATTTGGAATTAACTATTCAATATCCTATTAAAAGCGCTTTTTGGTGTTCGATCAACAGAAACGAATGACCTGAGAAAAGTGAATGTTGTGGATCAGACTACATCACCAACTGGACTGCATCCTTCGTGCCTTTAAAAATTTTCTGGAATTCTAATGTACATTTCCTGCAGGTAGGTCGTTAAAATAGAATGTAACCTCAGCGCAAAAAAAAAAAAAAAAAAAAAATAGAAGCCGGATTACTTAAGAAGCAAGTTATTGATAGCTTCCGTGTGAAAATGGGCTTATGGTTGATCAAGTAAAAGCCGACTAAGGTCTTTCAAACGATGGTAATACTACCCGATAATTTTACAGTTCACTGTCCCCATTCGCGGAATTTACCTGAATAAGAGAAGGTCTGATTAAAATATTAGGACCGAGCTCGATAGCTGCAGTCGCTTAAGTGAGGCCAGTGTCCAGTAATCGGGAGATAGTAGGTTCGAACCCCACTGTCGGTAGCCCTGAAGATGGTTTTTCGTGGTTTCCCATTTTCACACCAGGCAAATGCTGGGGCTGTACCTTAATTAAAGCCACGGCCGCTTCCTTCCCACTTTTAGCTCTTCCCTGTCCCATCGTCGCCATAAGACCTATCTGTGTCGGTGTGACGTAAAGCAAATAGCATAATAATAAAATATTAGGAGTCAATGTTCAAGCTATGGTCAGTGGTTTTGCCATACACACTCAAGCGTTTGATCAATATCCAACAAAAATTGTTAATTCAAATATAAAGCACTTTAATTGGTACTCATGCCTATCTCTGTCCAAAAATGTATTCTATGACGTAAAGATAATTTAAAATGCACTACTTCCCATGGGACAACTGTCGGAACTGTCCCAGAAAGCGAGAAATATAGACTGTTGCAGATTTCGATATCATAATACCAACAAATCTTCCCACCAGATTATCATGGAAGATTTAGTGACTATGTTACTGGCGACATCCGATCCAGTTCTTTCATGAACAAGAGCAATTCGGTGCATCAGCAAATAAACCCCTTGACCTGATGTTCTAAACCATTTGATGAAATCCGATTCCGCACACCATGACACATATGATGAAGCGAATGGTAGCAATGACGAAAGGGACGATTTTCGCCATTCTTATTCCAATTTCAGCAGTTATTATGACTTAGCAACAAAAGTCAACTGAATAATGCTACTATTATACACATGACGATTTACGATAAATATAACATGATAATTAATAGGAAACTTTCGAGTAGCAATGTAGTTAGGCCAGCATATTTTAGTGTCGCGCTAGATGTTGATTTTTACCCACTGCTCGTTGTTGTTACTCATGCGATTCATATGGACATTGGAAGTGCTGGATAAGAGCACCCTTTGTGGCATTGCAGTTGTCTAGACGGTAGTCAACATTTTCCCAGACACGCCCCAACATTTCCTCGGTTATCCACTGAACGGCATCAGAGATACTGTTCTTAAAATAGTCCAGTTCCTGTGGTGATGAGGGGTCATACACAACATCCTTGACATATCCCCACAGCAAGAAATGCGGAGGGTGTTAAATCAGGTGATCATGGAGGTCAGAGCAACATTAAAAGAACATGACTCAGCACGACCAATCCAGCAACTTGTTACTTTGGCATTCCCAGGCCACAGACATCCAGTGGATTGGAATTGTTGCAGCTAAAGTGATATGCAGTTCCAATGCAGTGAACAGTTATTACATTAAGCTGAAAAGTTTCCCTGAACTATAAAAAATGACCTGATTAAGAAATGAAGACCACAGGAAGACATAGGGGGAATGGCGCGTTTCTGTTAAAATTCAGATAATGGTAAAAATTGAAAGTTTATAGGTCGGAAATGGTTAACCACCTTCCAAAATGCATGGTGTTATTCTTAATTTGTCGCACAATTCTTGAATGAATTATTTTCGAACTTTAAATCAGATCTCCTGAAAGGATGACATTCCGCCTCTTCTTTCAAATCACATAAATCACTTTATATTTGCTACAAGGTCAACATCCTGTACTTAACAGTAAACAAAAACGCCTCCAGTGGCGATCACGTAAACTACGCAGACAGACATGAAACTTATGAACAGAAATCTTATGAAGGTCATCCATAATTACATACCATTGTGGATGTGTATATCAATTCATAAAGAATAAATAAGTTTTACCTTTGTACAATCAGTTTTGAATAACCTTGTATTTACTTCTTTAATTACATTCCCTGTTAATTCGACTAATTACATTTCGTTACATCAATAAGGCGTTATGCCTTTGCTGGCGGGACCTGGTGTTTACAGTGCACTATGTCTTCTGGTATGGGCTAGAGCAATTTTATTACTTTCATTGATCTGTCTCAGCTTTATCCTTGGCTTTGACAAAATGAAAGTGACTGAGGTATGAGTGATGCTAGTAATGCCATTCCTTCTGCAGCCAGTCCCTGCTATGAATGGTGTGAAAATATTGCTCATAGGGTCGGTTGGTGCATGCATTTCAGTGGGCTTGGCAGACTGATATGTAATAGCAACTTCTGGCTCGGTGAGGAAAGCAATGGGAAGCTACCTCACTCCTCATTTCCCTAGTACGCCTCTTCAGTGACGCCTAGGCCATCTATGACAGCTGATGGAAAACCTTTGAGGAATCCAACCAGCCTTCGGGCTGAGGACTAAACGTACAATAAGGTTTTAGTATTGTAGAATATAACCATTATATAATTCAGAATCCATGGATGATACTCCCATTCTTATGTAGCTCTCATAGATACCCTTTGTAGGCGCTCTTCTACTCACACTTCAACACAAGACTCTGCTGCACATCTTAACTTTACATCTCCTGTAAATTCTCCTGTTTAATGTTTCCCACCTCCTCACAACATTATTTGCAATGTAGAAACGCTTGTCCGTTTCGAACTCATTTTGTCTGCTAGACATAAATTTCGCATTCTCACATATCGTCTATCTATCGAAGCTTGTATTAGTAATGGTGTCGCAAAGCGCCTTAGGGCGCCCGTGACTTGGACCACTCCCAGCAATAACCTGGTTCTTGGCAAGCTTTTGCTACCATCGCAAATTACAGGGAAACTTGCATAACAAATAAATATTAGGCTATGGCGTCGAATACGGAAATAGTTTGGCAGAAATAGAACTTGGAAAACCAAGACATTTTCTACGAGTGTACAGAATGTTTTATAAAGCTAGGCTCTCAGAGACACCAACACCTCAACACAATAATTCTTAGCCCTTCTTTAATGCTAATGATTGTATTTTCTTTCGAAGTAGGTCTATATGTGAGAAACTGACGTGTTCGAAATATTTCAATACATTTCATTGATTTATTAGTGCAAATTCATTACGAATTATTCTATACTAATAAGTAAGGTTTTCTGAGCTTTTTTTACCAGAAACCTGAAAAAACAAGCTAGAATGATGTGTCCCTGACCCCGTTTAAAGCAATTTCATATTGCTTATAAATGCATATTTCAGTCGTTTTCATTGTTTCGACCATATTTTGTTGTATTTTCAGCATTTTTGCTAAAGTTGAATTGTCGTTTTTAACAAGATACATGTTATCTACATCGAGTTTTGAATACAGAATATCCAAACACTGTTGAGGACATACTTTTCTTTCTTTTCCCGGAATAGACAAGTAGGAGTTTTAAAATACCTGCTTCCGAGAAAGAGCTGCTGTCGGACGTCTCATTAAGGAGGATGTGTTTTCAGTAAATTTATACAGTATTTAGCTGAGAAACAAATAGCAAACAAGGAAATTCCATGTCTTTTCTCGTCCAGTTCATCCTTGACGCGTCGAATTACAATCCTCTTCCCCTTTTACCACCAACGAATTTCAACAGATTTGTCACACTTCTAGAATTACAGTGAATCCTATCACATCTAAAAAGAAGCGCAGAGAAGATGTAAAATTAAGAATTAATGTGAAATAGTTCGGTGAAGAGATCTTCAGTAAGCGTACTGACATAACTATTCCCTTTGGTAAAGCGTCTGAAGTTGAGGTTGCGGCAGTAAAACGATTTAATGTGAAAGCACATTGAAAGTGACACTATATAGGCTTTTGGGCTTATGCCGTGTCAAGAAAATAAGGTGAAATTTTTTACGTTTCGCAGAGAATATTGTGCTCTGCGTGATCAGAAGAAATCTCGACTGTCCACGAGAAAGGCTTCTTAAACTATGACTCTTTAAATTTAGACGTTATAATGGAAGTGTAAATGGTACGTTCATTCGCCCCTGGGAGCCATCTGGTGGTCCCTGGGAGCCATCTGGTGGTGAATGAACGTACCATTGCCACTTCCATTATAACATCTAAATTTAATGAGTCATATTTTAAGAAGCCTTTCTCGTGGACAGTCGAGATTTCTTCTGATGACGCAGGGCACAGTTCTCTGCGAAACGTAAATAATTTCACGTTATTTCCTCGACACGGCGTAAGCCCAAAAGTCTACACAGTGTCATGTCTGTAAGTACGGGCCGTGAAAGCATCAATGGCAACATACTGAAAGTGTTAACGTACTGTGGCCCTGTCAGTCCGCATGACTTAATCGGTCTGCTGCATTACCTCTGTTTAATTTTAGTAACATTCTCTTATTTGATACCTGTCTCTAAATTCCATGAGTAATATTAAGTAATATTTTATCGTCTTTCGGTCATATTTATCTAGGTTTTAGGGCATATTTTGTACTTCTTTAGGTTATAATCTTCCGAACCCTATTAATACGTTATATAAAAATGCACTAGAAACCTTGTAGCAGACTTATTTGAGGGTATGCTTCGCCTCATCATTGTACCTTAGCAATTGGTGTGCCAAGCGAGTTGGATGCGCATTTCGGAACTGTACCTGGTAGCTTGTATTCGGGGGATAATGGGTTAGAACCTCACTTGTGAGCAGTGCAGAAGATGGTTTTCTGTAGTTTCCCATTTTCACACCACGCAAATGCTATGGCTAGGGCTACGTTCGTCTCCATTCTAGTTTTAGCTCTTTTCAATCCCACAGTCGCCATTAGACCTGTCTGAATCAGTAAGTTGTAACATCAAACGCAACAAGAAAAAATAGCCGTCACATATTACCTTTTGTAAGTTATAAGTCTTCAGCCATGAGTCAATAACATCTCTTCTTCTTCCTAGTCATTTCGAAATTACACGTAGATTTGTCCCAGCTTTACGACTGGATTCCCTTCTATGTCGAGGGATGAATTTACTATTGAGTATCTCTCTGGTGATTCGTATTATATATTGTCAGTGAAGAAACAATACCTCGTATGTCGCAATGATCTCCCTGTCCATTATTATCCTTAAGACTGGTCACCCCTCCCACCCACACATGGATATACAGTCCATTACAATATTTTTCGTTGTGTTCATTTTCATATGATAATGTGAAAGGAAAACGAACTTTACATTATACTGTACTAGTGCCTAAACATGTCCTCCAAACATAGATTCCTACAATACGGTACGATAAGGTTCATTTTCCTTTACACCTCAGTATGAGAAAATTAACAAAATGAATATTGTTCTGATGGACTGCATATCCGTATGTAGCTGGGCGGTGTGACCAGTCTTTAGGAAAATGCTGAATAGGAAGAGCATTGTGACAGACGAGGTTTTGTTTCTTCAACGACGATATTCAAAATACGATTGCACTTGGGAAACACCTGGTGAATGGCAGCGGGTGGAGCAGGGTATACGTCAGTGGACTGAGTAGTTAACACATGTGTCTCACATTACCGACAGGAAACATGATTTTTGTAATTTATATGTGCTACAAATACAAAAACCAAATGCAGAATTCCGCCATTAATATGGTGTCTCAATAAGCGTTGGTAAACTTCGAGAAACTACAAACGCAGCTGAATCCCCCCATTCCATCTTAAATTTTTCTTTCTACTATAGCTGTTTAAAAATTTTCTTATTCACCAACACATTTCTTGAATTTCAAATGTACCCTTACATCAAAATTCGCAGCTGATGGACGGGAATAATTAACGAAGAAGTCAGAAAGTTCAATGACAAATATTCGAACATGGCAAAATTGGTACACGTATATTGCAATGAAAAAATAATCATGTATGATATTTTTTGAAGGCATTTTATCGTCGCTGCTACATAAAAACCGCGAATGTGAGAATGCTCTTCCTATCCACCATTTCCCTTTATTCTGTTCACGCCTTCCAGCCACATATTGATATGCAGTCCATCAGAAAAAAATGTTTAGTTCATTTCCCTACGCGCGTGTGTTAAGGAAAATGAACCTTACTGTACCGTACTCTTGGAATGTATGTTTGCGTGACATATTTACCCACTCCTAGAGTATGATGTACTCGCATTTAAGATTCATTTTCTTTTACGCACGCGCATAGGAAAATGAATTCGGCGTGATAATTCTTAAGGAAAATAATGGACAGGAAGAACAGTGCCACAGCAGCGACGGTATGACAGTAACTTTCCGAAGAAATCTATATATTACAAATGTTTACCGAAAACTGCTATTTTTAATTCATCTGGACGTTCTACTCGATTGATTTGCTTCTTTTCCTTATATTCTCTCCGGGATTATTTGCCGATGAATCATCAGGCATTGATTGGCCTCTAACTTCAGTCAACTTTGAGTATTCCTAAAATCAAATCACTAAATGACCACTCCAATAAAATGCAGGTGAGAAATTGCCTTAGCCCGCAGTACATTCTGTACTCAGCGGGTTGGACAAGGTTAAGAAACAATATCTTTAGGAAAAAAATAGGCGAAGCTAAACGATTGAAAGTAGCAGACAACTACATACAATCGCCAACGGCCGTAGCCGTGTTGAAACACCGGATCCCGTGAGATCTCCGAAGTTAAGCAACATTGGGCGTGGTCAGGAGTTGGATGGGTTGCCACGCGCTGTTGGTGGGGGTAAGGGAATGGAGGAGCGGAAAGGAACGGGCCACCCTACCGCACGTAAACTCCGGCTCAGGAAAAACCTCTGTGGAGGTTCGGACCTGCCTTAGGGCAGAATAACCCTTACCTTACATGCAATCCTGCAATATCAACAAAACTTGGAACACATATGACTTAGTACTAACTGGATAGAAACACTTGTGGGTGGTGAGATATCTTAGCACCTCTAGAGGTGCAGTGGTGAGAAAATAAAAATAAATGGAAACTACCGATATGTATTAGTGTTCATACATTTCAGGGTCGGTAAGAAGAATAGTGACACTTCATATGACGTTTAAGTCTCCATCAGCAGGGTAGCGATAAGGGGTCAAAATAAAATGTCCAAATTTACAGACAGAGATTACGGGGGTGTATGTTCCAGCATAGCTCTCAACCAAACTTGGTACACATGTGACTTAGGCATAACTATCTGAGGAAAAATACTGTGGTGGGGTAAGGCACCCCTAGCATCCCTACTATTGGAGGTTTGGGAGGAAGTGAGGTGCAAAACTAATTTCATATGACTAACATTAATGTCCAGTCCATACTTTTTGGGATCTCTGAGAAGAATTGTGACAATCTTGACGTGGTTTAAGTCCAAGTTCAGTCTCCTCCGCATGGAGTTCAGAATGGTTGAACAAAAACTGTCCAAAATGACCGAGATTAGTGTTGAATCCCCAGTTTCCGGGTTCACTAGGCTAATTAGTGGGAGTCTAAATGACAGCTGGGATCGTGCATACCATATTATCTATAGTGCGACGCGCACATTAAAGTTATCACTTATTTTTATTATGTACTAATATTTATCCGCTATCTCAACGCATAATGTATCATGTTGTTAATTAATGTCCCCACGGATGGACTTGCAAAGAGTCCGACTCATCGTTGAGGCCTTCGGTTCGGAAGGTTCCGGGTTCGATTCCCGGCCAAGTCGAGGGTTTTAATCCCCTCTGATTAATTCTTGTGTTTGTCTCAACACTTTCCTCTTCATATTCAGACGAAACACTACACAACCAACCACCACAGAAACACGCAATAGTGATTACATCCCTCCATATAGGGTTGGCATCAGAAAGGGCATCCGGCCGTAAAACAGGACCAAATCCACATTTGCGACACAGTTCGCACCCGCTACCGTACAGGTGTGGGAAAGGCGGTAGAAAAAAGAAGAAGAAGATGCACTTGCAAAGTATTGAGGCAATGATAATGATCCACATGAAATTCTATAGTAATAGAATGCAGAATTTCTACAGTATTGGTGATATGTTTTCAAGTGTCTCGGTAGAAATTCTGCTATATTCGTTTTTCT
The DNA here is from genome assembly GCF_040414725.1 of Anabrus simplex. Lineage (NCBI taxonomy): Eukaryota > Metazoa > Arthropoda > Insecta > Orthoptera > Tettigoniidae > Anabrus > Anabrus simplex. The sequence continues at coordinate 335,686,408 of NC_090268.1, forward strand.
GCGGCTTAGTAACTTTTTTAACTTACTGTGAAATGTTGACATCGATCCGTTAAGTTTGTTCCTCCTTTCTAACTTCGAAATCATTAATCCAGTGCCGTAGGATAAACAATGTTACGTTTCACACACGTCAACGTAGTACAATATAAACCAGCAAAAGTTTCTACTACTAAATGTGTAGTTATGATTTCCCTCATGATGAAGTTGTAGAGATACATTCAGAACAAACTTTCCAGTCTAAAACCAAAACAAAGTCTCTATTGGGGAGAATGAACAGAGTCAAGGAATTAAGCATTTAAATCATCGTTTAAAGCGCAAGAAATGAAGGGTAATGCAAAATTATGGTACATCTGATTGAAGCAAGTGATCCGTACATGAAAGCAATCATTCCATGCCTATTTATGGAACCGAGGTTAGTTTTCCAGAGAATAAATCACTAGATTGTATAAGATATTCCTTGCTATAATAAGTCCCATGCTATTCGTTGCCAAGTATATTCACTGAGTGTTATGGTATGAAAATGGTGTTAACACATAAAACCTCATAACCGTACCTCACATTCTAAAACCAGTTTTATGAAATACTACCTGTTGTACCCGGCGTTGCCCGGATAGTTTCTGAATATTTACCTTTAATATTTGCATTACCAGTTAGTTATGTGTGATGTGAATTTTTATAGAATTACTTTTTGATTTGCAGATTGATATGTTACGACTTATTATGCAGTTTTAGAATTATTTAGATGTGTTTGATTTCAAGTTTTAGATTATTTAATTTTCGAGTAAAACTTCTTCCTTATGGAAGCTCGAATCGACTGGGAAGTATTTGATCCTGTCAAAAATTAATGAGTGATAAATAACTTATATGCATTTAGCAGTCGCACTAATGATACGATGTACTGTCAATGAGACTGTCCCCCTCTCGCCCCCCCTCCCCTAAGAGATAAAAAATCTGGATTTTCACCATTCATCTCAGTGACCCAGAAAACTGTAGATTCGACACTGTTTTCGATTATTTTATATCTCACTTCCTCCCTCACCCGCACCCCAAAGGGGGCTGAACATAAACTTTTAAAAATGAAAACTATGGATTCGATAATATTCTGGATTATTTTTATACCACCCACCTTGCCCCCAGCCCATAAGGGTGATAGGGGTGTCTTACTCCCACGCGGTTTGTCTCCTGATACTAATTGATAAGTGAACCAAGTTTGGCGAAATTGCTCCAGTGGTTTAGGAGGAGATGTGTCATTTACACACACACACACACACACACACACACACACATATATATATATATATATATATATAAATTTTTATATGTGGTAAGAAGAAGAAGATATGATTTTTATACATAGTTTTTCAATTATTTTTATATCCCACCCCCTTCGCTCCCCACATGGACTTGCAAAAAATCCGGAGGATTACTATTCATCTCAGAGACCCTGAAATCTATGAATTCGAAACTGTTTTTAATTATTTATATATCTCACCGCCCCCCCTTGCTTCCCACCTAAAAGGTTATGAATTTGGACTTTAAAAATTTCTAGATTATTACTTTTCAACTCAGCGACCCCGAAAACTATGAATTCGACACTATTCTCGATTATTTATAACTACCCCCTGACCCTCTCCCTTGAGGGGGATAGGTATGGTTTACCCCCACAGTTATCGCCTCCCGATAGTAAGTAATACGTGTACCAAGTTTGGTTGAAATTGCTCCAGTGGTTTAGGAGATGTGTCATTTACACACACACACACACACACACACACTCTCTCTCTCTCTCTCTCTCTCTCTCTCTCTCTCTCTCTCTCTCTCTCTTCCATTTTTAAATATAGTAGGATTTTTATACTTCATCCTCTTTCCATCCCCGCCCAAAGGATTCCTATGAGTGCCTTACCCAACAGTTTATGTTTTCCAGATATTAGGTCTTATTTGTACCAATTTTGGTTGGCAGCTATGCCCAAACGTACATGCATAATCTCGCTGCTCTAGAATTCTGGAGCTGACATTGCCATGGTTACGGCAGATCATTTCTTTATCCGATTCCTAGAGCAGGGGTAGTGTGGTGCCAATATCTCCGTAACGGTTGGTTTCAGGGCCTTTAAACATGGTTTTCGGACCCGCAGGTCTTACCGAGTTTTGTTCTTTGCTTCAAGAGGATTAAAATGAGCTTTGTCTCATCCTTATACGACAAATTTGATATTTTGCCTATATCAGCCTATTCTTTTTATATCTCTCCCCCCCCCTTGAATTTTTCGTAAATAAAATGCAGCCCATGTCACTCACTGGCAATGTAGCTTTCTATAGGTGAAGAAATTTTTAAAATCGGTTCTGTAGTTTTTGAGTCTATTCGTTACAAACAGACATACACATTTTTCCTCTTTATTATATTAGTATAGATTTCACCTCTACGACCAGTCCAATACATTTAAGGGACTGAGATTCATTTTTCAAAGAATAAATTGCTAGGTTGTATCATAGAGCAGAATATAGGGAAGTACCAACGAAGATATAATAATAATAATGTTATTTGCTTTACGTCCTACCAACTACCCTTTAACGGTTTTCGGAGATGACGAGGTGCCGGTATTTAGTCCCCCAGGAGTTCCTTTACGTGCTAGTAAATATACCGACACGAGGCTAACGTACCTGAGCACCTTCAAATACCACCGGACTGAGCCAGGATCGAACCTGCCAAGTTGGGGTCAGAAGGCCAGCACCTCAACCGTCTGAGCCACTCAGCCCGGCACCAACGAAGAGCTTAGTCTCTGTACCTCTATGAAGTTCATGTTTTCCGCGTGTCCAGTCTACTATTCCTTGATACTCTAAGTTCCATGATTTTCGTACATCCAGACAATTTCTTAAGAGCTTTGGTATCAAACATGACGTCAACACATGAAACCTTCTATCCGTCTATCACATATTATGACAAGTTTTATTTTATTAACGATTCGACAGTATAACAACCTCTGCGACCCGACCGAAATGTTGGTACTGATCAGTGGAGGCGTATATATTTGTACAGCGAACAAGCAAACTTATTTTTGATTTTGTTGATGTAGATTTGAAAAGATCAACTGATTGCCAGGGAATATGAGCTGGAACAAATAAGGCCCCCGTGTAAGAACATAAACTAAAATTAAAATTTTAAATGAAACACAGCAACAATAACAACAACAACAACAACAACAACTCTTAAACTACAAAATATTTAGTCAAATATCAATAAACAACACAATAAGGAAACGTACAACAACTTCACTTGACTCATAATAATTAACGTGTAATATAAATCCTACTAGTTTGAAAAATATACCCAGGCAGGGCATGGAGAAATTTTATGTCAAGACACGTTACGTAACCTATCCATAACGAATGCTGTGGAATAGATCGGGTCCTCCGCCGGCGTCGTGGTGTAGGGGTAGCGTGCCTGCCTCTTACCGGGGGGCCTCAGGTTCGATTCCCGGCCGGGACAGGAATTTTTACCTGTACCTGAGGGCTGGTTCGTGATTAGAATTGAGGAGCTATCTGACGGTGAGATAGCGGCCCCGGTCTAGAAAGCCAAGAATAACGGCCTAGAGGATTCGTCGTGCTGACCATACGACACCTCGTAATCTACTGGCCTTCGGGCTGAGCAGCGGTCGCTTGGTAGGCCAAGCCCTTCAATGGCTGTAGTGCCATGGGGTTTGGTTTGTATTTTAGATCGGGTGCTATATGATGTAATTTTAAGACAATAATTATTTAAGACTACTTTTTCATTGTTCGATGCAGATAAATAGAAGTTTGTATTCACACTTAAGAAATCCGAATTTTTTGTGTAAGACTACTTTGCCATCATTTGTTACAGATAACAAAACGTTTTTATTCAAACTTACGAAATTTGAATTTTCAAATTTGGTTTAATTTAAAATGTCACATTTCAATCATTACAATTTATTATAAAAAATTTAAAATTAATGTTACCTTCGTATTCAATCGGAAGTCTGTAAAATGAGAAGGGAAATCTTTGTTATTTTTATGTAACACTATCAGAGGGTAGATCCTGTGACAGAAATAACAATATCCTGTAGAGGTGCTTATGATTTCTCTTACAAGTCATTAAAGTAATCATGGCGAATTTGACATATGGTTGTTTCGATTCGAAGGTCATGGTACCACACAATATAGTTTAATTTCAGGAATAAACTTTTTTCAATTCTGATTCTTTGTTTGATTTCAACATCTGGATCGCATTCATGTTTTAGTGAGCATTCTAGGTACTTTAGAAGTGATATCCTTTCATTAGCTGGATAACAGCTTGAGGGTTTACATATTTATTATTATTATTATTATTATTATTATTATTATTATTATTATTTGTGTGTACACGCCTACTAAGGACCACGTTATTTCAGCTGTCTTTGTCCAATGCTTCTTCATTCATTGCCGTTATTGCTCTTTCCTTCCCTCCGTCCACGTCCTTCCCGTCTTCAACTTTGGCCTTTCCTGAAAACCCTGGTAGTCTTTTAGTTTCCTCCTGAGTAGGTTAAATTCTTGTATTTCTTCATAATTGATCCCAATCTCTTGTAGGTCCCTTTCCACCTTCCTGAATTTGAGTAAAGGTCTGGTTCGATAATCGTTTTGATTCTATACTTAGCAAGTTGCCTTAAAATGCAATTTTCCTTCTCTGCATGACATCAGAGATCTTCTGGACATGAATATACAGTTCATGGTTATGCCGACGTCTTTATTCATCTTTGTATTTAACTGGGCTCAGAATTTTTCTTAACATATTTTTCTTTTATTTCCAAGGCCGTTCATGTTCATAGCAAGGCATTCCGCTGCATGAAAATCCTCTGGAAGTATGGCAGTGCAATAATGTCTGAGTTTTGCGTTCAAGGATATGGACTTTTGGTTGTAAACGTCTTTGGTCAGTTGATAAGCCATTTCCATTTTATTCATGCTCGACGCAAAAACTTGTTTTTCAGAGATGTTTGGTTCTATCCACTCACCAAGATATGTAAAATTATCTGTCCGTTTGATTGGCTCCTTGTTTACTTTTAGTTCTCTTGATGTTATTTATGAATTGCGTTTTCTGAAAAGAGATCTGGAAACCTGCATTGTGTCTTGAGGTGCCTAATTTGCTTTGTAGCCATGTTCTTTCTTCTCCTTCTTATATTGCTTTGAATTCTTCTTCAGTGAAAAGGACAGCAAAATCAGGATAGCCCAAGATACCACAGCCCTAATCGGACTTTGGCGTACCAAGTGACCGCTGTTCAGCCAGAAGATAATCCAGATTACGAGGTGACTTGTGACCAGCACTACAATAGGCCGTTATTCTTGGCTTCCTAGACCGGGCATATCAGGATAGATTTACTTTATATCCTTAAGAAAATCGGAATTTTGGACCACGTGCATTTACTAATTACCACTAGTTAATAAACTCATGCGCTGAATGGTCAGCGTCGACTCCAACCATGTATGGAGGGATGCAATCACTATTGCGTGTTTCTGTGGTTGGTCGTGTAATGTGTTGTCTGAATAAGAAGAGGAATGTGTTGGGACAAACACAACTACTCAGTCCCGGGCCAGAAGAATTAATCAGAGGCGATTAAAATCCACGACCCACCTGGGAATCGAATCCGGGACCGTAAAACAAGACCAAATCCACTTATGTGACACAGTTCGCATCCGCGACCCCACAGATGTGGGAAAAGGGGTAGAAAAAGAAGAAGAACAAGAAGAAAGAAGAATAAACTATTGTACCTAGGCCTAATGCAGATTTTTTAATATTTGAAGGGTCTTTTTGTGCTTTACTTTTGTAAGTTATAAAGCCAACGAATAAATGAACATATGATAATGGAGTAACTTAGAGAAAATAGTAATTTGGAGACGTGAGAGACGATGTTTGGGATAAAACCACAATTCCCATGAAGTAAACGGAAGTTCACCTATAAATATCCTAATATAGACTAAGGAAGCACACTGCACATGCATTATTACGCTCAGAGTACCATCATAATTCAAGCATTAACTACTCCTGTGAGCACGACAGTTACTTGGCTAAGGTTTCGTTCTAAGTATTACGTTTATGCTCCACTTCCCTCGGGATGATGGAAGATGCTGCCTTGTACCAATAACTCGACATGGCAGATAATTCAATGAAATGTAGAATTCTTGTGCAAAGAAGCGAACTGCTCCTTCTTTGAGGTGAAACTCTGGTTAAATTACTGAGCTAATAATATTAGTTACTGCTAGTTAAGCGGGTTTGTTATCTCCCAGCTGAGAAGCTCCTTCCGCCTTCGCAAATTTGAGTGTCTGTGTGTGTCGCTTCTCTCAGGACCTCTCTCTATGAGTAAACACTGCGTTGCAAGTAGACAAGGGAAGTATTCGGGTAGCGTACCCGTGAGCTTGCTTTTGGGAGATGGTGGGTTCCTAACCCACCGTCGGCATCCTGAAGATTTTTACAACAAGCAAATCCCGGGACAAAAATGAAAAAGGAATGAAAAGACTGCAAATCAAATCCTCTACGGCCGTATATATTTACACCAAGCTTATTTTGCATATCAATATGAATGAAATATCTCCAAAAATACCAGAATTCCACAATCAAACATGAAATCTTGATTTTGGAGGAATGAAAGATGATGAATTCCAGAGTTAAACGCACTACGTTGGAGAGACTATTTATTTTTATATCCGGCCATCGTTACCTTCCTGAATTAACCTGGTTGTTATTTCTGATTTACACTGAGTGAAATCTACAGTCAAGTGTCTTTCCACAAGTGGATATCTCTTTCCCAAATTATCCCATTGCTTTACGAGGAATTAAACCTACTATGAGATCTTGGACGCAAGAAAGTTATCATTAGGTAATACCAAGATTACGCCGTAGAAGTTGAGGAATCTTTGTGACAGTCTAAACATTTCTTAGCTTGCCATTAGGTTTCACGGTAAAAATCAGTAAGTTATATATCTCACCCTATGACAGACTAACAGCCTTCGAGGGGTAGAGAATTTCAACGTCAGAAAAATTGTTCTGGGCCATGAAGTCGCTTATGCTGTAGCTCGCTCTGTGAAACGGTAGTTAAATGCTATCTCGAGAACCAGAGTTAGCGGATTCAAACTCGGTCGACTTTTCAAGGGTGAAGAAAGGTTTATTGGGTACTCCATGACGTACGAGGTCATCATTGATTTTTTTGGACATTTATACCGAATGAATGACAACAGATAACTAAACATATCTTCAAATATCTTTGGAACAAGAAGTCAACAATAACCTGGATTCATGAAGTCAAGGAAGTTGTGTAATGAAACAACATAAAGGAAGAAGAATCAAGAGAATTTTTTTAGAAATAAAGTGTTAAAAATGGAAGGATTCGAAGATCGCGAGAGAAAGAAAACAGGCTGAGAATGGTCCGAGGAGGTGAAAAGGAGGGATAGGGAGCAGACGGAGGAGTATTGGAGAAATAAAATGGAACAACAAAGGATGAAGCACTGAAAATGTCTTGTTGTCCCTAAAACACTCTAATGGAAATAATAATAATACGGTATACTTAAGTATTTTCTGTTACTCTTACTGGAGCTTTGGGCATCCGTGAAACGCCGCCATCAAATTCTCCAGGTGTACATCGCAATCATGTAGTCTTCTACCACCGCCATCTTTCAGGTATGGGCCACTACATGTTCGAGCACAATGTGACTTACAAGGGCCTACTGATCGTTGAAGGTTTCACCGGGCTTTCTTAAACTGTGACCTATACATTATTTTTTCCAACATTTTATTTGAATTCGGTTAGCTGTCGTTTTGTTACCTAAAATAGTTCTTCATTTGACACAACATCTGGTCATCTTCTCTTGATAATTCCATGTAGACAGTTCATTTGCAGTCTTATGAGTAATTTTCTATATTTCTCAGCCGTCTGTTTTAAAGTAGGGTGTGAATTGCCTGCGCAGTTCATGTCACGTAGAAGTGAGTTTGTATTCAAGAGATGGAGGCTTCAAACCAAACTGTCGACAGCCTTGAAGAGAGTATTCCATGATTTCCCCATTTCCATCCTGGGCAAAATTCGGGAGATAAACCTTAGTTAAGGCCATGGTCACTTAATTCCCAGTCCAAGTGCTCTAATATTCCATTGTTGCCATAAGATATGTCTGTTATGTATGCGACTAAAACTGATAGGAATGAAACTGCCAAATTATGCTATACCGCAATATATTTCGATTACTTCACACACTGTACACAGTTCGGTATCCTCTTTAATAATAATAATAATAATAATAATAATAATAATAATAATAATAATAATAATAATAATAATAATAATAATAATAATAATAATAATAATAATAATAATAATAATAATAATAATTCTCGAATAAAGATGATCGAAAAGCAAGAAAGAAATATCCTCAGGAAAATCCAAGGACAAAAGTTCGAGAATGGAATATGGATGAAAAAGTAATCACATGAAAACTATCAAGTTAAAGAAAAAATTATATATACAATCAGGAAACGGCCATTACAATATTATGATCACTTGTATTGAATGGATGATAGCAGGCTCCAAAAGAAAATTTTTAACTTGACCTTATCAACGAAAAATCCCAATAATGGGCTTAAAAAATCAGTGAAGACCTAAATAAAATTGGCTTCAAAGAAGAAACCATTCAAGATAGAATAAAATTCATAATCTCGATTCACAAACACAAGTTTTCTGTAAATCCCACCCGACTAAATATAGGATAGACTGAACAACGTAAAAAGGAACACAAAGAAAAGATGAAGAGACACTGGGAAGAGAAGAAGAAAAATCAAGAAATTGCTAATAAGTTCAAATGCACTCCTTAGGTGGGCGTAACGAATCAAGAAATAATAATAATCATAATTAAACGAAATAGTTCGCGTAAGTCTATTTTTGTACTTGTGAAGATATTGCAAGGAGTGCCTTTTAAATACATGTATCCAAGAACTAGATCTTGATCACTTCCGGCTGAACTTAATAAATAGCTACTGGCTCCGCTCTGTGATTATCAGTCTTAGAGGAATGTGTTGGAAGGAAGGAATGAAGCAAGGAAGGTACCGTTCACCACGTCCGACTATAAATCAAGCAGATTAAATTTAACCTCCCCTCTATACTGGTGATAGGTAGCGAGGGATTTTTTTAATCCATGATAATAATAATCGAAGAGATCCCAAGCCATTACCGGTTTTGTGATGGAGGAAGGAGGGTTGGGCAGGAGAGTCTATAATCAGCTGACGGCCAGAACTAAGCAGGAGAAGGTGTGGGTTGGATGGATTTGGAATCCATCAGGTAATGGCGCTACTAGGGTGGTGTCAGGAGCAAGGAATGAAAAATTAGCATACGGGGGGAGGGACTGGCGAGGTGCCAAGGATAGGCGAGATTAAGGAAAGTGGACAACAGAGATTATTTCGAGATTGATATCTCCTCGCAATCTGGATGTACGCATTCTCCCATTTCTCTTTCAATAGCTGTGAGTGTTTTTCTTCGCCTCTCCCGTGAGAACGGACGTATAACCCAACAGCTGGTCTGCCTAGAGCCTTATTCTCATAGTACTACAAAGACTGGAAGACGTGGCGTATAATTTATCTTTGCTCTTCGAAAAGTTCGGTCATTTCATAACATCTGACCTAAACACATAGAATCCTGTGGACGTAAATACACATCGATTCCAGCTAAGCGTGACGATCGATCGGTGATTTTAAAATTTAGAACACATTTTAATGTTGCGAATATTCTTTTATGACTTTAGCCGCTTATCCTCAACCTTCCTCTGCCTTTTTAGATAAATCACATTAAACAAACAAACAAACAAACAAACAAACAAACAAACAAACAAACAAACAAACAAACAAACAAACAAACAAACAAACAAACAGACAAACACACAAACAAACAAACAAACAAACAAACGAACAAACAAACAAACGAACGAACAAACGAACGAACAAACAAAAAACAAACAAACAAACAAACAAACAAACAAACAAACAGACAAACAAACAAAGGCTACATAGCCCAAATTGTCTTTTGAAACGTTTGTGTGTAGAAGACTCACTATCGCAAAATAAAATGCTTTATATTGAATATTCTGCATTCTGGGCAAACATTTTTAGTGGGGTTTACCTTTATATTTTCTAAAATATTTCAGGTACCTTTCTCTTTGTCATTTTAAGTTTCTACTGTGTGTCAAACTACTATTTACTTTAATACGCATAATATAATAAAATAATTATATTCGGTATTTGAGAATCCAAGCAGCCTCTGGGCAACAGACAAATCTTAGTTTTGGGAATTTGTTCAGCGAGATGAATAACTCTACTACAAAAAAATATTAGTGTGACGATTATGAAAAAATGAAAACTATAAAAGTGTGAATTCTAAACTAAAAATAGAGTTACGTATCAGTATGGACTACATTATTGTTAGTTTTTAATATTTTATTGCATAGGGTAAGCCTTAAATTTTTTATTCGAACAATACTGAAATGATTCTAAAATATAAAATAACTGACTAAATAAAACGATATCCAATAAGGCCAACAGTACTATGATTAGATGAAATAAATAGTGTGTCCATAATAGGATTTTTCTTATTACTTTCTAGAATTTTCTCCCCTCTGATCAATGGACAACTCCGAAAACAAACAGAAAAAAATTAAATATAAGATGATTTATAATTGAATACACTTTTACAAAAACATAATCCAAAAATTGAATTTGTTAATGGAGACCCCCCACTCTGTACTTTGCAACATGCTGCACTGTTGGAAATTCATATACTTCACAAAAACGTCCATAGTTACATTATAAATGCATGTTAAGATTTGCCCTGTTTAAAAAAAAACATTGTCCTTTGACTTTGTTAGAAAAAGTGCCAATGTCCAGAAAAATCTTGATAACATATCGTTATCAAGTAGGCAGGGACTTCAAGATGGCTGACATAGATAGTGGTGATGTGTATACTGATCCTGCAAATTCAAGCAATTTGAAGGGTAAAAGGGCTAAACAGGGGAAACAGGAAAATGTAATTATAAAGAAGAAAGTATCTGGTGAAGCACACATTAATCACCAAGGCAAAGTGGTTGCTGCGCGAACAACTGGACCAGATTGCAGGTAAACATAACCATACTTTACACAGAATAACAACGATGTGCCTCATACAGCTAGCATTACATGTTATTTATTAATCTGTTACTTGTAGGTGCTCGAGATTGCAATGCTTCGTTAAAGTCAAGGCTGAAGAACGGGCCAATATTTCTATTATTTTCAGCAAACTAGCAAATAAAGACGAACAAGTTTCTCATCTGAGTGGTCTGATATAATTTCATGCTTCATACAGAAGGAGATCTCGAAAATATGGTCACACGGATAGTGAAGTTTATGCAGAAATAGGTGAGAAAAACAAAAAATGTGCAATCTTCTGCTATAAAGTTCGAGCATCAGACAAAGAGATCCCTGTTTGTGCTACGGCGTTTGCCTCTATTTTGGAATCACACGTGAACGGGTGCGAAGAATTCAACAGTCGCTGGTCAATACAGGATGTTCACCCAAGGATAAGCGAGGAAGGCATGATGACCGCTTTAGATAGACTCCTCCAGCAGTTAATGACGTGATTATTAATCACATCCAGTCTTTTAAAGTACGGCAATTTCATTAGTCTGGGAGAAGAAATCCTAACAGAATGTATCTTCCTGAAACTCTGACTGTGAGAGCAATACACAAACTCTTGTTGAAACCCCATAGACTGAATGTGTCATATCTCATTTACCTAAAAATATTTAAAGAGAAATTCAATATTTCACTTGGCCTACCAAGAAGTGATACATGTTCAACATGCGATTCACTACAACTTCAGATTGATTCGGCTAAAACTGAAGATGAGATCAACAGGTACAAAGCTGAAAAGCAAGTCCACCTATGTAAAGCTGTCCATCTATGTAAAGCTGATAAGTTTTTGAACTGAGGAGAAAGTTCAAACGTTTGGTTCTGATGAACAAGGTTACCTGCATCTCTTTTTATTTCATGCAAACCCTTCCTCTACCTCACATCAATAGTTGTGATGTGTTCTATGTCCGCCAACTGCGGTACTATGTATTTGGGATTCATGACATGGGGACGAAGATAGTCAGCATGAATGTATATGATGAAATGACTGCCAAGAAAGGCCAGAATTATCTAACTTCAATGCTACTTAAGCATTTCATTATATACGGCACCGGAACTGAAACATTGGTACTTATTAGCGACGGATGTTCAGGCCAGAACAAGAATCAAGTTACGATCCGATTCCTCTATGCTCTGGTTCACTTTTTCAAGGTGTTCAAAACTATAAAATACATATTTTCCATTAGAGGTCGTAGCTATCTCCTAAATGAACAAGATTTCAGTCACATTGAAGCTAAAATGAAGAGGCATACTGTAGAAATCCAAAGTGATTGGGAAAAATTGATCAAATCTGCTAGAGTGAACCCTTCGGCGTTTAATTTAGTGAATCTTAAACAAGATGACATTTTTGATATGGCACCGTCTCTATCTCGATATTTTCGTAAGCAGTGTAACCTATGAAGCTTAAAAGTGTGAGAATGGCAAAATATCTACAGATATATGAGATGTCTAGTGCGTTACACCTACAATGGGCTATGGGAAACACATTCTTGTACGCAATGCTCAAACCCACCCCACAACACTGAACCTTGTACCCAACTACTATGGACCACTAACACTGAAATCAGCGAAGTTGCAGGACATACGAAAACTGGCTTCGTTGCGTACAAAACCTCAGAACAGAGAATATTATATGAGTCTTGAAGCCGTAGTGAGTGTAGACAATGTTGACGTGTTATATGACATTGATCCTGATGATAATATCAGTGGTAAAGATGAAATGGCGTATGGCGTTTAGTGTCGGGAGTTTCCGAGGGCATGTTCGGCTCACCAGGTGCAGGTCTTTTGATTTCACCCCCGTGGGCGACCTGAGCGTCGTGATGAAGATGAAATGATGATGAAGATGACACATACACCCAGCTCTGGCGCCAGCGAAATTAACTAATGATGGTTAAATTTCCCGACCCTACCGGGAATCGAACCCGGGGCCCCTGTGGTCAAAGGCAAGCACGCTAACCATTTAGCCATGGAGCCCGACAATAGCAGTGGTGTTGAAGCACTACAATAAATCAGTGGACTGCAAAGCTTTATTTTCATGTATGATTTTGCAAAAAAATAACCAATGTCCAGTGATTTAATTTCATGTTTTTCACATTCAATACTATTTATAAATTTAATGTAAAGTGTACTGAGAAGGTAAATCAATGCTATAGTTTGATATAATATTACTTATGCAATAATTTAATGGAAAGAAGAGACTGGACACAGTTTTTTACTCTACTGAAAAATTCAATTTTTGGACAATGGCTGTTTTTTAAGATGTTTTCAATTTCACCTATCTCATAACAGTGCAAAACCTCTGCCGGCTGTTGCAGAGACGGCGTGGTCGCGGCTATACCGTGGCTCTACACCTCTGTATAAATGAGACGTAGAGGGCTGGTCACCGCCGTCGACTCTCCTCAGAATGGTTTTCCAAGGTTTTCCATTCTCCTGCACTACGGCGAATCGGCCATAAACCCCTCCCCTTCTCCATACCTCAAATCACCTTCTCAAATTTCCTTGGCCTGAAAGAGGACGTTACCCCTACAATAGCCCCGCCGTACCCTCTCAGGGTACTGAATGCAAACTTTTAGTAGTAGTAGTAGTAATAGTAACAACCTCAGCTTACCACGTCAATTTCAAGGATCTCGGTCAGCTCTCCAGCATGCCCGCAAACAAACTCGCCTGACTCAAAACAGTACCGACCCTACATTCATTATGAAATATTCAACAGAAATCCACATGCAAAAAATGTGACTCTGCTTATCTACAGAAAAAATATGGCATGAAAATTAGCCGCGAAGAAAATAGAAAAATGATCTCAGGTACCCTTTACTATTAAGACTTAACTATATCAAATTAAATACTTAACTTATTTAAAGACATCTCCGGTTCAGGACTATTTGGATCACAGGTAGTTAACTTACTCACAATGGATTTTTATTGAAATTGTTTGAAAACCTAACTGACACGAATATCGGATTTGTTTACGTAGAAAATATTCATTCGTCTAACGATCCGATGTCACGATACTCACTACATTTGAAAGCATTGTTCGCTGTCAAAGTATGTTAAATCTCGGGAGTAAGGCTCGAGATATTTTACATCTTGGCGACAGTTCATTGTGTCGTTACCTTGCCACATAAATTAGACAAACAAAGTCCTAAAGTCGAGGTGCGTTAACTCAAATATTATTTTAAGTACAATTCAACCTTGAATTCACTCCAGGTTGAAAACTAAGTTTTATCTTGAACTGCTGAAAATGTTGTAAGTCCAGTCGGACCTTCAAAATCCAAAGTGACGTGGATTTGGTCTCCGAAGGACCATAAGGCTGACAGTATAACTACGCATCAGTGCTCTTTTAGGAAAAACATAGACTGACGCTGACTATGAATAATTAATGAAATGTAGTTAATAAAGGCGTTATATTGTGAAAAATTCTGGTCGTAAACAAACCACTTTTATTTTAAAGATCGCACAACTTCTTTTCACTGTGTATACTTTCACAATTTACTTCTTCTTCTTAATATGCTTACCCTCCAGGGTTGGCTTTTCCCTCGGACTCACCTCTACCGCCCGAGGGCAGTGTCCTGGAGCTTCAGACTCTAGGCCGAGGGATACAACTGGGGAGAATGACCAGTAACTCGCCCAGGCGGCCTCACCTGCTATGCCTTGGTGGGGGATGGGATGATTGGAATGGAGAGCAAGGAAGAGGGAAGGAAGCGGCCGTGGGCTTAAGTTAGGTACCATCCCGCCATTTGCCTGGAGGAGAAGTGGGAAAATACGGAAAACCACTTCCAGGATGGCTGAGGTGGGAATCGAACCCACCTTTACTCAGTTGACCTCCCGAGGCTGAGTGGACCCCGTTCCAGCCCTAGTACCACTTTTCAAATTTCGTGGCAGAGCCACGAATCGAACCCGGGCCTCCGGGGGTGGCAGCTAATCACACTAACCACTACACCACAGAGGCAGCCTCACAATTAATTTACTGATGAATATTGAAGGACAGTTCATACCTTGGCGGAAAATTAACAAATGCATTCCACTGCACGTCCTGAGAACTATGCTCCTTTACTTGGTGTCCACTTCAACAGGTATTCACCATACATAAACCTCTAGGGAAGGAAAATCTGACTAACAGACACATAATAATTTCGTGTGACTATTTCTAGCCGAGTGTAGCCCTTGTAAGGCAGACCCTCCGACGAAAGTAGTCGGCATCTGCTTGTTATTGTGGTGGAGGAGTGTTACGTGTGGTTTGTGAGTTGCAGGGATGTTGGAGACAGCACAAAACACCCAGACCCAGAACCACTGCAGCTAACTAGTGAAGGTTAAGATCCCCGACCTAGCCGAGAATAGAACACCGGACCCTCTGTACCGAAGGCTAGTACGCTGACCATTCAGTCAACGAGTCGGAAGGCTAACAGATGTATCCTGGTAAATGACTGACAAATAATTTCGTCTCTTGTCTTAATACTTCTGATGAAATATTCTTGCAATCGTCCACTTATAACTTTATATTGAAGAATTAATCCTTATGTTCCTATTAGTTGATATCTACAGTGAAGCTTAGACAACGAGAGTGCAATATTGGAGTGGCTACAAATCCATAGAGGTATGAATAGTCGTCTTTCTCTATATACAACGTGAACCGAGTATAACATATGAGCGTTAGAGCATGTCATTTTATCAGCTGTTGATGTTAGCCAATCAAATCGCTGCGATTTAATATGGGCTTCATAAGGCGGTGTTGCTAAATCTATACGTGGCTTGGCCAGTCTTGAAAGCCATGTCGAGAAATGAGCATCAAACACTAACACACACTTGTTTTCAGCCAATACCACCGTAGCGTGCTTGCTGTGAGCCGAGCCCACCAGCAGGGAGGTCCTTGTTCAAATACCTCCTCTGGAGAAGTTTATTTCTTCTATTGGCGCTCTCAAGCTGGTCATAAGCCATATGAGATTTAGCAAAATCGCCTCGCAAAACCCGTCTGAAATCGCCCGCGTAGCGATCTCATTGGCTAACTTCTGCAGCTGATAAAATTATAATGGCGGAAATATCAACGTAAATTCTTTCAAATTACTTATCAGTATGCCCAACTATCTAACGCTCATATACCCTATTCACGTTGTTTTCAACCACCCTATATACATGTATTTTACAATCTCTAGTCAATGGCCGCAGTAACTTTAACATTTAGCATTTAAAAAAAAAATTAAATTTATGAAATGATACAGAGAGATTAGTTACTGTAGAGAGACTGCGATTGAATTTGACAAAACTGCCACATTAGAGAAGATATATGATGGCCGAATATTGGGATACAACCATACATCGTCCTCTATAACCTTCCTATATCCTTTCTGAAACGCTGTAGAGCGTTATGTCACTACGCACGCAACAATTATTTTACTCCGACAGGTAGACCAATATAATCAATCATTCTTATGGACTTCTAGCATGAGCAAAGAAATTCATATTTGACGTTTCCAGTTCATTCAACAGGAGGCTATCAATAATCCCTATGTCCATCTACAACCACGAAACTAAGGGTAACTGTTTAAGAAACATCGCAGACAATGAAAGATTGCTACATTTGATAACTGTGATCCGAATATATTATTCATTTGCCCATAAGACAACGACATATGTGGATCTAGCGTCTTTCCTTTCTTATCTTCCAAGCGTTTACAGTAATAAATATCATTATGAAAGAGTGTATCTGCCATCTTCTTTGGGACATGAAGTATATACTAATATATTGGCCCATGCTGTGTTAAACGCAGAGACTTTGCCGCTAGTCTCTAACCAAGATGAGAGAGGTTCCAGACTTAGTCGATGCGTGTGAGATTCTTTTAATTGTTTGATGACATAATAGTCTCTTAAATTTCCCTTCTTGCTTGGGACCTTCGCTACCTGATGCCGGCGAAAACTGCTGTAGTTTTCAGTGATTCAATTTAACTTCCCCCGAAAAAAGGCTGAAATATTAATTACAAAATGTAACTATTTTAATCTGCTTAATTTACTGAGTAATTTGAAGAAAGAGACACTCAATAGAAACTGAGAAATGAATAAATAACAATTTTACTGGCTTTACGTCCCACTAACTCCTTTTTCGGCTTTTGGAGACGCCGAGCTTCCGGAATGTTATCCCGCAGGAGTTCTTGTACGTGCCAGTAAATCTACCGAAACGAGGCTGACTATTTGATGACTTTCAAATACCACCGGACTGAACCTGGATCGAACCTGCCAAATTGGGGTCAGAAGGCCAGCGCCTCAACCGTCTGAGCCACTCAGCCCGGCAGAAAAAAATTAAAGATGTACACTTTGAATGAAATGTGGTACACCAAGATGGAAAGGGAAGTGATGGATAAGCACAAAATCATTTCAAGGAAAAACATAATAGCTTACATGGAAATGAAATGAATCACACTATACCGGCCTACTATGCCGCTAGTCTCTAACCAAGATGAGAGTGATTCCAGACTTAGTCGATGCGTGTGAGATTCTTTTAATTGTTTGATGACATAATAGTCTCTTAAATTTCCCTTCTTGCTTGGGACCTTCGCTATCTGATGCCGACGAAAACCTCTGTAGTTTTCAGTCATTCAATTTAACTTCCCCAAAAAAGGCTGAATTATTAATTTAAAATGTAACTATTATACTACAACCGTAATGTGCTCTGATGTACGAAGTAACCCTTGTTCAGCCCGAAGGCCTTCAGATGACGAGGTGGTGCACGGTCAGCGCGACGGAACATTCTCGGTCGTTATACTAGCGTATACCGAAACGAAATGTGCGATTGATGCACTGTATCTAGAGAATGAAATTACACTCAGTCATTCTCGAAAATGCAGTCCATTCAGATCTTCCATCAATAAAAAAAGTGCGGCTTTCTTAGATGTTTGCGTTTATTAAACAGAACAACGCCTATTGACACAAAAGTAACTCAGGGATTAGAAACACAATTACAGTGGGTCACAAAAATTTGGAATATACACAGCTTCCTTCAAAATGTTGTTTTTGTAGCACTAAGTTCATGTTCCATAATTGACACATACATACATACATACATACATACATACATTACACACATTATCATTATAGACTGTTATGCCTTTCAGAGATCAGTCTGCAAGCCTCTGAGAATTCACTAAACGTCGCCACAATCCTCGATTTACAACTAGTGTTGTGGCTTCATTTAGTTCTATACCTCTTATCTTTAAATCGTTAGAAACAGAGTCTAACCATCGTCGTCTTGGTCTCCCTCTACTTCTCTTACCCTCCATAACAGAGTCCATTATTTTCCCAGGTAACCTATCCTCCTCCATTCGCCTCACATGACCCCACCACCGAAGCCGGTTTATGCGTACAGCTTCATCCATCGAGTTCATTCCTAAATTAGCCTTTATCTCCTCATTCCGATTACCCTCCTGCCATTATTCCCACCTTTTTGTACCAACAATCATTCTTGCTACTTTCATGTCTGTTACTTCTAACTTATGAATAAGATATCCTGAGTCCACCCAGCTTTCGCTCCCGTAAAGCAAAGTTGGTCTGAAAACAGACCGATGTAAAGATAGTTTCGTCTGGGAGCTGACTTCCTTCTTACAGAATACTGCTGATCGCAACTGCGAGCTCACTGCATTAGCTTTACTACACCTTGATTCAATCTCACTTACTACATTACCATCCTGGGAGAACACACAACCTAAATACTTGAAATTATCGACCTGTTCTAGCTTTGTATCACCAATCTGACATTCAATTCTGTTGAATTTCTTACCTACTGACATCAATTTAGTCTTCGAGAGGCTAATTTTCATACCATACTCATTGCACCTATTTTCAAGTTCCAAGATATTAGATTGCAGGCTTTCGGCACAGTCTGCCATTAAGACCAAGTCGTCAGCATAGGTCAAACTGCTTACTACATTTCCACCTAACTGAATCCCTCCCTGCCATTTTATACCTTTCAACAGATGATCCATGTAAACTACGAACAGCAAAGGTGAAAGATTACAACCTTGTCTAACTCCTGTAAGTACCCTGAACCAAGAACTCATTCTACCATCAATTCTCACTGAAGCCCAATTGTCAACATAAATGCCTTTGATTTATTTTAATAATCTACCTTTAATTCCATAGTCCCCCAGTATGGCGAACATCTTTTCCCTCGGTACCCTGTCATATGCTTTCTCTAGATCTACGAAACATAAACACAACTGCCTATTCCTCTCGTAGCATTTTTCAATTACCTGGCGCATACTGAAAATCTGATCCTGACAGCCTCTCTGTGGTCTGAAACAACACTGGTTTTCATCCAACTTCCTCTCAACGACTGATCGCACCCTCCCTTCCAAGATGCCAGTGAATACTTTGCCTGGTATACTAATCAATGAGATACCTCGATAGTTGTTGCAATCCTTCCTGTTCCCTTGTTTATAGATAGGTGCAATTACTGCTTTTGTCCAATCTGGAGGTACCTTACCAACACTCCACGTTAATTTTACTACTCTATGAAGCCATTTCATCCCTGCATTCCCACTATACTTAACCATTTCAGGTCTAATTTCATCTATTCCCGCTGCCTTATGACAATGGAGTTTATTTACTATCCTTTCCACTTCCTCAAGCATAATTTCACCAACATCATTTTCCTCCTCCCCATGAGCTTGGCTGTTTGCAACACCACCAGTATGCTTTCCTTTTACATTGAGAAGATGTTCAAAATATTCCCTCCACCTCTCCAGTGATTCCCTGGGATCTATTATGAGTTCACCTGAATTACTCAAAACACTGTTCATTTCCTTTTTCCCTCCCTTCCTAAGATTCCTTATTACTGTCCAGAAAGGTTTCCCTGCTGCTTGACCTAGCCTTTCCAGGTTATTACCAAAATCTTCCCATGACTTCTTTTTGGATTCAACAACTATTTGCTTCGCTCTGTTTCTTTCATCTACGTAAAAATCCCTGTCTGCCTCGGCCCTTGTTTGGAGCCATTTCTGATAAGCCTTCTTTTTACATTTACAGGCTGCTCTCACTTCATCATTCCACCAAGATGTTCGCCTTTTCCCATCTTTACACACAGTTGTTCCTAGGCATTCCCTTGCTGTTTCTACTACAGCATCCCTATATGCCACCCATTCACTTTCTATATCCTGAACCTGCTTACTGTCTACTGTTCGAAACTTCTCACTAATCATATCCATGTACTTCTGTTTAATTTCCTCGTCCTGGAGATTTTCTACTCTTATTCGTTTGCAGACAGATTTCACTTTCTCTACCCTAGGCCTAAAGATACTTAGTTCACTACAGATCAGGTAGTGGTCTGTATCATCGAAAAATCCGCGAAAAACTCGTACATTCCTAACAGATTTCCTGAATTCAAAGTCCGTTAAGATATAGTCTATTATGGATCTGGTACCCCTAGCCTCCCATGTGTAGCGGTGAATAGCCTTATGCTTGAAGAATGTATTCGTAACAGCTAAACCCATACTAGCATAGAAGTCCAGCAAACGCTTCCCATTCCCATTAGCTTCCATATCTTCCCCACATTTACCAATCACCCTTTCGTATCCTTCAGTTCTATTCCCAACTCTAGCATTGAAATCGCCCATTAGCACTATTCTATCCTTGCTGTTCACCCTGACCACGATGTCACTCAATGCTTCATAAAACTTGTCAACTTCATCCTCATCTGCACCCTCACATGGTGAATACACGGACACAATTATTGTCCTAATTCCTCCCACTGACAAATCTACCCACATCATTCGCTCATTTACGTGCCTAACAGAAACTATGTTGCGTGCAATTGTATTCCTGATAAAGAGCCCTACCCCAGACTCTGCCCTTCCCTTTCTAACACCTGTGAAGTACACTTTATAATCTCCTATCTCTTCCTCATTATCTCCCCTTACCCGAATATCACTTACTCCTAGCACATCCAGATGCATCCTCTTTGCTGACTCAGTCAGTTCTACCTTCTTTCTTCCATAAGCCCCATTAATATTGATAGCTCCCCATCGAATTCCATTTCGTTCGCCAAGTTGTTTCCAAGGAGTCCCTCGCCTGTCAAATGGGAGTGGGACTCCATTACTCCCATAGGTCCGAGGCTTGCTTAAAGTGTTCTGAGCTCGGTTAATTCATGAAGTAGAATGCTGCCCTAGTTGCACATAGTCCAAGTGAGGATCTCTCCTCTAACGGGCTATCGACCACCGGTGAATTGTATAGTCCTAGCCGCCTGAGCACAATGAGGGCCACGACTCAGAATATGTCCGAGATGCCCACTCCCATTCCATAGCAACTGGTATCCCGACTCTCAGGACCACTTACTAGGGCACTCAGCAGTTGCCCATGGTTCCCGAACTAGGACGTGACTACAGTAACCCACAAACATGAAAAAGAAGATAAAAATATATATCAACTGAATTACAATGATCTTTTTCGCATGATCCTAGTGCAAATACTGTCATTTGACATTTTGAATGTTGTCACTACTGAGTACTAGGATATCATTGTGAAGGTTGATGTTTACGTTTCGTTTCCCTTCATACGTACTACATTAGGACTTTCTCATTAGTACTCTGTGGCATATTAATTAAGAAATGCATTGAAATTCGGAGATATTCCGGTTGAAATGATTACACCACAGCAGTATAACAACGGAGTAAAATTAAAACATGGAAACAACAACAACAACAACAACAAAAATACGGTACACCAAAAAATTTCATAAAAACCAAATATTTAAAAAAAATATGTCCAAATAAGGAACTTCACGGGAACAAAAGAAAAACAAAAGTGAAATACATTAAGAAACAGGACAGGAGCTTGTAGTTAAAGTGATATAGTCAACATGTACTATAAATCAATAATAAAAAAGCAATCACAAAGAAATTAATATGAAATTTCCAGAAAATGAATTAAAATATTCCCTTAGATCCTACGTAATGTAATAACAACGATACAGACGCTTAGGCATTAACCGAGAATTTACACACAACCGAAATAAAAGAAGTGTACTACAATTACAAGGAAATAAAAAAACTCTCTCTCACACATTAAATGTATCCAACACCTGGTCGTGTTCCTATGGACTGAACAGGCTGGGGACGTTACCCTACCGGACTGTACGAATGTTTGCATGACGTTTTCACGCACATCTACAGTATGATATATTTGCAGTGCATTTTCTTTTACACACTGGAATAGGAAAATGAACACAACGAAATATGTTTTCTGAGAATGTGAGAATATCTTAATTTACTTCAGATGGAATTCGGAATGTAAATTCCGAGTCATGATGTGTGTATCGTTGAAGAGAGGATCTAACACCCAATATAATTGCATAATTGTGGTAGACATAGAAAAATTGGGGCTGAAGTTACGTAACGGCTAATTATAAAATCAATCAATCAATCAATCAATCAATCAATCAATCAATCAATCAATCAATCAATCAATCAATCAATCAATCAATCAATCAATCAATCAATCAATCAATCAATCAATCAATCAATCAATCAATCAATCAATCAATCAATCAATCAATCAATCAATCAATCAATCAATCAATCAATCAATCAATCAATCAATCAATCAATCAATCAATCAATCAATCAATCAATCAATCAATCAATCAATCAAACATGTTCCACGTATGGCTGGGAGGGGTGACAAGTCTTAAGGAAAATAACGGATGGGAAGATCATTGTGACATACGTCGTATTATTTCTTCACTGACGATTTAATGTAACAACAATAGCGAGAATGATAATCCCATTACTTTGAACTGATGACATCTTTAAGATCAGGCTACATACCATCCAAAATTAGTGTAACAGAACCATGTGCTCACATTCGGGCTTGTAACTCCGGGACTAATGACTCGAAGATTAGACATAGCATTTGGTTGGAAAGGTGGGACGTGAGAAAAAATATCATAATCCGTGCTCCTCATTTAAATACGCGGGGATGAACACAAAAAGTTAAAGGAAGGTGCAGAAGAATTAAGAAAGTAGAGCATTTGATGTGATGTTCACATAAGAGAAGTTCCGAAAGTTCCCACCAAAAAGCACGGTAGGGAGCGTCGCAAAATCTTTTAGTTGGAATTAATTAACATGATCAGTGACTTTATCCTCTAAATATAAACCCGACACGCCATGTAGGGTACCGTCACAAAACTCCTTCTATTTTGAGATAAGACGGTTGCCTTACAACCTCTAATGACAAAGTTATGCGGGGATAAAAATGGAAGAATATCTCAACTTTCTTCATATGGAATTCGGGATGTAAATTTCGAGTCATGATGTGTGTATCGTTGAGTAGATGATTTAACACCTTATATAACGGCATCGTTGTGGTAGACATAGAGAAATTAGGGCTGAAGTTACACACCAGCCATAATTACGAAATCAATCAATCAATCAATCTATCAATCAATCAATCAATCAATCAATCAATCAATCAATCAATCAATCAATCAATCAATCAATCAATCAATCAATCAATCAATCAATCAATCAATCAATCAATCAATCAATCAATCAATCAATCAATCAATCAATCAATCAATCAATCAATCAATCAATTTTATTTTAAGTTTATTTATTTATAGAACTGATAATATGGGCTTTTGGGCTTATGCCGTGTCAAGAAAGAAAGGTGAAATTCTTTACGTTTAGCAGAGAACCATCTTCAGCATCTTCTGAAGAAAATCTCAACTGTTCGCGAGGAGGACTTTTAAAAATGAGTGTTTGAATTTAATAATGCATTACTTTTGGAGCTGTAGTGGTACGCTAATTCGTCACCAGGTGTCTCGCTGTGTGCTGGCACAGCGCTCAAGCGGGAGCTGATAACAACATTAAGCTCCAAATAAGATGCTCTATCAACCCGTGTGTGCGTGAGAAGTAACATAGACGAATCAGCGACGATTGTGGTTGAGCAAATAAATAGAAACTAATAAAATAAAATGCAACGAAAGAAATCAGGATAGAACAGAGTTGAAAAAGGAAAGAAAGTGTGCGTAGAAAACCAGAGGACAAAGGATAATCATGTGTACACACGTATGAACGTATGACACGTAACATATAACACACCATCTGGTGATGACGAACGTACGGATTTGGTAAACACCGGAACGAAATAACAATATAGAAAGGACAGGGAAGAGAACTACCTACGTAAATCGCTAATGGCTGGCAACCACGTATTACTTAATTGATAGCCAGTGTCCCTGTTGAAATTGTTAGGATTTTTACGTATCTCCATAGCTTTCCGTATAATCCTAGACCTGTAGTGTTTAGTGTGGGTAGGAGCTCGAACATTTTGGAACACGACGTCATGACCCGACGATAGGGCGTGCTCAGCTATTGCTAACTTGTCTGGCCGATTGAGAAAGATATTTCTTTGGGGTTTCTTGATGCGAGTCCCAATGGATCGGCATGTTGGCCAATGTATACCTTGAAGCAATTACAGAGAATTTTGTATACCCCAGGGTGTAATAGTGGGGGAAATTTGTCCTTGTTCTTAAATAAACTGTGAGCAATTTTAGTGACGGTGCCAAACACGGTTGTTATCTAGTGCTTGCGGAGGACCTTGGCAATACGGGCTGTGGTCTTGTGAACATAAGGCGGTTAGGCAGTTACTTTCACTTCTCCTTTGCGCGAGCTTTGCTTACTTGTCCCTCCGGGATGCAGGGCTCTATGAATCTGTACATCGTAGTAACCATTACCCTTGAACACGACTGTGTCCATTTCCTCCTGGATATTTGATGACTCACAAATTCGTGTCGCTCTCGTGGTGAGTGTCATGAGAATGCCCTATTTTTGTGCTGGATAGTTATGAGAATCTGCATGGAAGTAGCGATTTGTGTGGGTAGACTTACGATAGACGGTATGTCCTAAAGAGCCGTCCGGCTTCTTTCTTCCCAGAACATCCAAGAAAGGAAGGCATCCGTCCGACTGCATCTCCCTAGTGAATTTATTTCAAGGATGTTGCTGATTTCAGTGGTTTCTCAGGTCCTTCTGGCCACACCACAATTGTGTCATCAACATACCTCCATCAAATCATAGATTTGATGGGGGCCGAAGCAGTAGCCTCCCTCTCCAAATGTTCCTTAAATAAATTAGCCACTACAAGCGACAGTAGACTTCCCGTAGCCAGCCCATCCGTCTGTTTGTAAAATTGCCCACCCCGCAAGAAGTAGCTCCAAGTCATGCAGTGAGAAAGTAGCTTAGTAATGTCCTTAGGGAATAGATGCTGAATGAGATATGACCGAGTCAATCGGCACTTTAGTAAACAATGACTCCATATTGAAACTCACCCTGTCTAAGTTACATCATGTTTCATCATGTCTAAAAGTACGGGCAGTGAAAGCATCAATGTTAACTTTATTTATTTAATTTTGGTATTTTAGATGTAGTTAATGAGTAAGTACAACGTCACTATTTTAACTATTTATTTATTTATTTATTTATTTATTTATTTATTTATTTATTTATTTATTTATTTATTTATTTATTTATTTATTTATTTATTTATGTAATGCCGTGACAGTTTTCCTGCACGGTGCAATTCAGTTCTTACTGTCACTATCATCGCCCGCAAACTCTATTGATTTGTCTTCCTAAAACATGTCTTTCATTTCATCCGGTCAGACTTCCATCATCCGGCTCCTTGGCCTTCGGGTCTGAAAGCTTTGGGTTCGATTCCCAGCCGGGTCGGACATTTTAATCTTAAATAGTTATTTCCCTTGGCTCGGGGACTGGGGTTTGTTCTGTCCCCAACATTTCTAAAAATCGCACACCACACACAACACTATCCTCCAATACAAAAACATGCAGTTTCCGTAAAGGGCAGGGCAGATACTGCCCACCCTCGTTGAAGGATCTCTCCTACTAAAGCTGCAGCAGGCTAGGAATAGCCACACGAAATTATTTGTAGACTTCCATCGCGTGGTGTCGTCACGTAAACCCACTTTTCTCTCACAACAACAACAATAATAACAGCAAAATACTGGCAAGAACATCGACAACACTATCTTACTATCAAAACCACCGGAAGCCGAAACGACCTTCACTTTACATGAGTGAATTTCAGACAATCTTAAAGAAAAAACGAAGACTGAACTCCGTCAGAGAGTGACGAGCTGTTGATTAACTTTACAAACACGAGACCGTCGTTTACATGGTAATCAAGCTTTTAACTGCCTTGAGCACGGTGCTGCATCAAGTAGTCGGCGGATAGGTGGACCAGAGCTCATTTCCTGGCACACTCTCTGACCCCTCTTCTGAGCGCCTCACAGAGCCAATTACAAAACTGAATACACTGTTTTTGTCACGATCAATTTAACATCCCTCCCGTGCAATTTCAGTACAAAACGTGCAGCAATGACAGATACTGGACTCGGACGACATTTAAGGAAATGAACAGCGTATGAAGTTTGTGTTTCGTTATCATGTGATTGTATGTGTGAGATCGTTTTATCAAGCTCCAAAATGTCTAAATATTAAGATAGTTTACTAAAAGCATCTTTGGAAAAACTGGACGGATTTGATTCATTTTTGTTTTATTCTCTCTGGGAGTACCTGCTGGTGAATCGTGAGACATTAACAGGTCTCTACGTTCAGCCAAATTTGAGTAATCATAAAATAAAGTCATGAAATGGTTACTCCAATAATTGCAGTTACTTAGGAAGTCGCTAAGCAACCAACACTTTCATTAACATATTGATTAGGTTATGTCATTTCCATCCTTAGTAATGTCTTTGGTGAATCGTGAGACATTAACAGGTTTCTACGTTCAGCCAAATTTGAGTAATCATAAAATAAAGTCATGAAATGATTACTCCAATAATTGCAGTTACTTAGGAGGTTGCTAAGCAACCAACACTTTCATTAACATATTGATCAGGTTATGTCATTTCCATCCTTAATAATGTCTTTGGTGAATAGTGAGACATTAACAGGTCTCTACGTTCAGCTAAATTTGAGTAATCATAAAATCAAGTCATGAAATGATTACTCCAATAATTGCAATTACTTAGGAGGTAGCTAAGCAACCAACACTTTCATTAACATATTGATCAGGTTATGTCATTTCCATCCTTAGTAATGTCTTTGGTGAATCGTGAGACATTAACAGGTCTCTACGTTCAGCCAAATTTGAGTAATCATAAAATAAAATCATGAAATGATTACTCCAATAATTGCAGTTACTTAGGAGGTAGCTAAGCAACCAACACGTTCATTAACATATTTATCAGGTTATGTCATTTCCATCCTTAGTAATGTCTTTGCATGCAGCCATGTTTGATTACTAAACGTCAAGCCAGAGAGTTTACACTTCCACTGGTCATGGAGGAATATTATTCTGTGCCAGATACTCTTTGATTATCTGACCTTCCCCAGCTTCTGAATATACTCAACAGATGGCAGAACGTTCCTAATAACTTACATGCTGCTAATAGAAAACATCGAGATACGCACTGACGGGAAGTTATCAGGTCGACCAGCCTTGTGTGTGACCATTACCAGTAATAAAGGGCAGGGACAACTTCTTGAAAAGTGGTTGCCTACTTACCCGAACCTGTATTCAGACACGACCGTTTGTATGTTGCACCATCCTAAGCAAGATTATTTGAAAATGTTAAGATCCAGATTACGCCCGAATGGTCGAAGCAAAGTGAATACTGTATGAAAGTAAATATTATAAACTACGTAACGATTGTATCAGTTATTATGTATCGGTATGAAATGTTCATAAAAATACTGAAATGAGCAGGCAAAAATAGGACTACGACAGGTATATCAACACGAGATATCTGACCTGTTTATAACGAATGCTACGTAACAGCCCGGATCCACTAGTTTTATATTTAAAGTAAGAATTGGCCTATATGTTGTCTGCAGTCATTTTAACTTCTATCCTGGAATTATTTTTTGAACCCACCTTGATGAAGGTGGTAAAGGAATTAATACATAGAGTTCAAAAAGTGTTCTGTATTTCGTCGTTGAGGAAACAGTACCTCGTATCTCACAATGTTGTTCCTGCTAATTATATTCGTTAAGGCGTGTAACGTCTCCGAGCCATACATGGACATGCAGTCCATCGGAGCAGTGTTAATTGTGTTCAATATCCCATGCGAAGGTGTAGACGAAAATGAAGGAAAATCAAACATGCATTCCTATAGTACGGTAAGGTTCATTTTCCTTTACACATATTGTGCCCTTGCAAAGGCACCAAATGCGGTGATCTTCTTTCTTCATATGTGCGCCGGCTGCTCCTGTAAATAATGACATTTTAAAATACTCACCGCTGCATGAAGACTCTTCTTCCTCAGTCGTGGTGCGTCCAAAAATATCCCACGGGTAGATGGGCCACACGTCGATCGGGGAATGAGGATATGAAAAGAATGGGGTAAACTATAAATGACGGTACCCAAAGACTGAATTAAAATTTAAATAAATAAACTGATTTATTGGACAAAGTGCAAAGTGCCAAAATTGAAAATAAACTGGTGAAAAATAAAACAAAGTGAAATGAATTTGAAATCTTAAAAAATTTAAAAGATCTACATTACAATAACCCAATTATCTGCCTAATAAAATTGACTGAAGGTCGAACAAATTTAAATTACTAGATTACGTCGACACTGTCTCCAAGACGATGACGTGAATAAATTCAAAACTCTGGTCAGAAATACCACCTCATTTGAAATACTGAATTGTAATATATTGAAAAATGTCTATCAAAATAAACTTGCGTAGTTGAATAATTAATTGGTTAAGTCATCAAATCAACACTGACTCAGAGGTGTTTATCAAATATTTAACACATGTGACTCATTTGGGAAACACCCAACTCTAAAATAATCATGGACTGCGCTAACCATGTATAACAAATAAGAGGAAAAGAAAACAAAACAACCATGAACATTGTACTTCATCTACCACATAACCATTGCCACATTTTAAACTACTCGTGGTTGAAACAAGAAATTATTGAAACATGAACCTGAGTGTTACCATCACTCATTTAATTATTCAAATGTCACTTGAATGACTGTGATAGCCTGAACCTCTTAAAATATAAAATAATTAATTAGGCCAAGTGCCTCATGTTTACATCTCAAATGAAAGCGATCCCTTTACATTATCAATTTCACTTAATTTGCCGCTGCCTGCATTTCCATTACGACTTCGTATTTGTGGTACTACCACTAGATGGAGGCAGATCCCATCTCATTTACCTCATTCATTTGCGGCACTTATGTTACAACTGGTTTATTAAAGATCGCTTCATTTTTCTAATTGAAATGTAGTGTATTTCTAAGGCTTGGTAAATACTGAATGTCTGGTATGAGCATACCACTACTATGGTTTTGACTATGAACTAATCGATGATCTCTTATCCTAACACATGAAATCTTATCTACATAAATGAACCTGTTAATGGAGAAACACTGCTCCAACAAAACAAAACAAAAAAATACTGAAATCAAAACTAACCTAACTACACCTACTTATTTACATCAATCAAATACAAATAATTCACGTATGATCAGATCTTAAAATAACACGGTGATAAAATATACACAAAGAAAAGATATTAACAAAAATCTAGATCCCAAACATCGCTGCCTGCTGAAAGTAAAAAAAAAAAATGCGCAAATATCGGAGTCTAAAGAAAATTTACCCAGCTACAAGTAACAAAATATTGTGAATTTGATGGCAATCTTCTAACCTCAGACGAAAAATGTCTGGCTATGACACTATTCAGCCTTTATGGACAATAATTACTGGTATTACATGTCATCCAGGATTCTACATGACTATCAAAATACACATTGATTCGTCGCTCTGCTCACATATTACCTCGTGCACTAACTCGCATATTTGCCGAACATCTACTTTCCCTGGAAACTATTTGAAACAATACAGGCTTCTGCCTACAACCATTTCCCATATCGTCATATATTTAACACACTCGGTTAAATTATTCATCTCTCAATTCTATTTATTCATCATTATTCTCGACGTAGTAGCTCATAATGCGGCCTCGCTCGTATCCGGCGGGCGAAATAACTGTCGTTCACATCTCTATTTCTTACGACACTGTTCATAACATGGTCCAAATATCACATTTCCATTATCAACGCAGATCATCAGGGATATTATTCACTTAGCTCGATCTTTCGATCATCCTTCGCTTCACATCTCACAAAATATCAGAGCTGACTTAACAAAGGCTTCCTGTCACTAACTGTTTACTAAAATGACGAGATTGCCTCTCAAAAACGCGGCTATTGAAATGTGTAACTGCATTACACACAGAAATAAAATACTCGCGTGTCAACCAAATCGTCGCGAAAATACACGGTATGAGAACTACCGGAAACGGTCATCTGAATAACGATTACATAACATGAAACAAGCTGAATGCGCTAGTAGCAAAAGTAAGCAATAAACATCAACAAGGCGGCATCTACAAGATCATAACTTCAACAGAAATATCGCTCATAACTAACGTTATAATAACATGATGATTATTATTATTATGTGAATTATTTACAATCCTATCTATAGTCTAAGCTACATGTGATCATCGATTGGTTCATAGTCCTACATATTTATTTATTTATACATTTTTTTGCTCATTACCTTAGTGCTGGAGGCAGGTTGGATCACCCTCCGGGCTCGGTCATGATGAATTAGAATTCCATCTTGAAGCTGATGTGGTAATCCGAAATGTCACACGCACATGCTTGATACATTTTTATAAAGGGGTTACACACGTTCACATTTACATAAACACTCGAATTTTCCAGCACTTCAATGAAGATTATACAATAACATTGCATTAAACACCTGACGTGAAGTCGAAAGTTTTCTCTCCGCTACCTGCCTATCGTCGTGCTGTGGCTCTCACACACCCCTCTCAGTTTGTTTGTTTAAAGCTTACCGGTTGTTCACCTCTTCGGAACATAACAGTGTACTCAAGGTCTTAACACCGCGGCCTTCCATTAGTGAAATAAAGTCATTCTCCTCCCTGTAACTGCTTTAACTAATTTCTCTCCCGTAACATCTCTCTTGCCATAACAGTTCATTGAAAGTGATTAAAACAAGCTAAAAGTACTGTTTCCAATGATGTGTGGAGAAATTTTTATACTAATCGTCCTCCAAAATAAAAAAATAAAATGACCTTTCAACAAATATCCAAACTACACGTGGATTAGGAAATTTTTTATGCAGTTACATGTTACGACGTGATCCATTGTCCCTCTCTGTTGGTTGTGTAAGTTCATTTAAGGCAAGTGTTGAAAAGTGTAGCTATTGCCTGATTATCTCTGCATAGATTCAAATTAAATAAAAGTTTGTTAAAGTGTTCATTTCTCCTGAAATATTACTCTCACAAGTGAATACATGGCTCACTCGGATGCCAACAAGTGTCTCTGATCGCGTTCCTACCAGACTCAGAATTCACACAACTGATTGAACTAACTCCGTACTAGACTTCGTACAAGAACTCCTTACAAGACTGAATTAGACACTAACTGCTCCGCACAAGACTGAATTTGAAAGCTGACTGAAGATTCATCAAACTGCTCGTTGTTTTTGTAAACAGTTCTCCCCCACTTCGAAAATTGTTCTGTGGAATGGATGTGACATAGTAATCTTGCACTTGGGACCGATTTATCATACGTCCGTAGGTTAAAGCTTTAAAAAATATGTACAAAATCTTCCTAATTTCGGTCTGACTTGTTATATTGCGCTGTGGGAAACGATCACAGGGTAATCCATACGACGGCGCGCGTCACCGGCGTTATTTTCTTCCTGAGGATGGTCTCTTCCCGCCATGATGGTTCAGTTTCTGGGCGATACCACCCTTCCATGTAAAGTTAAAAATTTCTTAATTAACCACTAATTAATCACACATTTGCACCGATAAATTTTCAAATATTGTTAGGAAGTCAGGACACCGTTTTCCACAACTACTCCGAGCTCCAAATCGCGAAATACTGGCTGTAGATTCCCGCTATGACAAGACTTTTAAATTTGCAATTTTGTGATTGGCTGAGACGTTCGCACTCTCCGCAGCATGGATGCTTCCATTTTCTGCCAAGGGTTGACGGGTATTATTGTTTTCTCTCTTGCACTTCTAAGTAGGTCAAGTTCCAACGCGTGATTTTCTCGTGAGAACCGAGTAGAAAGTTCCCACTTCCTGTCGGCACCATGAACTTTATTGGATGTACCACTTATTCCAGCTATCTTCTGTCCGTGCCTTCAGAAAAGTTCTGCGGATCTACTTGCCGTCTGACCGGCGCCAGAATGTTGCTTTGTGACTGCCAGCTTTCACAGCCTACTGCTGTATTCCAATGCGAATTATTCAACTTTTAATTCATACATTAATTACGCAAATTCGCTTATGGGTGCAATATGCATAGGAAAATGAACATAACGAAAGTTGTTCTGATGTTCTGCATATTCATATAAGGTGGGGAGGCATGACCAGTCTTGAGGATGATAATGGACTGGAAGAGCATTGCTTCTTCAATGACAATATTCTAGTTTAGTTCATTTTGTTATTCTTTATGTTATGTTCGTACATTATATATTACACGGTTCTAAGTCAAAGTCCCTGATGCGTGTGGAGTTATGTTACCCGCCAATCACGCTTCTCCTGCAATCATGTCAGCTGAGAGCGGGGAAGTGTGATGTCACAAACTGGGGAACTTGGTCAAGGCTATATTACGTCAGCCGATGGAACGTTCGATTCCTTTCTATCATGAATTTATTCTGAGTGAATTAAGATATAAAGAAATGAAATCACTGTGTAGCCTAATTTTTTATAATCATGACTCCTGAGTTACAAAGAGATCTGTTGAAAATTACGAAAGATATTAGCAGTTATGATTTCCTGGGGATACCGAACAAAAAGGCGGGTATTTCGCTTGCCAAGCCTGTTCACTTTGTACCACAGCCGAGATCGGACGGCTGGCTGTTGGGTATTCCGCTGTCATAATGTAAGTCGTCAGTTCGACCCTCTGCGAAAATTTAAGTCCGCGTATTACGACGCAATATTTTCAGTGTCGTGTGTGTGGTGATAGAAACTGAGCCTAAGTTGAAGTGTGAACAGTTGAGGAGTTTTATCATTTACGAGAACAGTGTGACTGAAACTTACATTTCTTTACCAATACGATGTTACGCTAATATGATTTGATGTTCGTATTTGAACGACAGTGATTAACTTCACAGAGTTATTTAACATTGATTACTGAAAGTGTTGAAACGTGATCGTTAGTGAAACGTCGAGACTGTCCATGATTTTATATTTAATCATGACAAATGAAAAACTGTGCTAGTAGTGAAACATAATCCAATATTTTCAGACTGTTCAGGTTATTGAATTTACGGTAGTGAAGCATCACGGTGCATAGTTATTCTACCAAAGGTGTTGGAACATTTTTTTAAACTGTACTTCTATGTTACGAACGACTGATACAATCAATCGTACTTAACAGTGTCGTCAAACTTAGATTTTATTTTACAAGTTACCAGACTCTTAAGTGAGTATAAACTCAGTACTGTGTTTAAACGATCTGGTGCATTTAACATTCCTTAATTATCCCGATAAGACTTGTGTCGAACCCTGGACGGTACCAGGAAGGGCATTGTTTTATTTTGCTATTTTTAATAGTGAATGGGACTAAATGCACGGAACTTATTCTTTTTCCTTTGATGTTGTGTAAAGTGTTAAAACGGGATACCTCGTTTTCAACGTCGTTATTCGGACAATGTTCTCACACTTAACTTTAATAAGGTGACATTTATTTTACGTGATTGATACATCACAAGTTTAATTTTGAGTTCAATTTAATCCATCAGTAATGACTGTGTCCTTCTAATTAATTAGTGAAATCCCACTGTGAAGACAATTGAGTGCAGCTTGTGACTCGTTAAAGATCGCTACTAACAATAATCTCATTTGTGCAGATCAATTACTTTGAAGCCATTTCGTATCCCAGTGCAGTGTTACGACCAAGACCACAAGTGCTCCTAGATCATCCACACCTCCTAGATATTCGAGACCTTCTAGATATTCGAGACCGGTTCGGAGGATGGTGACACCATGAGCAAACATTGCGACCCCGCAATGTACCAGGACCAGTTCAACCCCAGGAGAAGTAGTCATTGTAACTGCTGTGCTGAGGTGATGTTAAATTCTGACTTTATTTTATGAATAAGCTTTGAGTGAAAATTAGCGTTCCATTATACTTACTTTACTTCCCTCTCCTCTGTAACAAGTCAGATAAGGACCGGACACCCCTGTGCCGAGTCTTGTGTTCAGCTAACCATCGAAACAAACTTTTACGGTTACAGTATATACAAAGAAAAACGTGCAGTCAGCTATGCATAGCTATGTTATGCACAGCAGGAACAATTCCTATCCTCGCCGCTAGTTAGGGGCTTCATTAATTTCATTTCTGACCCTGTCAAATGACTGGAAACAGGCTGTGGATTTCATTTTCAAAATTGATCATAGATGGCAAGGCAAGCGAAATGGGAAATGTGGACGTGGGTGGGCACGATTTTTAACAGTGGTTCGACATCCATGATACCGCAAAAACTGGAATACTTTTTCCATGATGAGGGAAAGACACCAGAAAAAGAAGAACATGTGTTCGGATTTCTTAATTTAACAATCCCCAACGTATTCAAGCACCTTACGTTTACGCACTTTACGATAATGTAGCTCTTTTGTGTCTTATTTCTTCCTTCGCTTATTAATAAAGGGGAGATAAGTTTTTACACAATGGAAATGAGAATCTTCCACTTTCTGGTTATTTTTAAGTTGTTTCTGAACTGAGTTCGTGCTGGGTTCAGTATTTAGGTCTAGAATTCAATCAGCGTAACGTACTCATCTACCGTTTTTTTTTTTATCGAAAGAGACTTAAGTTCGGATAACCGCCATATGAAGAACTGCTGACCAGTGGGTTCGAATCCAATTGAGGTGTATGTGGTGTGAATCAAACTGAAGGAATAACAAAATTATTGACAATCTATCCTTGAAAGAGCCATGTTTTCACCAAAGTAAGTGGGTGTGAGTCCCACTTAAACCTACATGGTGACCATATTGTTATGGAGTCACCATGGTTAACTATTTCGAACCTCATTGGTGGAAACATGTTTATATCAGAATGTTCGCCGGTAGATTAGGAGAGGTGGTGGTGTACAATTTATATTTACTAGATTGTGTGCCAAAAGCCTGGGTTCAATTCCAAACCTATCCGCAGTGTTCATACGGAGTGAGGGCAAATTACGATGTTGATAGTAATTCGTCCGTCGAATGAGGACGTTAAGCCTTGAGCAGACGGCTTTGTATTTTTCTACAGGAATAAGCTATGTTCCAACAGCGTCTTTCACCCCCTCCCTACCTTATTATCATCATAAAAACACACACAAAACGTAACAATAAATTATATGAAGCACGAATAGGGTTTGTGCAACAAAAACCTGCGAGTTCGTGGGGCAGTCTAGATGATGTACTTTAATACTTAGGTGTAACCTAAAAATATATTTTGGGTAGACTACAGGGGCCACATTAAACACACGAGGGTGTGGATTAATTCACTCCGTGCTTTAAATATTTCTACGCCTTGAAGTAGGTCCAACTGGCAAAGCCCAACTTTGGAAATAAGCATCCGAAATTAGAGTGGCGTTGACTTCCAAATATAGGGGGCAAATTATTTGAGATAGGAAAGGAGATCGGCGTCAAATACCGCGTGTGAAGTGTTATCTAACATCGGTAAAAATCAAACTGCAGTAATAAGAATCGAGGGTTGTGAAAAACAAACAAATATCGAGAAAGGAGAGCTGCAGGTATTGAGGTATGAATTTTGCCACTCCTATTCTATATTTATATAACTTATCGTCACTGTTACAGCAAAACCTCGTATCTGCCAAAGCTTTTCCTATCCATTATTCTCCTTACGACTGGCCGCGCTTCTTGTAAAGGAAAATTAACTTTAAATACATTACACTGCACGAGTGCGTAAATGCGTTATGCAAACATACATTCCTAGAGCGCAGTACGGTAAGGTTCTTTTTCCTTTATGAATAATCATGGGAAACTGAGACGTGACCAGCCTTAAGGAAAATAATGTATAGGAAGAACATCGGGAGATACGAGGGTTTGTTCTAACAAGGAAGGAAATGAAAGACAAAATAGTTCTTGGAGAAAATCAGAACTCTGATGTTGCCAATGAGATTATTATAGGCCTATATGAGTCCATAGAATACTGTAGGTGGCGGGAATGCAACCAAAATGAACAGAGTCTTGGATAAGGAGTATTTGATGAAATAAGAACGTTAAAAATTAAAGCAATTAACAGCACTCGAACAAATTAAAATGATGCAGGAAATATTACATTAGGAAGGAGAAGAATAAAGTTACAAAGAAAGGAAATCAGAAAAATTTAATAAATCTTACTAATAAATAAAAGAATTAACAACCCTAGTAATATTTCACAAAGAGACACGATAATTTAAGGGATGAGCCTAATGTGTGGATAAGAGTGATTTGAAATTGAGTTTATTCTTAGTTTTCTTTCTGGTCTTCCCTCAGTTACCTGAACTAGTCACATTTCATGGGTTTAGCACATTTTGACGGCCGGATGCCTTTCCCGATGTCAGCATCATGTGAAGCGTGCGGCTCGTGGTAACATGATGCGTTGAATGTAAATTAATATGTGTTAAGGCGAACGTAAACAGCCAGGCCGGAGTTAGAGCAAGTAATCAGACAAAGTTAAAATTCCCTACCCGGCCGGGAATCTAACCTGGGCCTTTGAAACAAAAAGAAACTTCTCTGACCATTCAACCCAAAAAGCCGTACGAAATTGAGCTTTCTGTTCATGGTAAATTATCTAACTAAGTATGTAGCAAACCAGTAATGTAGAAAAATTCTGCAATATCATTAGAGGAACGAGGGAAATTAATGGCGAGAGAGAGAGAGAGAGAGACGATGCATGTATTCAATAACTGGGATGTGAATGAAGAGGTATCCTGCTCGCTTTCATCTTTCCTGCCCTACCTTGCTTTGTCAAGTCTTGTTCTCTACCAACCTAGACAATATTAGGTTTGAAAAGCCTTGGATAGGCATGACATACTAAGCCATAATTGTCATTGGCTTCAGCCGTGGCCAGACTGTTCTAGCTGTGATGGATCAGTGGCAGCTCACACTACACTGTGAAAGGTTGTGCAAGAATGTGGCATGTGTGCCTACGTTGCGTTAAAATCAATATGAAACCAAATATTCAAAGAATTATGGAGTCAAATAAATCGAAACAAAATAAGTAAAGTCAGAGTACAGGATAAGTTAACTTCGTGTTTGTTTTATTTATTGTTTTACACAGTTAAGTTTTTCATTACCTCTCTGAATAAATGTAAATTGCAATTTATGTGTAATTATTGAAATTCATTTAAATTTTGTCAAATTTTTATTAAGAAAATCTTCACGAAATGCCTCGTAAATGTACGCCAAATAAGCTATCCCTTATTTATGATTATAATTAATTTGTTAGATATGTATCTTTATAGCATATACAAGTTATTCTCTTCGCAGCTCCAACACCCCCGGACATTAATATAAAAATGGTTTATTATTTATAAGCATTCGTAATTATTTCGAAGAGTGTATTTACCTAATCACAATTTTTCCGTAATCGCATGCGTGCAATCTGTTCAAATGTGAAAATACTGTTTTACAATTATATACAATATGAATATGTATTTACAAGTATCCCAATGTAAAGATTTTAAATTCATATTCCGTGTGTCTACTTCTAGTCTGGCCCAGCATTTGTAATACAAATATTCTGATGAGTGAGGGGAGCATCCGTCGTTTATTTGAAACTGCGTGTTCTTGCTGTGGAGGATAGTTAGTTGGGGAAAGAACAAATACACAGTCCCCAAGCTAAGGTAATCAACCATTTAATATGAAAAATCGTTGTCCCGGTCTGGAATCTAACCCAGCACTTCTAGGACCGATGGCCACTGCACTGATGATTCAGCCAACGAGCTGGACATATTATTATTATTATTATTATTATTATTATTATTATTATTATTATTATTATTATCATTATTATTCAGTGAGTATAGCACACTTATCCAGGGCATAGTACGTCACCAGCAGCCTTTTTCTCTCTCTTGACAGACATGGCCTTGATGTCGTTGAACTTCACGCCCTTCTTTGCCCATCCACCTTTAACTCCATCCTTCAACGTGTTTAAATTCTTCCCCCTTTCTTTTTAATTCTCATTAAAGTTAAGACGGGATGGTTGCTCCGTTCTATTTCTATTTAAAATTAATCACCATCATTACCGCCACTAAGTCCGGCTTCTGGCTAAATGGCTAATGTGCTGGTCTTTGGTCCAGAGGGTCGCGGGTTCGATTTCTGGCCGGGTCGGAGATTTTAACCTCCATTGGTTAATTCCAATGGCTCGGGGGCTGGTTGAGTGTATACCATCTTCGACATTAGAATTCATTATAGGTAGACCCCATCCTCACGGACACGCAGGTTGCCTATGAGAATATGTCGTTTACTCGAAAGAACTGCAACATGCCTTTTCGGAGGCCACACGCCATTGTTATTACCAACAGTAAAGCCAAATTGATGCTGGAAAAGTCTTCAGAAATTTCAATTATTACAAGATAATTCCGTGAAATATTTTATATGTATACACAGTAAACCAAAACAAAGCCTAAGGTGCATCAGGTCTGATGGGCCATAGTCTACCAAGCGACTACTAGGGCCTACTTAGCTAGAAGACTTGCAGATTATGAGGTGTCATGCGGACAGCAAGGCGAATTCTCTCATCCATTATTTTTGGCTTTCTAGACCGGGGTCGCTATCTTACCACCATGTATCTCCTCAAATGTAATAAAGTAGACTAAGTTGTCCTCGAATCAGTCCTCATATCTAGGTATTAATACCTTACGTGGCCGGAAATCGAACACGGGCCTCTGGGCAAGAGGCAGGCACGCTGCCCCTACACCACGGGCCCAGCTGTATACAGCAAAGCATAGTTTAAGTAATATTTATAACATTTTATACTACTTAATATATATTTTGCACTTCGAATTAAAAATTACTAACTGCAAATATCAAAAGAAATTAAATGAATAAATATTCTCTCCTCAGCAGCTGGACATCATGATTAGGAGAGACCATTATTTATTCTATTCTTTTTCGATTTCAATTTGGCGTATGCATACTCAATTATTTAATAACTGTAATACTTGACAGTTCTCAGTTGAATGTTCCATTATTGGAAACAGTTGAGCAAATTGGATTTTAAAAAATCAGCAAAGGGAGTGATTCACTCGAACTTTTGTACCACCTTGTAGCGCGGTTGGAACATGAGGTAACTGGTAGGATAAATCAAGGCACATCACATGCCGCTACATGCTACTGAGCCCAACAGACACAACAGGATAATTGCTAATTACAACACCACCTAATGATACCACCGCGACAGTATGTTACCGTTGTCCCGGCCCACAATGGCCACCATTGTCCGGACATTCAACAGGCAGCGAAAGGTAGCCGCAGTATCCATCACGTACAGTTGGACAGGTAACCGAATTATTAACCGCCACCTGTCTAATTGAAGGAAGAACACAATAGCACAAACACTTCCTCCGAGCCACAATGCCATTATACGAGCCTGCCTGCTGATAGATGATAAATGCTTCAGACATCCATTGTAGTTGAACAATAACGAAGCTTTGACTGTACCATCCTCCCTTTCATTCCTTGGGACACATTCCACTGCATTAGTAAGGAACCATTTGATCGTATAATCCACGTTAATATTTAAGTATGCCATCTTCGATCCTACAGTGTTGGACAGATTTACACTGGATAATCCGACACGTGGCAATTACAACACACTTAATGCAATACAATCTCCAAACTGATACGTAATTCCTTTCAACGACTATATAACTCTGCACAAACCGGGTACGTAACTCAGATAGTAAGAAATTTGCTTTTTGTAATAATAATAATAATAATAATAA
This sequence comes from Anabrus simplex, assembly GCF_040414725.1. Taxonomy (NCBI): domain Eukaryota; kingdom Metazoa; phylum Arthropoda; class Insecta; order Orthoptera; family Tettigoniidae; genus Anabrus; species Anabrus simplex. The sequence continues at coordinate 335,726,641 of NC_090268.1, forward strand.
TAATAATAATAATAATAATAATAATAATAATAATAATGAAAATCCACAGCCTGTTTCCAGTCATTTGACCGGGTCAGGAATGGAATGAATGAAGCCCCATCTAGCGTCGAGGATAGGAACTGTGCCGGCTGCCGAAGCCTGTCGCACACCTCTGCGGCAATGATTGATGAATGACACATGAAATGAAATGTTAATGGAGAGTGTTGCTGGAATGAAGTATGACAGGGAAAACCGGAGTACCCGCCTCCACTTTGTCCAGGAAATACCTCACATGAAGTGACCGGGATTTGAATCACGGAACCCAGTCGTGAGAGGCCGCCACGTTTATTTTTATGTATTTATTTATTATTAAATATCCTAACAGTTTGAACCGTATTGTACATGTGTATATTAGGGTTATAGATTTGATCAGTTTATTTTAATTACTGAGCGAGTTGGTCGTGCTGTTAGGGGTGCACAGCTACGAGCTTGCATTCGGTAGTCAGTGGGTTCGAGCCCCACCATCGGCAACCCGGAAGATAGTTTCCGTGTTCTCCCATTTCCACACCAGGCTCTACCTTAATTAAGGCCACGGTCGCTTCCTTCCCACTCCTAGCCTTTTCCTATCCCACAGTCACCAAAAAACCTATCTGTGTAGGTGCGACCTCAAGCAGATTGTAAATAGGATTTTTAACTTTTTGTCCTTGACACAAAATTAGAAAATTAAATTATTGAGTATGTGTTGAATGCTATCCCTCACTCGGTGAGAAGAGGGTTTATTCATTCATTCATTCATTCATTCATTCATTCATTCATTCATTCATTCATTCATGCTCGAGCACAATGCAATCATAAAATCATTCACTAACCAATTAATATAGCCCCTCAATCATGCTTTCAGTCATTCAATTCACTCAAAAGGTACGTTGTAATTGTAGGAGAACTCTATAAAGACTTACGGTACAAAAGTAAGCACTCAAGCTGTAAGTCTGGGAGTGCCACCTTTTTAGCCTCCTCTTATAAGAAGCAGGGTATACTACGAGTAATATTCTAGACTTTAATAGGTTACCACACACCATTGAGAAACGACACATTAGGCATAAGAGACCAATAAAAATACTATCTTCTGGCACCGTGAGAAGAGCTATAATAGCTCTCGCTTACATATTGATATTATTATTCGCAGTATAACGCAACATATAAAATTTATTACGATCTCAGAACACATTTTAATGGTGTATAATCGTAGATTATATTGAAGAAATTATACACACTTCACTTACCTTATTAACATAATATAAACTTTGAAGAAAAGAAGTGGATTATAGCACACCGCGCACCCACGTGGCTGAGACAATACGATTATTATTATTATTATTATTATTATTATTATTATTATTATTATTATTATTATTATTATTATTATTTATGTGATTGTTGTGTAGTAGATAATGTGATTAGCTAGAACTCAGCTATGTGCACCGTGGTCGTCAAGCAGCGCACACAAGCTGTAAGCCCTTGGGTGCAGTAGCACACAGCGCACCCAAGTTGCTGAGACAATACGATTATTATTAATATTATTATTATTATTATTATTACTATTATTATTATTATTATTATTATTATTATTTGTGTTACTGTTTCGTAGTAGATAATGTGCTTAGCTAGAACTCAGCTAAGTGCACCGTAGTCGTCAAGTAGCACACTCAAGCTGTAAGCCTGGGGGGGCCGTTTATAGGCCTCCTCTTATGACAGGCAGGGGACACCATGGGTAATATTCTAGACTTTAGTAGGTTTTATACCAATCATTAAGAAACGAATCATTAGGCATAAAATACTGATATGAAATACCATCTTTTGGCACCGCAAGAAAAGCGATAATAGCTCTAGCTTATATATTAACATTATTACTCGCAGTATAACACAACATAAAATAATTTCTACGATCACAGAATAAATTTAATGGTGTATAATCGTAGATTATGTTAATGAAATTATACACACTTCTTTTAACTTATTAACGTAATATAACTTAAACGTTGAAGAAAAGAAATAGATGATAGCACACCACGTATCCACGTAGCTGCGACAATACGATTCTTTTTATTATTTCTGTTACTGTTGTGTAATAGATAATGTGATTAGCTAGGACTCATCTAAGTGCACCGTGGTCGTCAACCGTCACAGCGCGCACACGACGTATTTACAGAAGCATTAACGTGTTCAATTCTCTACACATGCCCACACACTTTAATTATGTTTTAGTAATTATTTGCTTACCTCAGAATACTATAATATATTTACATATGAAAAATAAGGGAATTAAAACTTGATTAAACGTTTTATAGGAGATCTTAAGTGTGTTATCTTATCAAATAATTGCATGTGTGTGTATGTCTGCCTGCTAGTGCGCGTGTCTGCCTGCTGCCTCAACAGGGATGTAACAAATTCCTTCGTAACAGCACTTATATGTACAGACTGCTATTTTTCGCTGTGTAACGATCTCTGACACACAATACAAGCAGAAGAGAATTATAAAATATAAAATTAAACAGATACGATTTTTAAAATGTGGCACTAGCCGTGTGGTGTAGGGGGTTGAGTTCTTGGCTCTTACCTAGAGGTCTCGGGGTCGATTCCCGGCCAGGTTAGAGATTTAACCTGCATCAGAGGGAATAGTTCGTAGCCGGGTTCGATTCCCAGTTAGGTCAGGTATTTTGTGAGTAGAGGTAGGTACGATTCGCACCTCTGCTACCCGTGAAGTGGATACCCCGCTTTTCCTCTAGGCAAAATGCAGGGGATAGTACCTAACTTAAGGCCATGGACTGTTACTACTCGTAAAACTGGGCCCAAGAAGGCGATTTTGTACTTAAACCCTAGGGCTGGGCGAGTTGGCTGTGTGATTAAAGGTGGCGCGCAGCTGTAAGCTTGCATCCATGTTGGTAAAACTGGGCCCAAGATGGTGATTGTGTAGTCAGGCACCATGACGGGTCGAGTTAGTTGTGAGGTTAGGGGGCGCGCAGCTGTAAAAGCTTGCATCCGGATTTGAACCCTACTGTCGGCTGTCCTGAGGATAGTTTTTCGTGGTTTTGCCCATTTTTAAACCAGGCATATCATGAGGCTGTACCTTAATTAAGGTTAAAGCCTCTTCCTTTCGCTTCTCGTCTAGGCAAATGCCGGGAAAGTACCTAACTTAAGGCCGCGGCCTGCTTCTACTCGTAAAACTGGGCCCAAGATGGCGATTGTGTAGTTAAGCCTATGACTGGGCGAGTTGGCTGTTTGATTAGGGGGGCGTGCAGCTGTAAGCTTCCATCCGGGTTGGTAAAACTGAACACAATAAGGTGATTGTGTAGTTAGGCCCATAACCGGGCAAATTGGTCGTGCGGATAGAGTTGCGCAGCTGTGAGATTGCATCCGGGATATAGTGGGTTCGAACCCCACTGTCGGCAGCCCTGTAGATGGTTTTCCGTGGTTTCCCATTTGCACACAAGGCATATGTTGGGGCTGTACCTTAATTAAGGCCACGGCTGCTTCCTTCCACTTCCTAGGCATTTCCTATCCCATCGTCGCCATAAGACATACAGTATGTGTGTCGGTGCGACGTAAAGCAAGTAGCAAAAAAAAAAAATAATAATAAATAAATAAAGGAAGGTGGTAGGTACGTGGTTTTCTTTTTCCCAACCTCCTACATACCCTCTGTTCTGCATAGCAGGTGTTTAATGGAATTAATTTCGTGTGGCTATTTCTAGCCGAGTGTAGCCCTTGTAAGGCGGACCCTCCGATGAGGGTGGGCGGCATCTGCCATGTGTAGGTAACTGCGTGTTATTTTGGTGGATGATAGCGATATGTGTGATGTGTGAGTTGCAGGGATGTTGGGGACAGCACTAACACCCAGCCCCGGGCCATTGGAATTAACCAATTAAGGTTAAAATCACTGACCCAGCCCGGAATCGAACCATTCAGCCAACGAGTCGGACATAGCAGGTGTGAACCACCTGGGGTGCGAGGTACTGAACATTCTCTCTAGTTGTATATTCCGTGTGGTTAGGGGCGTGCGTCAGTGATGTTGCATCCGAGAGAGATATTGGGTTCGAAAAAAACGGATTCTCTGTAGGGCAATCTATAACAGAGCTTATTAATGTTTTTGGGAAAACACTAGATGGGTTACCGAAGATCTTTTACATGTCATCATCATCATACGATATGGAGTGTTCCATGACCTTTTCCCCTCTCCGCGTCCTTTAAGAATCCGACTATCTCTGTCTGCATTGTAGCCATGTTCGTTAAATTGTTAAGTCTATATGGTCTATCACTGTGGCCCAGGGCTCTAGAGGTAGCAAGCTGTAGAGTTAAGTTAGGTACTATCCCGGTATTTGCACACAGGAGAAGCGGGAAACCACGGATAACAACTTCGCGGTAAGCTGATGTGCGAATCGAGCCCACTTCTACTCAGAAAAATCCCTGGCCTGACCGGAAATCGAACCCGGCCACGAACTATCCAATGTAGGCTGTAGACTACCGCCTCAGATGGAGGTAAAAATCCCTAACCACACAATCGCCATCTTGGGCCCAGTTTTACGGTCAGATATCTCTCCTGTCGCTATTTTGGAGGGTTCTAACTCCACAGGGCCAAATTTTACAGTCAGATGCCCCTCTCTTCGTTATTTTTGAGGAGCCTAAGTACACACCCGCCATCTTCGGCCCAGTTTTACGGTCAGATGCCCCCGCTGCAATTCTAGAGGGGACTACCTACACAGTCGCTACAGGTTAGGTCCCTCCAAGATAGCGTCAGGAAGGGCATATTGCAAGATAGCATCGGGAAGGGCATCTGACGGTAAAACTAGGCCCTGTCCAGTTAGGCCCCTCCAAGATGGTGTCGGTAAGGGCATCCAGCAACACAACGTCGGGAAGGGCATCTGGCAATAAAACTAGGGACCTCCAAGATGGCGTCGGTGTGAGGTTAGCCTTGCTCTTTTATTGAAATTCCGCGCCTCATGTAAAACAAGATCACGTGGTCTTGTTCGTAAACAAAAAGCACGTGGAGTGAGGTTACGCCCCTGCAAGATAGCGTCTGTGATTTTAGCCTTGCACTCTTGTTCAAATTCCGCGCCTCATACCTGCCAAACAAGAGTACGTGGTCTTGTTTGTAAACAATAACTCGTGGTACTAGGGGTCAATGGTCTTGCCAGGAAATGGCCCAAATGAAGTTCATTTGTTTTCTGACTCCTGTAGCAGTCAAAATAAAAGTACACTAATAAATCTTATAAATAAAGTTCTAGGGGGTCCGCTGTCTGTAATTGCTTTTGTTTTGCCAAATTTTCAAATATCTATCCGTTTTAGGTCAACTCAAGACGGAATCGGTGGTTTTTAGTTTTCGTGTCTGTTTGTCTGTTCCACCATCACGTCCAAACGGCTAGATAGATCTCAACCAAACTTCATATTTAGAGTATACTCATCCCGGGGAGGGTTTCGATATGCATGTCATTTTAAAATCTTTGAAAAGACGGGATTTTATAGGAAAACCGCAACGGTTTTCCTCCATTTTCTCTTATACTATTAATTTTCTGTAAACTCTGTGGACCGTATGTGAAAGGTATCTTCATTATAAACAACTTTTGTTATGTTCATAATTTACCTTACTCTTCAAATGACGGCGAAATTTACTATTTTCTGCCGATACCATGCTCTGCATTGAGTGACCGACAGACCGACAACGAATATATGGGTTACCATGGCAACGTCTCTGACTGCTTGCCAGCAGGAAAGTGACGTATTGCCATTTTCCTCACCATTCCTTTAATTTCGTGGTTGTTCCTTGGGTAGAAAGCAAGAGAGTCGTCAATCGGCCATTTTGCGGGATATTGGCGGAATATCATTGGAGGTTATAACCGTCCTCGAATAGCTTAAGTAATAACACAAAATAATATTCATTTTCTTATCTGATTACTTAAGAATCCCTGCGCCTAAATTTCTCTCCGATTACCGCTTTCTTATATCCATAACTCACACCGGCATAATTTATTGAGGAGCATTTGATTTTCCAATACATTCACTTGGTATTTACATATCTGTCGTCATCCGGATGTCCTCAGTTATAATCCATTTTCTATTAATTTCAACTTACTAAACTGTATTATTTTCTTCCTTAATTACCACTTATGTATGCGAGTGCTAATCCCGAATGCTGGACACCCTTTTCTTTGAGGAAATATTCTAAGCTAAGCAAATGTATAACTTGTGGCCCAAGAAAATTCCGAAATATGGATGCAATTTTAACGACGGTGCAGACCTTCGTTTCGGGGTAATTGGTGGCTAATGAGTAAGTCGTATCACAAGTAAGAAAGCAAATGGCGTTTCATTTTGAAGAGATCTACAACTCAATCTAACCCATAAATATAGGAGATACGAGAAGATGTCATAGGACCAAGCATGTAGAGCACTGAAAGGGGTGTCTGATGGTGAAATCCGTTTATAGATACGTAGTACAGTTTCAAAGCAGTAACTATCGAAATAAAGGTCTGCACTTCTAGAGGGTGTCTGTACATTGACAATTTTTGCGAAATTTCGATACAGTTATCCGTTTCAGGTGTAATAATGACCATCTGCATATATTCAGTTTTGGTGTCTGTTTGTTTGTTTCTCTGTTTGTCCATAACTTGGAAACTACTGGATATATTTCCACCAAACTTGATGTATAGAATCCACCTGTCCTTTGGTAGGTTCTAGGGCAAATATTGTTTCTAAATCCCTGATTTGACTGGGGGATTATAAGAAACCGAAGCCGCTATTTGCGTTCCCACAAAATATACACAACCCAACTTAATTTAAATTTACCTGCCTTAATGGAAATTAACTTCTAAGATTTTTTTCCTCATGTGCATCATTTGAATACGAGGATTAATAAGAGAGATATAATTAACAGACCGTTTTCCGGTACAAGTCCCACCGGACTTAACTCAAGAGCGGGTGCGTGTAAAGCGTATTTTTTACAACTTGAAAATTACTGAAGATATTTGAGTTAAACTTTACATTAACATCCACCTGTCCAACGGTAGGTGTTAATCATCCATAACATTTCATGTTCCCGGAATGGACTGGCGGTTTATAGGGAACTGAAAAGGTGATTTTACTCTTACTCAATATATACAGTACAAGACCAACCTGACTGGAAATTGACCAAACGTGATGGAATTCCATCCCTAAAACTTCTTTTTCATGTGCATTTTTTCGACAGGAGGTTTAATAAGGGAGATATCATAAACGGTCCGTTTTTCAGGTTAAGTCCAGCGGATATAGCACAAAAGGTGTCGTACGTGGAGCAGGTTCCTTATCTATCTATGTAAATAAAATGGTAACGACTATGTGCCTGTACATTGACTATTTTGGCGAAATTTTCGTACAGCTACACTTTTAAGGGGTAATAATGTCCATCTGCATTTTTTTTGGTTTAGTTTCTTGAAAGTCCTAATTTTTACACTCCTCACCGAAAACCCATATTGCGGCATAATCTGCCAGTCGAAGAAGGATATTGAAATTTGGCAAAATTATACGTTTTAGCCTGTAACGGACGGAAAACTTCCAAGATCTTTAAATTTTCCCTTTTTATCCCGAGTAATAACGAAATATGGAGGCAATTTTAATGATGGTGCAGACCTTCGGGCAGTATTATCACATAACGGATGGCACAATCCCCGTTCAATTTGGAGTGATCTACAACCTTGGTCTTACGACTTTTTGTCGTATTTCTATCCCTTTTACGTTTGATTTTTCTCTATTTCTCGATGTTAAGTAAATTTAGACTTTTCACGTACATAATTCATACCTTCCATCACTTATAGGAAAGATAGAATCATCAAACTCTGCACGAAAATTGGTGCACCCAGTAGCCATATATGAGCCAGATGCTATGTATGTAGCTGTCACTTAATTATCCGAAAAGCAACACAATGTGAGATAATCTTACACAAATTTTACCCTATTCCACGTTTCTAACTCAATCTGACCCATGAATAGATGAGATATCATAAGACCAGCAATTTAGGCCGCTAAATCCGGCGTCTTATGGTACAATCCTTTCTCGATATGATGTACCGTTTAGCAGCAGTTAATCTGTAAATGAAGGTCTGCAATATTTTTAAACAAGCACATACTTCCGTATGTTGAACTATATATATTCAATGATGTCGATTTTGTAGCGATCGAGAAAGGGTGTGTCTGCTATTGTAATCAGTACTCCCCACACCGACTTTGACTGGCACTAGGAATGGGGTCCGTCTCCAATTCCCGTGTAACTGGCATTAATAAAGCAGGCCTACCATTGTATTGAATAATTCACTTCTCGATTTGACTTGCAGAAGGCAAGGGAGCATGCAGTTTTGTTCAAAACTCCCCTTACCCGATTGTGTTTGGCTGTAGGCAAGCGTTTCCGCAGTTATAAACAGATGTACCCATCTAAAATGTGACTGGCATTAGGCATACTGGCCTGCTATTTTGATGGAAACTCACCAACTTGGTGTGACTGGCAGTAAGCTGGCTGGCAGTTGGAAAAGGGGCCTGTCATTATAATGATAACTGCACAACTCAATTTTGACTGGTTGTAGGGAAGTTTCCTGCCATTATAATAAAAATTCCTCTATTTGTAATATATCTGGAAGTAGGAAAGGGGGCTGCCATTGTAACGGAAACTCCCCAAATCGATTGTGACCGCGCAGTAGGCAATGGGGCTTGCAATTATAATGTAAACTTCCCAACTCGATTGTGAATGGCAGTAGGCAAGTGAGCCTGTCGTTATCATCACAAATCCGTAACAAGCACTTTACATTGGAAACAACGTATGGGGACCTCTCCATGCTGTTTCTCGGATAACGCTAAGAGATATGCTATTTTAAAACAATCTTATTTACTGCATGTACAACATTTACTTCAATATTCGTATACAATGCAGAATACCGTTGCGAAGCACGGGTACATTTGCTAGTAATAATAATAATAATTTCGTGTGGCTATTTCTAGCTGGGTGCAGCCCTTATAAAGCAGACCCTCCGATGAGGGTAGGGGGCATATGCCATGTGGAGGTAACTTCATGTTATTGCAGTGGAGGATATGTTCTATGTGTGGCGTGTGAGTTACAGGTATGTTGGGGACAGCACAAATACCCAGTCACCGAGCCAAGGGAATTAAGTATTTTAAGGTTAAAATCTCCGAACCGCCTGGAAATCGATCCCAGGACCCTCTGGAGCGAAGGCCAGCACGCTAACCATTTAGCCATGGACCCAATACAGTAATGATCTGCACACTAATGGCCTTTATGGAAGAGAGCAAAAAATTAAATAAACCGGTACATTATTTCCCTACCCGTAACCACAACTTTATGACTCCCGACAGAGTCTTTGGTAGAGTGGAAAAATACTACTGAATAAGGGAAGATATTCTTTCACGACCAAATACTATAAAACGATAGAACAGAATGGCATAGTCAAGATACTAAATAAAGATTGGGAAGCAAAGGATCTCAAGTCCCAGGCACTCAAAGCCCTGAGATCTAAGATGCCTTTCAAACTAATTGCTCAGCGAGTGATTATTTATGAACATTCTAAGAAGAAGTTATTGTTGTCAGTATCAGACTCATATAACGGAAGTCCTGTTGAGGTTGGTGTGCGAAAATCCAGAAACTGCAGTCCGAAAGTGGGGAAAGCAACCAGATTGGAAAAGAAAAACTATGGTCAGCAAGGAAAAGAAAAAAGGAGTCTTAAAACGTATGAGGCATTTTAGCGTACCAGAAGGAGCAGAAGATTTGGATAACGACATTGTTGAAAATGATCAATAGGTTTCCAGTTTAGTACTGTTGTAGACAGTACTTTTTGTATTTTAATATTGTTTGTTCCTATTTTGCACGTCTGCGTATCAAAAATGTATGGAAAAATGTAATACTAATGTACTGCATCGTAGTATTATCGTACATCATTGCATTTCTGTGCACTTTGAATGTGTATATCAACAAAAATGTTGTATTTTCAGCAATGTTCTTTGCTATTTTGCACTTCCGTTTTCCAAACATTTATGGAAAATTAATTATAACAAAATGTTATATTGTAGTATACTATTGCATTCCTATGCAAAATAAACAATGAAGTAGCCTTCTTTGTAGTTAATGTAAAAATGTTTTAAAATATTGAAAAAGTAAAGAAACAAAAATAGACAATTTCAATGTATATTAACAAATCTTGTATCTTCCATTCTTGCATTTATGGACTTTCGAAAAGCTTGGAAACTTTGTCCCTCTATTCTGATATAAAGAATGAACATTTTAGAAAAGTCGGGCACATAATCGAAGTCATGTTTACAAACGCAGTGCAAATGTTATATTATCTCGTTTATATAAGTAGTATTTTAGTATGATTTTTAAAAAAGGCATTTCCCCAACAATTTACTTTTATGCATTTGTAGAATTTGAATAAAAGCTCCTCAGTTATGATAAGTAACAAGCATACATGTACTACTACTACTAAACGTTTTCATTCCTCCCCTGAAGGGGGGGGGGGAGGCGGGCCTCTTAGACGGTGACGCCGTAGCTCAGGCCGGGTGATTTGTTATGGTGAAGGAGATGTGCGGAGAAGGGGAGGGGGTAGGCGGCCGTGGCCTATGCTACGAACTGTCGCGGCATTCGCCTTAGTGCAGGAGAATGGAAAACCACGGAAAACCATTCTCAGGACAGCCGACGGGCGAGGCCAGGCGAGAAAAGCAGCACTGTGCCCCAGGCCCGTCTCCCGAATGCAGAGGCGTAGAGCCACGGTAGAGCCGTGACCACCTCTCCTCTTCTCGGTAGGCCGGTCAGAGTACAGAGCATATGGGACAACAGCCTACTCTGCATCTACAGACCGCATAAATGTAGGGGCACCCATTTTATATTAGTAGACTACTCTAAACGAGACGAGACCAACGAACCTTACTGAAACATGCATTAACGGAGGGAACTTCTAGGAAGTGAAAAATATCATCCAAATTATCGGCATTCGTTATTATTTAATGTCAAATTTCGATATGAAACAAGACTTGACATAGAAATGTAAAATATATACAAAATATATAAAGTCACGGAGTGTAGACTACAGAGGAACTGTTCAGTCGTCTCTAGTGGCTTTCTTCGAAGACAATTTTTATCCTGAATTAGCAAATGTACCCGTGCTTCGCTACTGTATTCTACATTGTATGCGCATTTCTCCGTAAATTACTGTAAACGCAGTGAGTAAGACTATATTAAATTGCACCTACAAACGGACTTCACCATCAAACGACTCGTTCAGTGTTCTACATGGTTGGTCCTGTGCCATTTTCCCCTATCTCCTATATTTGTGGGTTAGATTCAGTTATTCATTGAATGGGGTGAAATTTGGTACAGTTTTCGTATCCTACTTTATTTTTTTGATACTCGTGTGACCCTCGAATCATAAAATTTTGCGAACATATGGCCACGGGGCATGTCAATGTACCTGCCCAATGTCATGATTGCATCTTTCCTATAAGTGTGCCAAACAATAACTTACACGTGTAAAAAGTTCAACATTAACTTGAACTCAAGAAATGCAGTACTATTTAAAGAATAAGGGACAGAGATACGACAAAATGTCATAGGCCCAAAATTGTAGATCTCTCCAAATTGAAACGCGATAATTTGTGATACGACTTACGGTTTAGCCACCAATTATTCCGAAAGGGAGGTCTGCACCTTCGTTAAAATTGCACCCATATTTCGATATTTCCCGGGGCCAAAAGTTACCCATCTGCATGGCCTGGAAGATGTAATTCCTCCAAGAAAAATTGTCCAGGTTTCGGGATTAGCACTCGCATACATACGGAGTAATTAAGGAAGAAAGTAATTAAGGATTATAATTGAGGACAGCGGGATGGGTACAAAATATTTAAATAATAAGTGAATGTATTGGTAAAGCAAATGCCCGTAAATAAATTATGATGGTATGAGTTATGGATATAAGAAAGTGGTAACAGAGGAGAAATTTAGGCGCAGGGATTCTTAGGTAAACATATAAGAAATGACTACTGGTGTTATTATTAAGCTATTCGAAGACGGTTGTACCCTCCAACGATATTCCGCCAATATCCCGCAGAATGTCCGATTGACCCCTCCCTTGCTTTCTACTCAAGGAACAACCACGAGTTTACAGGAATTATGACGAAAATGGCAATACGTTACTTCCCTGGTGGCATGCAGTCAGAGACGTTGCCATGGTAACCTGTAGTTCGTTTTCGTTCTGTCGGTCACTCAATACCCTCTGAAAATAGTAAATTTCTCCGTCACTTGAAGAGTAAGATGAATTTTGAACATAACGAAAGTTTTTAAAATGAAGATGCGTTTCACGTACGGTCCACGGAGTTTACACAAAAATCAATAGTATAAGAGAGAATAGAGGAAAACCGTCCTGGTTTTCGTATAACCCCACCGTCTATTCAAAGGTTTTAAAACGATATGCATATCAAAATCGTCGCCGGGATGAGTATAAACTAAATCTGATGTTTGGTCGAGATCTATCCAGCCGTTTCGCTGTTATGGTGGAACAAAGAGACAAAAAGACAAACGGAAAAACAGACACGAAAAATAAAAACCACCGATTCGGTCTTGAGTTGACCTAAAATGGATAAATATCTGAAAAATTGGCAATTAAACGAAATTACAAACAGCGGACCCCCTACAATTTTATTTATATAGATAAGCAAGGACACGTCTAGCAGTGCAGACCTTTATTTTATTACTGCTTTGAAACTGTACGGCATATCTACAAACGGACTTCACCATCAAGCCCCTCGTTCAGTGTTTTACATGGCTGGTCCCATGATGTCTTCTCGTATCTCCTATATTTACATTTTGATTGAGTTAGAGTCATTGAATGGGGTAAAATTTGGTACAGTTTTCACGTCCTACTTTATATTTTTGATACTCATATGACGGCTAGAATCTTAAAATTTGGCTATCACATAGCCACTGGTCATGCCAATGTGCGAGGCGAATGTCATGATTCTATCTTTCCTAGAAGTGTGCCAAGTGATAATATATACGTGTAAAAGTACAAAATTAACTTGAAATCGAGAAATACAGCTCTATTTAACGTATAAGGAATAGAAATACGTCAAAAAGTCGTAGGACCAACGTTTTAGATCTTTCCAAATTGAAAGGCGAATGTGCTTTCGGATTTGTGATACGACTTACCGATTAGCCACCAATTATCCCGAAATGAAGGTCTGCACCGGTGTTAAAATTGCATCCATATATCGGTATTTTCCTCAAAGAAGAGAGTGTCCAGCTTTCGGGATTAGCACTAGCATACACACGGAGTAATTAAGGAAGCAAAATAGTACATCTAAGAAAGCTGACATTAATAGAAAATGGATTATAACTGAGGATAGCTGGATGTAGACAAATCTGTAAATACCAAGTGAATTATTGGAAAATTAAATGCCCCTCAATAAATTATACTGGTGTGAGGTATGGATATAAGAAAGCGGTAACAGAGGAGAAATTTAGGCGCAGGGATTCTTAGATAAATAGATAAAAAAATGAGTAATGGTGTTATTACTTGAGCTATTAGAGGACGGTTATAACTTCCAACGATATTCCGCCAATATCCCGCAGAATGGCCGATTGACGCCTCTCTTGCATTCTACCCTAGGAACAACCGCGAATTTAAAGGCATGATGAGGAAAATGGCAATACGTTACTTCCCTGCTGGCATACAGTCAGAGACGTTGCCATGGTAACCTGTAGGTTCATTGTCGGTCTGTCGGTCACTCAATGAAGAGCATGATACCCGCATAAAATAGTAAATTTCTCCGTAATTTGAAGAGTAAGGTAAATTATGAACGTAACGAAAGTTGTTTATAATGAAGATGCGTTTCACACACGGTCAACGGAGTTTACAGAAAAACCCAGTCTATTCAAATATTTTAATATGATATACATATCGAAACCTTCTTTGGGATGAGTATATTCTAAATATGAAGTTTGGTTGAGATCTATCCAGCCGTTTCGCCGTGATGGTGGAACAAACAGACAAACAGACCCGAAAAATTAAAACCACCGAATCGGTCTTGAGTTGACCTAAAACGGATAAATATCTGAAAAATTGGCAAAACAAACGAAATTACAGACAGCGTACGCCCAACAACTTTATTTATGTAGATTACTATTTGCAAAAGAAGCAGTCACAAAGTGATATTATTATTATTATTATTATTATTATTATTATTATTATTATTATTATTATTATTATTATTATTATTATTATTATTATTGAAGCATTATAGACTGGTATGCCCTTCAACTTTCTGTCTGCAAGCCTCTGTGAATTTACAAAACTCCGCCATATCCTCTATTTTTAACAAGCTCTGTGGACACATTTGGTTCGATATCGGTACCGCGTATCTTTAAATAATTACAGTAGATACCGAGTCTAAACATCGCTAAGCCACTGAGCTAATCAGACCGCCAGTGGCCCCTAACCCGTTAGGTGAGGGGTTCTCACTGGGACTCGGTGTATGTAGGGTAGTACCTTGCTTCACTGAATTTTCACCGAGCACACTCAGAAGGTTTGACCAATGGCAGTAACGAAGTAGCACTTCTATTTGTCAGGCGAGGATTCGTTGGAAACAGCTTGACGAAGTTCTTGATGTTCTTACACGGGATTGGTCAGTGGTGCGATTAGATAATAATAATAATAATAATAATAATAATAATAATAATAATAATAATAATAATAATTGTACCGGGCGGTACACCTCCGCGCCGCTAATTCAAACTTTGCGCCAGTTGAAACTCCTCTACTGGAGGAAGCCTGAATTTTAACTACAGTGTTAATTCTCAAGTTTTTCAGAAGATGTCACTACTTGTAAATTTTGAAGTGTTCTGAACTGTGTCGTTTTCGATGTATTTTTGTTTTGCCTGTAGTAAGAAGTGTGAACGTTCTCTTCTAGATGGCACTACTGAAGGACTACAATTGTGCACCCTAGTGCGAAGTGAAAGAACTGGTTTTTTTGGAGAAATTTTGTGTTCATAAGTTTGTTCTTTGTTAAATTTATCTCAGTCATGGTTTAGGTTGGCTGTATAACCCTCCTCTTTCCGCCAGTTTTGAATTCAACCAATGAGTAATTTTTGTAATTAATTTTCCACCAATCCTGGTTTTCTTCTTCAGTTTTGACATGTAATCTTTTGGCCGTCCAATAAAATGCTTGTGGGCGGGTGTTCTTATTCTTGAAAGGTCTCGAATGTTCCGCGAGTATATATAAACTGCTGATTTTCGGGTCTCTGCGCCACTTCAGTAACATCTATCAGTGTGTAAATCATGTAGCAGGGGGCGGGTAGCGCCTCTTTCTTCGGGCAGCGGTTCATCAATAAGGTAATGGCCTTTTAATAACTTCTTTCTTGGTAGCTCAGCAGTTTAACCCTCGGGGCGGGTTCGAAACCTTTTCCATGTAACTTTCCTCTAAAATGTAAAAGACTCTTGATTTAAATTCTGCCTCTGTAACTACATATGCGGATAGAGAGTGCTTAACCCTCTCGAGATCCCATTCATATTACTTTGAGGTGAACTTATTTTCACAACCGTTTCTTCCCTTCTAATGTAATGTAAATCGTTTCCTTATATAAGTCACCTCTTTAGTATGGGATTAGCCCTTGCATAAGCGGCCTAGGGCCAAATTAGGTTTTAATAAAGTATATTCGGAGTGCAAGTTTCGCATCCACTCAAGTTTGTATTTTGGGGCCTTGTAATTTTCCTGTTTATTTACTCAATCGGCCTCAGTAGGTTGGATATTTTTACCCCTGTGTTTATGTCCTTAGAGGACAACTTGAAGGTGGAGTTTGGTGTGGCCTTTGATAGGCTGGAACTTTGAGAGCGGGTTGCTCTTAGAAAGAAATTTGTTTCTGTGTGCCTCGAGGAGGCTTTTGCTATGTAATTGGGAGCAAGTGCTCATGAGCATGATTGGGGTCTTATGCCCCTTGGTTGAATCTTGTATATGGGTAAAGTTGGGCTTACTGCTCAAGAATTGTGTGTCTGGCTCTCGGAGCCCAAATCCTGTAACACTGTAATTGTACATTCTCGATTTGTTGTTAGGCTACTGAGTACCTGTTATATTTGTTATTTCTTGATCTTGAAAAGAAAATATAACCTTGTTAAATTTTAAATTAACTTTAATTTCGTAGATTGAGACCTATTCATCCCAGCACCTTCTTTCACCTCTAACTACCACGGATAACTCCGTAATAATAATAATAATAATAATAATAAAAATAATAATAATAATACCCGTGTGGGGATTTACCGGTTACCTCCATCGGGCGCGTCCCATTGGAATTGGGGAAGCTCGCTGACTCTGCCGCCAGCAGAGTCAGAGGGTAATAGGGAAGTAAAATACCACCGTGAAAAAAACTGGTCCCTTGTAGGGTTACGGCGAAGACTGGTAAATGATCAGAAGCCAGAAAACATCTTGAGGCAACCTCTAGGGCTAAAAACCCTAGTTGTAAAAGGATGGGTACCTGTCCAAAGCAAAGTCAAGTCGAAAAGCATGATGGCACAACATTTCAAGAAACATACCCCAGGGGGTAAATCTTCGGATTAATCCCTCGTCGTGAACGCCACGGCGCACGAGTCTCGTTCGCATTCTGGGGGAGACTCGACATCATGCAAGAGACGAGTCGGAGCGTCTCGGTGTACCCCGAAGAGTCAAAAACTCAGGCCAAAATCTAAAACCTTTCTAGCAACTCTCAACATAAATTCACTTACACAAACAGGCAAGCTGAAAACCCTCACCAAAGCTCTTCACGAAAATCAGATATCCATAATGGCCCTACAGGAAACAAGGTACCCAGATGAAGAGATTTTTGAATCCGAAGGCTACCGATTTTTCAAGAGCAAAGCGCAAAGAGCAATCCTCAACGGAGCTGGGATGCTTGGAACCGCGTTTGCTGTTAGAACCAAGATCCTTAAATCGGTTGCAAATTTCGAAATTGTGAATGACAGATTGTCTATACTCACAATTAAATGCGCGAACAAAACCTACGCCCTAGTTAACGCACATGCTCCTACAAATGATAAGAACAAGTCTGATCCAGACGAAGTTGATAATTTCTGGGACCTACTGGATGAAAAATTAAACAAAATCCCCAAACACCATGTCAAGCTTCTTTTGGGTGACTTCAATGCCCAACTAGGTCGTGAACAGAAGTACAAGAAGGTTATAGGAAATTACCCTGCTCACAAAAGAACCAATCCCAACGGCAAAAGACCGGTGTCCATTTGCGAAAATCACAACCTGCAGGTCATGTCGACCCACTTTCGCCATCTACCCAGGAAGCAAATGACTTGGCGTTCTCCCGTCCAAGCTCTCGGAGAGTTCCAAATTGATCATGTTGCAATCTCCAGGAGAAACAGCCCTGAGAATATGAATGTCAAGGTAAAGAAAGGCATCAATGTGGCCTCAGATCATTATATGTCTTATCAAATTCAAACCAATTCCCGCAAACACAAGGAAGACAACCAAACAGATCACACGCTTCGACAATGATAAACTTCGGCAAAGGGTCGAGGAGTTCCAGGAGAAGGCTAGACCAAATGATACTGACTTTAACAACGCCAAAAGTCTCCTTGTTGAGGCCGCCAAAGACGTTGCAGAAATCAAGAGAAGCAAAAAGCGTGCGTGGTGGAATGATACCTGCGAATCAGTCCTCCAAGAAGGACTCAATGCGTGGAAACAGTACTACTCTACAAAATCAGAAAATGATTGGGAAACCTACAAACCCCAACGTGCCCAAGCAGCTAGGGTGTTCAGAACTGAGAAACGTAAATACGAAAAATCTCTCATTGAAAAGATACAACAAAACTTTAGGAAGAATGAAAGCAGAGAGTACTACAGAGCCTTCAAACGCAAACTCACTGGCTATAAACCAACATCTCTATGCTTTGAGCGAGAGGACGGCACACTGGCGACGTCAAATGAAGAAAATTGCAGCATTCTGGCAGATTACTTAAATGCTCTAAACCGCAAAGCGCCATTGAGACCAAGGAACCCTTACTCAGGTACCCAGATTCCAGACCACCCGACAGAGATGAAATCAAGCGCCACATTGCCCGTCTCAAAAAAAGTAAAGCGCCGGGGGAAGACTCAGTAGTAGCAGAACTATGGAAATATGCCCCAGAGGAATCACTTGATATCTTGCAAAAGCAAATAGAAGAAATTTGGAACAAGGAGACCCTACCCAAAGATTGGAAAATAGCTTTGATCCATCCATTATACAAAAAAGGCAGCATGAAGAACATCAACAACTACAGAGGAATATCTTTGCCACCCGTGACTTACAAAATTCTATCACTTGCCATCCTGGAGCGTTTGGAAACACAAGTCGAACATCAAATAGGTGAAAACCAAGGAGGGTTCAGAAAAGGTCGCTCAACAGCTGAACAGATCCAAAATCTCAAAACGATCATCAGATATTGTACACTAAGGTCCAAGCAGTATGTGTCCCTTCTTTGTGGACTTTAAGAAAGCGTACGACTCCATTGACCGGGAAGTCCTGCTAAACATCTTAAATGAATTTGGAGTTGATTTGAAACTGCTGGCATTAATTAGAGCCACCTTGACCGATACAAAATCCAAGGTGAAGTTCCACAGATGTCTCTCGCATTCCTTTGACATCAAAACAGAAGTCCGACAAGGTGATGGGCTATCCCCGATACTCTTCAACTGTGTTCTTGGAAAGATCATCAGAACCTGGCGGGTGAGATTACAGGAAACCAACTACAGTCTATTGAGAATAGGAACCAAATCCAAGGGGATCGCAACATACTGCTTAGCATTTGCCGATGATATTGTTGTTCTCCCAAACGACATAGAAACCGGTAGAGCTCAAGTTGAAATTTTAAAGGAAATTGCCGAACAAACTGGTTTGCAGATATCGTTTGAGAAAACAGAAGTAATGACTAACATCAAAGAGGCTCCACCAAAACTCCATACAAAATACGGGGACATCACCCGAGTAGACAAATTCAAATACCTGGGTGAGATCATCATGAAAAATGGACTGGACAAAGAAGCACTTCAGGAGCGTGTACGCAAACTAGAAATAGCCTACCAAACATCCCGCACAATCTACAACAAAAAATGCCTTTCCCAAAACACCAAGATTCGTCACTATGAAACAGTTCTGAAGCCAGTAGTTCTATATGCAGCCGAAACCCTGTCTCTAAATGCCAACAAAGGACTCCTTGAAGAACTGGAGAAAAGAGAACGCAAAATTGTGAGAGGAATCTTGGGATCAAAGTACAGAAATGGAATCCATCAAAAGAGATCCAACAAGGAAGTCTACAGCAAAATAGAGAAAATTACCGACACAATCAGAAAAAGCCGGGCACGTTTTTACGGTCATCTGAAAAGAATGGACGGAAGAAAGTTAACTAAAGAAATCTTTCACTTTTTTTGATTCAAACCCCAAAACCGCAATTCTCTGGTTTAGAAATACCAAAGTAGACCCGCAAATGCTACATATCTCAGCTGAAGACGCCCTTAACAGAGATCTCTTCCGCAAGAAAATATTAAGAACGGGCTAAACCGAGACGGGCAACCGAAGAGAAGACACGGTGCCCCTTGGACAGAGGAGCGTAAGCAGGCCCACTCACAAAGAATGAGGGAAATTTGGTCTCTAAAGAAGGCCAAGTTCAGTGTCAAATGCAACAAGACTTAACGTGGTCCTTGATGGCCCCAGCGAATTATATAATAATAATAATAATAATAATAATAATAATAATAATAATAATAATAATAATAATAATAATAATAATAATAATAATAATAATGGCGCATGGCCTCCGGAGAGGCCAGGTTCAGGTCTTTTACTAATTGAAGCCCTATAGGCGACCTGCATATCTGTGAGGATGGGGCCCTGCCTAACATAATTTGTAATATTGAAGGCAGAAGACTTAACCAATTTGCTCTAATGTTAAAATTCCGGACCGATTGATTCAATGGCCAGCTTACTAACTATTTAGCTATGGAGTTGGGCAGCCATTAGGCAAATAGTCATAAGACATTCTAGAGAGCAAAGAATTCCGTGCTGATTGTTTTGTTCTCTGTATAGGTTGTGAATAGCTTTGCAATTCATTTCTATCATACTATTTTCTTTGTTCTTACTCTTTTATTATCATTACCGTACTTATTTAGTATTGTAGTTATTCACCGAGCAGGGACAACAAAAACAACTCGAGTTTCAAATTACAGTTCTACAAAGGCCTAGAGGTATTCACCTGTGATAAATTGTATTGTACTGTATTATCTTACAGATTATTACAGGAGGAGCTCCTATACCAAAACCGCAAATGTGATAATGCTCTTCGTATCCATCATTTCCTTTAAGAACCGGACGAGGTGGCCGTGCGGTTAGGGGCGCAGAGCTGTGGGCTTGCATCCGGGAGACAGGGGTTCGAACCCCACTGTCGGCAGCCCGAAAGGTGTTTTTCCGTGGTTTCCCACTCTCACACAAGGCAAATGCTGGGGCTTTACCTAATTAGGGCCACGCCCACTTCCTTCCAACTCTTAGGCCTTTCCTATCTCATCGTCGCCATTAGACCTATCTATGTCAGTGCAACGTAAATCTATTTGTAAAAAAAATCCGTTAAAACTGGTCACGCCTTCCAGCAACATATTGATATGCAGTCCTTCAGAAGAAAATTCGTCGAGTTCAAACGTATAAAGAAAATGAACCTTACTGTACCGTACTGTAGGAATATATTATGTTTGCATGACATAATGTGATGCTGATGATGATGCTTGTTGTTTTAAGGGGCCTAACATCGAAGGTCATCGGCCCTGACATAATGTACCCGCTCCTAGAGTTTGATGTATTTAAGGTTCATTTTAATTTATACACTCTCATAGAAAAATGAACTCAACGAAAATTATTCTGATGGTCTCTATATAAATACGTGGCTGGGAGGCGTGACCAGTCTTAAGGAAAATAATAGGTAGAAAGAGCGTTGTCACATTCGCGGTTTTGGAATGGGAGTGACGATATATTAAATGGTGTTTCGTAGGCCTATGTGTGTAATCCTAAAACAATAAATAAATAAATAAATAAATAAATAAATAAATAAATAAATAAATAAATTGCGGTCGTCTAATCTAGTACTAACTACGTTGAATACTGCTTAACGGGAGAAATCTCACTTGGAGACGGAATATTTTCAGATACGGAATTTTTCTCACCGTTTCAAATGAGTAAAATGTGGATTTCAAAGTCTTATTTCTTTAGTCTCGTAGATTTACTTTCAAGCATTGATCTACATAACATGACTTTATGGGAGTGTTGCTCCCTTTTCATGTATGTAATTTTTGGTGATAGTTGTGATGGAGAGACCTTAAAAGTAATTGAAATTGATATGTTTCAGACATTCCATTGTTTACCAATTCATTACTAGTATCTCGTTTGATTTTCTCCAGGATATATATGCACCCTACAGTTTTCTGGGACAAAGAAATAAATTAAATATCTAAGATATTTTATTGTCAAAGCAGAAGATCTAGGGAATGATATAAAATGAATTTTCTTAAAATAGCCTGTGATTTTGTCTCCGTTGTCATTATGTGACGTCATTGTCTGTTCCATAATAACTGTTGCTATGCGCCTGTTGACTCGAAGTCAATTCTGGGAAGCAATACGTTACTTCCCGTCCGTGATATGACTTACCAGTCTATCTTCCTTCCTGCCATCTTTCCATCTAATCCCGCCCTCAACAGCCCCTTCATTTACTGTCAGCAAACGGTACCATGGATATCTGGCATGATTTATTGCTTTCTCCACCTCATTCGCAGGAAATAGATAACAGATGTCAGGTATGAGCGGCTGGGGGAAAATTTAAATACGAAAAATGGTTAGTTAATGGGAGATGGAGTGGGCTTCGTTCTAAGAAACATTTCTTGATTTGAGATCGTCAGAACGTAGCTGGGATTTCCAACCAGACAGTGAGAAAGATAGGTTGTGTAGGAATGATTGCTTTCCCAGTGAAAATTCCTTTATTTTTCATTGTCCAACTGTTCGAGGTTCGATGGGAAGGAGGGAAGATTTTGTCAGAGGCCAATCAAACTTTTGCACACAACTTACTTTACGCAGAATGTTATTCCTTTAAGCATGATAACATCTGTGTTTGAATTAAGTGCCAATATTTAACTCACATTTTGGCTCCTTCTAATTATATGCCTCATAAAAATCTGACCTGCGTAACTCAGCGTGTTAAAATTCTACCCTATTATGAAGTATTGTTCTACTGTAGTAGGGAGAAGTCTGGATTCGAGTTCATCTCTGTGGATTTATTCGCATTGTTTCAATTTCCGTCCCCAGGAAAACTTGAGTACCGTCACGGTAATACCTGTCCTATTCTATGGATGCCCATGTGGTGTTGGTAGTGATTTTTTTAAAGGAGAAGTTGGCCCAAATGAAGGCATTCTCAAAACACACTCGTTGGAATGAGTGGCTCAGGCCTTCTGAGCCGAGGAGGGGGAGTTCGATCCTGGCTAAACCCGGTGACACATGAAGGTACTCAAATTATTGTTATAATTCTTCTTCTTCTTCTTCTTCTTCTTCTTCTTCTTCTACTTCTTCTTATTATTATGTGCCCAACAAATGCTCCGTTTCTCAACGGGGTAGGGTACCAAGTAGGATGACACGTCGTAGCGAGATTTTACGAATTCATCAGAGGAGGAGTTAGTGAGATGAAATGGCTGACGTGATATATGATAGGTGGAAGGGGGGGGGTGAAATGCGGTGCTGGCGCATAGCATACTCCTGTCAAATAGCACCAAGGGTTCTGCTCAAGACTTTACGTACCCATCTTAAGTACGAATCACCATCAATAGCGTCATAAGCCCTCACTCCATATGAGCATTGCGGAGAGGTATTAAATGTAATCCAGTATTTTGGCACGCAATCTAATGATTATAAATTATACACCCCTATTGTGACCGTTCGTGGACGCCGTGGTTTGTAGATAACCATGAACTATCAAATTATTTGCCGACTAGTATTCAGAAGGTTCGCATGATACTCCACTCAGGGCATGGCCCTTCGAAGAGTATTCGGTCACATTCAGATAACGACGACTGAGCTATAGATACTGCCAATCATAAAATGTAAATTATACACTAAGGCAAAGTTTTCAAATAAATCGCAACAGAAATTGGAAGGATCACATTTTAATTTAAAAAAATCAATTGATTGAATATGAACAACTGAAATGAACAACGTAAAATAAATCATATGCATTCATTAACATTAACTAAGGACCGAGTCCATCTTGCATTGTCCATCATAAACCGGAAACAATTATTTAACACAAATTCACAGAAACGTAGAATCTTATGGATATATCAAAGTCTATCGGGTCATATTATGTCATTCACTCGTCGTCGCAAATGTTAATTGTACCTGTCCACTCCGCCTTGCCTTTCATAGTTATCATTGTTCCTATCTGACTAACTAAATATCAGTTAACTTGAACCCCCCAACAGATTTCAGCATTTATAAATGATCACACATAGCAACACAATACACATAAATGAGTAAAATGCACGTCGTTTCCACCCATCGAGCTGTTGGCTGCACCTGAAATGAATCTTTATCTACTGGCATGAAAATATAAGTTGGTACAGTCTGGACTGCGTCGAGGTCTGCCTTCACCATCAGCTGAAATGCTACTACAGCATGAATCTACTACAAGCATCTACTACATGTACATCGATCGCAATAGGTGATTCTGATCTTAAACATAACTATCATTGAATTGCATTTTAAGACCCTAACCGTGCGCACATTCCAACATTTCGTTACTTGCAACTATGAATCTTAATTTATTAATTCATGTACTTGATGACTCTCTTCAATACCAATGCCTAACGCTGGACTAGCTTGTTCAATCATCTCACAAAATATACGGCGGAAATTCTATTAACAACACCATTAACAACTTAACACGTCTCGAAACTCAATATAATTCGACACGCAAACCATAAAAATCAACCTAAATTATCTCGTGTCCGCCACGCTTTATGACGACCCTACGTTCGTCATCACATTGTATACCGCACAAATCATCACATCCTAACTGCACAAGCAATATTAAGGAAGAGCCTTATCAACATTATACATGAACATTACCTAATACACCTTAATGAACATCCATATCACATCATGGGAATTATACCAAGATCACGCACCAATATTTCACACACACTGTCACACTGCAACTTACCTGTAGTAAATGATATTATTTTTGTTTCACAGCGATAAATAATACGGACACAACGCAGTAAAACGTCTCATCCACGGTAATTGACGGCATACACTATTTACCCACGTATGATCAATCGCAACCCGACAAATACAACCGAAAATCTGTTAGATCGTTCAAGTTAACACACCCTTGTCACCTACGTGACATTGACAAAAGGACTAACGCTACTAATGCATTCTAGGAAAGCAAAAGATAGACAAGTACAATAACTTATCTGGCTTCTTCATGGTAATTCCGCAGCGGTTTAATCATCATTTTTGTAATTCCGTCCATTCCGGCAGAGGCCTGAGTCCGCCAGGGCACTATATTGGTTTAGCACTTCATGTTGTTCATTTACATTCCCTGGTCAGATAGTGATTTAACATCTCCGGCCGCCACCTGAAACTTGTACAATATCATTAGGAATACAATTTCACACTAATTGTATTTTCACTATTCCAGTTTGATACTGGCCTGAGGAAACATATAATTCGAGGTTTGCAAATGATTTTGGCTATTATATAACTTATATCTGGGCTTATTCTTTATGTTTATCAATTACAGAACCAGATCCTTAAGCTTGCTTCTATTATCTTCCTTCATACAGTAATCAGTAAGTAAAACACGAACTCCTTCCATTATTATTTACAATAATAATAAGTTGCTTTCCATAAGCAGAGAAATCCTATGCTAGCTATACATGTGTTTTTGACATTTGAGGAACTGAATAATAACTCTAACCTTCATCATAGAAGTTGCTAAAGGAAAACACACACTATTGTTCTTCTTCTTACTATGAAACACGTCAGCACGGGCCCATTAGATGATTTGCCATATGAAGTTTCATGCTAATCCATGGCCCCCTTATACAACTTCAAACTAGATATCATGTCTAGCCACATTCTTCTCAGCTGATGCTGACATTGTACTGAGCTCTTGCTTGTAAATAAAGCTGATCTTGACGTAATTCGACATGTACCACGGGGTCTTGAGTTCGATCCACTGGCTCTCATCCATTATGTCTATTCTACACTTACGAGTTGTATCGGTTCTTTTTATCAATATGCGCGTAAGCCGCATATTGACACGTTACACCTTTTTCCAAGTCATTGATACACATTTCATTTCACTTATGACTTTCAATGACCGGCCGACATATTGCTACAGGTCATTGAAAGGTCATATTCCCCCTCTACTTGGAGAAGAAATTTCGAACATGGGGAGAAATTTCTTATTATATCAGTCTTTGACTGGCTAAATCCTTCCTTTCTTAAAATATCAATACTTCCAAGCCTCATTTCCGAACAACTCGTGCTTATCACTCAGATCAAAACCCGTGTATTTATTTGCTACGTCTCATCATTCATCTTCAGAAGTATGCATTGGTATCAGCTTTATGAACATCTACTTCCTCGCTCGTGAGATCGTTTCCACTCAAGGTATCGTCTGTTATATCGTCCTCAAAAACGAGATTGGCTTCTTCATCATCATTAGTAACAGGGAAATAATATTGTCTTAAATTTGCTGAATTGAATATTGACATATTTTTAGAATTCAAGCTCTGAATCTTATAAGCATTATTGCCCAGATCCTCTATAACCTTAAACGGACCAATATACAATGGAGCAAACTTTGAAAAGAACCTTGCTTTAGGGTCAGAAGAAACAGGTTTCTTAATCAACACATAAGTCCCAACTTCTAGCGGTTTCCGGAAGTTTCTGTATCTCATTTTCTTCGTTCTCTTCTCCGCCTGTTTCACCATGCGTAGCCGCGCTCGTCGAACATTTTCTCCAGCCTGGGGTAATTCATCCATGGGTCTCTTAATAATCTCATTCCAAGGACGTTGAGGATAACGGTTCAGATGCAAAACGCTGGGGATATTATCAATCGATTCATGCCAAGTGTCATTAATACATTCCGCAATTGTTGGCAGAAACGTCGCCCATGCCCAATGACGTTCTGGACAGAAAATTCGGCAGTACTTTGCAGTCTCAACTGGAAGGAACGTCTGCATCTTACAATTGGCAACCTTATCTGGAATAATCCCTCTTATCTTTATGTTGGCTACTGGCATTATGGGGACTCGTGCTCTGCGTTGGAGTTCTGTTAATAATACCTTTGAAATAATACTAATACTGGCGCCTGTATCCAACAACGAGTAAATTTTAATACCTAATATTGTGACCCATATGACCGGAAGTCCTCTTTTAATTTCAGATTCGCCCAATTGGCGGTCTTCCAACAACTCTTCGGGTTCAAATTCCCAAGATTCTATGTTTCCAATCACCCCTTCACGTTGCTCATTCAGTTGCTGCTTGAAATCTATCTTATTCTCCTTAAATTCTAATTTGGCGTTTTTTTTTTCACCCCATTCCTCTCGTGGGAGTTATCATCAAATGAGGTTGCATTAGGATTGAGCATCCGGTCTGCAGCATCCTTTCTTTGTTGCCGCTGATACTCGAGACTCGACGCACCAATGCAATCTGCATTCATCTCTTGACTCCTTATCGCTTCTTCCCAACGTTTAGTCTCTTGTTGGCGTTTTAATTCTTCTACGTATTTCCTCTTTTCTTGGTCAACGTCTCCTTCTTGATTTTCACTTCTATATCCTATCCTTCCTTGACTTCTATTCCTCCGGTAAGGCCATCTATCTCGTTGGTAACCCCAACGTGTTCCTCTTCTAAACCGTGGATATCTTCCATTACCATTCTGACATGATGTCCATCTCCGGTCGCGTTGGTTGTCTTCTGAATTATCATGTCTCTCCTGCTTCTCTCTCCTCATGCAGTAGCATTGATTATTCCCCCGACATTCATTTTCCTGTTCCACTGTCGTTGCGACGTTTACCACTGGATCTACATGCCTTATTATTCTATTTCCGACTTGCGTGTTTGTGCTGTCAAGCTGCCTCAAAATTGCCTCTGCTTGCACCGCGGACTGTACGTTCGCTGTTGTCATCAACCGTTGAACATCAGGTGGAAATTGTTTAATTATGGCTCGCACCATTTCGAGTTCTGTTGGGGGTGAGTCAAGCTCTTTCAAACGGTGGAACTGCATGGTAAAATAGTCCGAGAAACAACTCGGTCCGCTGAGAGAATATTTTTTTGAATACAGCTCCAATCTGACATTTTGTTGAACGTCAATTCCCCAAAAACGTTCTAAGAACGCGCTCTTAAATCCGGCGTAGTCTTCAAAAATGTACCTGAACGCTTTGTACCATATCAGTGGTGCTCCGTCCAAATGTCGTTCCACTGCCTTTAATTGCCTCTCCGGCATTATTTTTGCCTCGCGGAAATACTCTTCGATTTCTCGAATGAACCCTCGAGGAGTCATTCCCGACTTTATATTTCCGGTGAACTTTTTTGGTCTATCTTCGTTTGTGCGTATTACATTTATTATTTGGGTTCCGTTCGCTGTATGCGCAACACTATTCTCACTACTGTCGGTGTTATATACCGGTATTTCAAACTGATAGTCTAGCTCAGTTTTCCTTTCATTATCGACCGATGACTGTTTCTCCAAAGTCGTCAACACAAGTTTCTTGGTTGTTTCAGAATCAATCCTCATATTCTGGATGTTCTTCTGTACATTTTCCAACTCGTCACTTAATTTCTTTATCTGCTGATCCGTTTGGGTCCTGTTTCTATCTGTCTCATCAATAATGGACTGAAATTTACTATTAATGTGTTCTTTCGCCGTATCCATCTCCTCATGAACTCCTCTATTGATTTCTTCAATATTTTCAGTCACTTTCCTAAACTTATCGTCCCAACTAGTATCCGATTCGATAATTTTCCCTTGCATAATAATTACTTCTTCTTTTAATTCATTAATATCACGGTCAACTTGTGTTTGAATATCGTTCACGTTGACCTTCAATTCAGCTTGAAGTTCGGTGAACCTCTCGTTAATCTCTTTTCTATTCTCATTTATTGCTACTGTCACCTCACTTCTCAAGCTTTTCATGTCCTCCTGTATGTCCGCCTGTATTTCGGCTATTCGCGACCCTAGTGCTGATATTTCTTCCTGCATCACCCTTGAGTTCTGCATGACTAATTCTGAAACAACACGCTGATTCTCTTTAATCTCTCTATTGGTCTCCTCCTGCCTTTCTCGTATTTCTCTTCGCATCTCATTTGCCACTGCTTCCTGTGACTCTCTAACCTCCTTTCGCATTTCAATAGCTGCCATTTCCTGTGACTCTCTAATTTCTTTTCGCACCTCATTAGCGGTCATCTCCTGTGATTCTCTAATTTCTTTTCGCATTTCGCTCGCCGACATTTCCTGCGATTCTCTAATTTCTTTTAATGCGACTCCCTGCGACTCTCTAATTTCTTTTAATGCGACTCCCTGCGACTCTCTAATTTCTTTCCGCATTTCATTAACGGTCGTTTCCTGGGATTCCTGCACTTTCGTCAATCTACCCGCTAACTCTTCTAGCAGTAACTTTACTTGCGCTAATGACGCCATTACTAATAACACTGATATTCAAGCAGTAAATGTCTTTATCCTACGTTCCTCAAATATCACCTAACCTATCACTATTGCTTTAGTAGCCACAAAATTCACTGATTAAGCCCTGACGAACCCAAGCTCATACCGAAATGACCGAATAATTACCATACTCACATGAATGAACGAATAATCTGACCCTGATTAATTTATCCTTCCAACTTCTCATTGCCAAACTAAGTCTTTACTATCATCGCTCCGTTGCCTACTATACGCATCATCATCGAGCGGACAAAATACATCATTATTTTCGTTCAATGCCTCGCGATTGACAATCAAAATATAATATATTAACCTGCTCACTCGCCAATACTCAGCCCAACGGTGGGCGACCAAAAACACTAATACACTATGTGACCGTTCGTGGACGCCGTGGTTTGTAGATAACCATGAACTATCAAATTATTTGCCGACTAGTATTCAGAAGGTTCGCATGATACTCCACTCAGGGCATGGCCCTTCGAAGAGTATTCGGTCACATTCAGATAACGACGACTGAGCTATAGATACTGCCAATCATAAAATGTAAATTATACACTAAGGCAAAGTTTTCAAATAAATCGCAACAGAAATTGGAAGGATCACATTTTAATTTAAAAAAATCAATTGATTGAATATGAACAACTGAAATGAACAACGTAAAATAAATCATATGCATTCATTAACATTAACTAAGGACCGAGTCCATCTTGCATTGTCCATCATAAACCGGAAACAATTATTTAACACAAATTCACAGAAACGTAGAATCTTATGGATATATCAAAGTCTATCGGGTCATATTATGTCATTCACTCGTCGTCGCAAATGTTAATTGTACCTGTCCACTCCGCCTTGCCTTTCATAGTTATCATTGTTCCTATCTGACTAACTAAATATCAGTTAACTTGAACCCCCCAACAGATTTCAGCATTTATAAATGATCACACATAGCAACACAATACACATAAATGAGTAAAATGCACGTCGTTTCCACCCATCGAGCTGTTGGCTGCACCTGAAATGAATCTTTATCTACTGGCATGAAAATATAAGTTGGTACAGTCTGGACTGCGTCGAGGTCTGCCTTCACCATCAGCTGAAATGCTACTACAGCATGAATCTACTACAAGCATCTACTACATGTACATCGATCGCAATAGGTGATTCTGATCTTAAACATAACTATCATTGAATTGAATTTTAAGACCCTAACCGTGCGCACATTCCAACATTTCGTTACTTGCAACTATGAATCTTAATTTATTAATTCATGTACTTGATGACTCTCTTCAATACCAATGCCTAACGCTGGACTAGCTTGTTCAATCATCTCACAAAATATGCGGCGGAAATTCTATTAACAACACCATTAACAACTTAACACGTCTCGAAACTCAATATAATTCGACACGCAAACCATAAAAATCAACCTAAATTATCTCGTGTCCGCCACGCTTTATGACGACCCTACGTTCGTCATCACATTGTATACCGCACAAATCATCACATCCTAACTGCACAAGCAATATTAAGGAAGAGCCTTATCAACATTATACATGAACATTACCTAATACACCTTAATGAACATCCATATCACATCATGGGAATTATACCAAGATCACGCACCAATATTTCACACACACTGTCACACTGCAACTTACCTGTAGTAAATGATATTATTTTTGTTTCACAGCGATAAATAATACGGACACAACGCAGTAAAACGTCTCATCCACGGTAATTGACGGCATACACTATTTACCCACGTATGATCAATCGCAACCCGACAAATACAACCGAAAATCTGTTAGATCGTTCAAGTTAACACACCCTTGTCACCTACGTGACATTGACAAAAGGACTAACGCTACTAAAGCATTCTAGGAAAGCAAAAGATAGACAAGTACAATAACTTATCTGGCTTCTTCATGGTAATTCCGCAGCGGTTTAATCATCATTTTTGTAATTCCGTCCATTCCGGCAGAGGCCTGAGTCCGCCAGGGCACTATATTGGTTTAGCACTTCATGTTGTTCATTTACATTCCCTGGTCAGATAGTGATTTAACATCTCCGGCCGCCACCTGAAACTTGTACAATATCATTAGGAATACAATTTCACACTAATTGTATTTTCACTATTCCAGTTTGATACTGGCCTGAGGAAACATATAATTCGAGGTTTGCAAATGATTTTGGCTATTATATAACTTATATCTGGGCTTATTCTTTATGTTTATCAATTACAGAACCAGATCCTTAAGCTTGCTTCTATTATCTTCCTTCATACAGTAATCAGTAAGTAAAACACGAACTCCTTCCATTATTATTTATAATAATAATAAGTTGCTTTCCATAAGCAGAGAAATCCTATGCTAGCTATACATGTGTTTTTGACATTTGAGGAACTGAATAACAACTCTAACCTTCATCATAGAAGTTGCTAAAGGAAAACACACACTATTGTTCTTCTTCTTACTATGAAACACGTCAGCACGGGCCCATTAGATGATTTGCCATATGAAGTTTCATGCTAATCCATGGCCCCCTTATACAACTTCAAACTAGATATCATGTCTAGCCACATTCTTCTCAGCTGATGCTGACATTGTACTGAGCTCTTGCTTGTAAATAAAGCTGATCTTGACGTAATTCGACATGTACCACGGGGTCTTGAGTTCGATCCACTGGCTCTCATCCATTATGTCTATTCTACACTTACGAGTTGTATCGGTTCTTTTTATCAATATGCGCGTAAGCCGCATATTGACACGTTACACCTTTTTCCAAGTCATTGATACACATTTCATTTCACTTATGACTTTCAATGACCGGCCGACATATTGCTACAGGTCATTGAAAGGTCATACTATGCTACCGACCCACATTCTGACGGTGACACCATTTTTCTTCGACCAACGAGACTCTCACCGGCTAACCACAGTGTCAGACTTTATAGACTTCACGCATGAATAATCATGGCCAGCTGGCAAGCTATTATTATTATTATTATTATTATTATTATTATTATTATTATTATTATTATTGTTATTATTATTATTAATAATATTATTATGAGAGTTATAACATGCAGCAATAATTTCTGAGTAATGAAATGAATCCTCGTAAAGCTAGCAAAGACATAGTTTGTAGTTCCGAACATCTTAATTAAACTGCTTCCAAGAATTCACAATGAATCGAGGAATAGTCCCTCGAGCTCCTGTCATAATCCTATCACTTTATTGTCCTTCAATCCAAATTTATCGTTATAAGAAATTATGGTCGGTTCATAGATTATTTTCCCTCTCAACGTCCTTTGGATGGTCTGTGGAGATTCTAGAACGAATTGTGGGGTCTATTACGTAATAATAATAATAATAATAATAATAATAATAATAATAATAATAATAATAATAATAATAATAATGCGAACAAAACTCCGTCTCTTTCATTACTCTAATTTATTTCAGAATTATCCAATAAACCTACTCTCACAACGTTCTAATCAACCATGCATGGCCACACTTGCTAATTGCTGTCTATTTACAAGTTTCTCTTCCTTATGGTACAGGAGGCCATCCAGCCCGTTGCTATACCTGGGGACGGCTGATCCTTACTTTCACTTCCCCAAGTCCAGTTACCATATACAGCAGCTGTGTGTAGCCCGCTGGATTGGGACACATGGCTACGAGCTACACAACAAACGACGACTATTCCTTCGTTCGACTCGAGAGACAGTCCAGTAATTACAGAGTCACATGCAGTAAACAAGTAAACAGCAACAGCTCAACAGTATTCAACAGCAGGACGATACTCACAACAGCGAATATTAACACAGGTTTATTAACCCTCACATTCACAATAGCGGCTTCCCTTGCCGACTGACTGCAATCCTCAGTCCACAGAAATTACCAAACACACAGTCCACTCAGGTAGTACAGTGTCTTCCGTTCCGTACGACGTCTGCAGCCCACCTACTCACTGAACTCTCCGACACCACAACAACAGCTCCTGGTTCAGACCTCGATGGGACACTAGCGATAGCCAACAAATCTGTCGCTCTCAGCCCAGCCACCGAACCCGAACACACTGAGTCTCATACTGACCCCATGACGTTGTCCAACACTGACAATAGCTCCGCCACGGAGGCTAACTCTCACTATAGCTCCAGCACGGAGTCCAATTCTGACTGACTCTCCAACGGCTAGCCTTTCTTTTTGTAGCTCGAGTGATAGAAACCAGCAACATGTGGCTGCAGGTGGAACACTCCTGTTGAATCTCCAAGAAACTCACAGGTAAGTCAGCCGACGAGGACAATACACGGAAATACCAGCCATGCCCTCCAGGCCGGCTGGGAGCTGCCCGGTCGGCTGACTCACTAGTTCCTCCAAGAAGTACCGAATAGGGTCATCACAGGTCTGGCACTTAACATTAATAATCATAATAATAATAATCTTGGCTTTATGTCCCACTAACTATTTTTTCGGTTTTCGGAGTCATCAAGATGTCGGAATTTTATTCTGCAGGAGTTCTTTTACGTGACAGTAAATCTACCGACACGAGCTGACGTATTTGACCACCTTCAAATACCACGGGACTGAGCCAGGGTCGAACCTGCCAAGTTGGTTTCAGAAGGCCAGCGCCTCAACCGTTTGAACCACTCAGTCCGGCTGCAATTAAAAGCAACTTCATATGAATTCACAGGAATTTACAGAAAAATGTATGTTCCCTGTATGGCCGGCCCCGCAGTGTAGGGGGCAACGCGTTCGATTCCCGGCCGGGTCAGGTGTTTTTAATTGTACATTATTAATATCCCTGGCCTGGGGACTGGGTGTTTGTGTCGTCCTTAATGTTCCTTTCCTCACATTCAACACTTTACATGCAAAGTAGGGGCAAAAGATCTTAGGTCGACGCCCCGAATAAATAGCAATTTTAGAAGAATGTTCCCTGTACTGTGACATAATTACAAAACAATCGCTCAGTAATTCATTTACAATTTGCAAATTACAACTAAAACTTTCCCATTACAAGTAGTCTAACGTAATTACTACAATGCAATCACATACAAATTAATAGGCAATTTAAATATTTCCAATAAGTTAGCAATGATATTTACAGTAGACTGTGCGGCACTAGGACTTATTTCTAGCGTAATATTTCACAATAAGGGGAGCTCTATGACAGAGAAATGCACACTACTGTATATGTACCGAATATTGAAGCCATTCACTGAAGCATTTTAAATTTGTGGTATAAGCCTGCGACTGCAGCAGTTAATGTACTGGAATTATCAATTAATTCCCCAATTTACAGACATATTTAACATAGTTTGTTTTCTGAGGTCTATCTGTTACTTTACGTGAATGATCGGTTCGGATTTTGAAACAGGTCGACTGTTCAACTCTTCCAATGCTGGCTTATTCTTAACGGCATTAAACATGACACATATTCGTACTCTTTTACTCATAACCTCCAGTGTCTCCCACTTAAGTTCCTTTGATGCAGTTAGTGAAGAAATGGCTTTGAAATCCACGGAAGTGGGGTTAATTTCTATCGTGTCGGATTCTGTCGTTAGTACTATGGTTTGGTAAGATTCTCCATGTCAGGTTATTGCAAGTCCTATTCTTTAGGAAAATCGAATGATCAAAATGTTTGACTCCTTAAGACAACAATTGCTCAAACAGTGGAGTACTGGCTTTCTCAACCCAAGCAGTTTCTATCAGGATAATGCGGGTTAAGAAGCAATACCACATATCTGACAACGTTCATCCTATCCATTATTTTCCTCAAGACTGGTCACGTCTCCCAGCCACATTTGTATGTTCAGTCCATCAGAAATATTTTCGTTGTGTTCATTCCGACACTCCGACGCAGTCTTGCTGTGCTAAATGGGTTAGATTTTAGAGCACTTGCTTGCTGTCACTATGGTAGTGGGTTTGACCCTCTCTCAGTTCGATGGTATGTGAAGAGGTGTCGCTTGTGGAAAGGTAGAAAGCTGCAAAGCTCGTGTCGGTAAATCTACGGCATAAATTAACTCTTGAGTCGCTAAATATCTGGCTCCCCCCAAAAACCTTGTGACGTTAAACAACATTATTAAAAGCAGAATCGGACGCCCTTTATTTAAAATCACGTTTTCTCTGCCAGCTGAACCTGGGCTGCTTTCAAAATCGCCCTCCAAATGTCTTCGTAAATATGTCCGCATTCAAACCAGCTTCAGGTTCAAAAGCATTCTCGGACGCTCTAGACGTGTACTGGCATTTATAATCTTTGAACTATGATTTCCCAAGGGCAGTTCGTGCTTTAGTTTCAGCAGTAGAAGGCACTGACTCTCAAAAATGTCACAACCTATCGACTGACTCCAAATAAGTTCCAGTTTGCGGTATGTTATGCGAATGAATCGGCGAAATCATAGACTGGGAAGAAGAAGGAAATAAATAGTAATAATAACACTGAAAGGAAGGAGCGTGCAAGTTTCGGGATTAGCCTCGCATACATACGGAGAAATTAAGGAAGAAAGTAATACAGTTAAAAAAGTTGACATTAATTGAAGATAGGATAAAAACCAGAACAGCCGGAGAGGACATATATGTACATACCATGTGGATATATTGGAAAAAATGAAATGTCCCTTACTAAATTCTGATAATCACTTACGTATTTAACAAAGCTGTAATAGGGGAGAAATTTAGACGCAGGGATGCCTAGGTATTCCGATAAGAAGATGATTTATAGTGTTATTACTTAAGCCTAAAGAGGCAAATGAGAGGTAAGAAATTAAAGCAGAAAACGAACGTAGAAGGGAAACACAGTAAATACTTTAGAAAATGCAGTAAAACACCTCAAGATGTGAAATAATGGGCTATAATTCACGGTACTCTTGAAATATTAGTAGCCACGCTTAGTGCTATTCGAAGAAGATTGCAAATTCGAACGGCATTCCGCAAATCTCTCGCAGAATGGCAGCTTGACGTCTCTCTCGCCTTCTACTCAAAGAATAACCACACGTTTACAGAAATGATGACGAAAGTGGCATTACGTTAGTTTCCTGCTGGCAAGCCATGGTAAGCGAGAGAATTGTTGTCGGACCGTTAGGGCGTCACTGAACGCAAGAGGATTAAAACCGTTTAAAATAATATTCTCCGGCATTGAAGGGTAAGCAAAATTATGTATGTTGTATGTTCAGTCTTCAGCCCTATGGCTGGTTGGATCCTCAACAGCTCTGCCATCAGCTGTCATAGATGGTCTAGGCATCACTGAAGAGACGTACTAGGGAAATGATGAGTGAGGTAGTTTCCCGTTGCTTTCCTCACCGAGCCAGAAGTTGCTATTACATATCAGTCTGCCAAGCCCACTGAAATGCATGCACCAACCGACCCTACGAGCAACATTTTCACACCATTCATAGCAGGGACTGGCTGCAGAAGGAGTGGCATTACTAGCATCGCTCATACCTCAGTCACTTTCATATAGTCAAAGCCAAGGATAAGACAGAGACAGATCAATGAAAGTAACGAAATTGCTCTAGCCTATACTAGAAGACATAGTGCACTATAAACACTAGGTCCTTCCAGCAAAGGCACCAAATTATGTAGAATTTTTTTTTATTTAAAATGAAGGGTCGTTTCACATGTAGTCTATAGATTTTTCAGAAAACCAACAGTATGATAAAAATATAACTCATTTGATCTCCCTGTAAACCCCTAATTGTTTCCATAATTTGTAAATCATACGAATATCAGAACCTGCTTCTTTATGAGTATACTCTATGTACTGTGACCGTTCACAACGTCACCTATGATATGTCATGATATCCAGGAGATGGAATATGCCGTTTCCCGCGTCATTCTACGATAAAAACTGCCCAAGTTAGAATTTTTCTGCCCGCTCCAGGACTCGATTTGCAGTATCCAGAGTCGCGCGACTCAGCTCTAGTTGCTGGTAATTAGCAGCAAGGCGGTGCAAGAGCGCTTGTACTCGAAGTTTTCTCACTCCAACCGCGAGCGAGATGAAAAGATACGCGTTATCACGTGACAAAGAATCTAGGCCACTAGCTGAGCCCAGAGAGTATATCCAACGTGAAAACTAACATTATACCCTGTTTTCCTCGCTCATCCACCACTGCCAACTTATCGCGTTCAGCTGTTTTATTTCTGTTAATTTTTATAAATCGCAAAATACCCAATGGATAATTAAGCGCAAACATTCATTTGAATCAGGGAATTTTACGCATAATTATGAGACCGAGAAGTGCTTTACTTAACTGACAGAGCGGTAACTACGCTGTAAACAAGGGCGCGTCTTAATGACTAACAGATGTTGGACCCTAACCGTGACAGCGAACACAAGGAATCCCCTGTGCTCGTCATCATTCACCGCCAGAGACAAAAGGACGCTTTTGAGATTGCTTGAGAATCTACGAAGCTATTTCAAAAACATTCACTCAGTGGAAATGAGAATGCAAGAGCTACAATTTGATATCCTGTTCGTCACTATACGTTGCGTATTAACGGACCAACGTGTGAGAAAGGGTTGAATTTTTCCCCCACCTTCAGCATTTGGGTCTCTAGCGTAGCTCGCCTATATATTCAAGAACTGAGGGGGAGAAACTACCCAGTGCATTTTCAGTGTAACGCCAGTACGGTAGTATTTCGTCGTGGTTTCTGTGTGAGTCGTTTGTGAAGAAATAATCTTGTAATTTGAGCAGTGTAATGCAGTGATTCATTAAAGTCTGTGAGTATGTGGAAATAATCACAATCTGAGTGAGATATCAGCGCGTAGAGTGTGCCGCTAATTAAGAAAATAGGAACGGTACGAAACCGTAACAACCGCTGTCCGTGTGTCGAAGAGGTCGCGCGTCGAGCCTCATATGTGCCTAAACTAATACGGCTCAATTAACCTCAATAGTCAGGTATCTCAGTGCGTGGAGTTGCGTGTGTGTTCTCGACATAAATGAGAGATACAAAGAAAGTGCGTGAACGGCTCAGTGTCGGCATAATTAAGGGTAGTGTCACGTCTATAAATCCATAATGCAGTTGAGAGCCTGACTTACGCATAACTAGGTGAAATAGAATATGCATGAAGTGCGGTCGTGTGAGACGAGAAATTTTAACCCAGTAGTGGCCTAACCAGTGACATTCTTTATTCAGGACCTAGAATAGCTGTATGCTGTTTATAAAAGAATAGCTACATGAGAAGGGAGCAGTGTCGGGCTACAAAGACAATACCAGCATTGGGTTGGAATGCTCGTGCTATTGAGCAAATCCAATCATATATTCAAATTGTGATGTGTATTAAACTAACGCATTCACATGAGATAACTTCCTCTCATTTACATGTCTATGAGAACGTCGACATCCAGCTGAATGCCAGAGTTTTGCCTGTGTACCGGAGTGAACGAGTCATCTAGCTGTTTGCCGGAATTTCGCCTGGTAGCCGAGAACGTCTGGAACGTCGCTGTCATGTGTATGACCTGCCAGGAAGTCATCATGGGTCTTCACATCGCCGATGACGTGATGCAAGCAGCTTAAGCCCATGGTGTGCCCTCCTGTAAAGCTGTGAACGTGGTATCCAGAAGGCTGAGTACATTTCCAAGTATTTATATCTTTGAAGGTCGTGTCCACTTAGATGTAACGTAAACTGCAAGCACGCCATTTCAGAGGTATAATAATAATAATTTCATTTTTATTTGGGTCTTTTATAAAATACTTTCATCATGGTTTTGGGACGACCATATTTTACTTCCATCCTTGTATAAGGGTTCGATAATGCATGACGTAATTATAAGGACCTTGGCTTAATTAAGTGTGAAGCGTTGTCAAGTAGAGAGGGCTTAAATATTCTGTAAAAGTGACTCCAGTTATCATCTTTCCATAGCATATACGAGTCATCAAGTTTTTTTCAGTAATTCTTTTTTTTTGGTGCGCTTCACTTGGTAGAGATCCCTCCTAATTAGTAACTAAGGCACCTGGAACAAGGCATCGAGACAGTGGGTATCTTACATCGTTAATTAATTAGTTCGCGAATGCGCAAGTTAATTCGGACCCTGGTGGCAGATCATCATTAAATCTGCATCGTGGTCAATGTACCGAGAGGAAATGAGATGGCTGAACAGGCTGTAGCCATAATATATAGTGTGAAATGAAAATGTGAAGTTCCCTTGGAATCTGTCATTAAGATACGCGAGGTGCATATCGCGATGTGAATATGTTGAGTACGGCCGGATGTAGGGCCGAAATTTGTTGTGATGCCATTGTGGGCAGTATTGAAAGAAGTGAATAGATTGTTTGCCTTGAAATAACTGTCTGGGAAGTGCTTGGCAGGCCGCCCGTTGAAAGTGTGTCACGGGCAGCTAACAGCTTGAGTTTTATGAGCCCCTTTAAACGGGGGAGTGAAGGCGTTTCCTTCAGTGAAATAGAACAGATAAAAGTGGCGAGTTTCTTTCCTTTCGGCACAGAGATTACGTGTGTTAATTTAAATAGAGCCAACGTCGCAGAGATCCCAAATGAGCATTAAAGGAAGGATCCCTCCAATTTATTTCTTTAATTATTCACAGCGTGTAGGGAATTCCAGGTCAGATATACCCTTTCTCAGAAGGTCCTGAGTTCATTGCAGGAGACAGTAAAGCTTACTGTCACAGGCGGCAGGTGACTAAGGCCACCTGTGATTCATTGTGTGTATGTGAAATGTATATATTCTTGTCCATTTGTTGCAGGTAGTGCTATAATACTTTGTTTATGATGTCTGGTATTGAAGTCGCTAAATGCTTGTCCATAGGTAACATCGTTGAGTAAATAATGTCCTGATATATGTGTTGATAAAATCCTAATGAAATGAGCGTGTTTATTATACTGCATATTTGGCAACGTTTAACTTAAGGAAGTGTTGTAACGCGACTTTCAAAGGATTGGGAGTGTAAATTGCCTATTTCAGTTCATCTGATTCTAGCAAACGTATATCATAATTTGATGCAGATTGAATATATTAACTCTTGGCAGGTAAACAGATTTACAGCGGGGTGTGTCCATACTGATTAAATATGTGTGTGATTTAATGTAAGTGTAGAGTGAATAATTCGAGAGAAACGCCTCTCTAAGTCTGAGGTAGTGTAATAGTTCGAGAGGGAACGCCTTCTTAAGTTTGAATATTTAAACGTATAATGAAGTGTAGAAAAAGACTACCGAACATTTAAACGTCAAGATCACCCAAATTAGTGTAAGTAAGGTGTTTGTATGGCATACCCATGTAAATAATGTGTTTCACTAGTATAAGTAAAAATTTGTTATAAAAGATATTGTCTCTCTTCTCATTAGTAATGAAATGGTATTCCTCTCATAATTAACTTTTCCCCCTACTATAGAGACTATTACTAAAGAACTTACCGCCCCATCGGACAGTCTACAGACCCGAAAATGCGATACTGACTCGGCTAGCGAATTATTCTAGTAGGGGAGGGTGAGGCTTCGACAAACCGGGCTGAGTTCGAAGCTCACCGATGGTGCTCCATTCTAACGTCATATTTATGAACAATGGTAACTGGTTCATGTACTGATGCCTTAGAAAGGTACAGTACGAAGTGTGGTCGATATCTGTCCAGGAGTTTCGCCGTGATGGTGGGAGAGACATATAGAGGGACACGCAAATTAAAAACCTCTGATGCGAACTTCAGTTGACTTTCAAAGGATAAATATGTCCGAAATTGGCAAAATAAACGAAAGTACAGACCACGGACACTCTACAACTTTATTTATATAGATAATGGGTTGACTTCTACTCTCACCACTGTAGCAATACTTAAATAACTGTCACGTCACGCTAGTGCTATGTACAATAATAACTATTCGACCGAGCTCGATAGCTACAGTCGATTAAGTGCGGACAGTATCCAGTATTCGGGAGATAGTTGGTTCGAACCCAATAAGGGGAACTCAATGACAGATAAATGCACACTACTGTATACGTACCGAATATTGAAGCCATTCACTGAAGCATTTTAAATTTGTGATATAAGCAGTTAATGTACTCGAATTATCAATTATTAACCGAGCTCGATAGCTGCAGTCGCTTAAGTGCGGACAGAATCCAGTATTCGGGAGATAGTAGGTTCGAACCCCACTGTCGGCAGCCCTGAAGATGGCTTTCCGTGGTTTCCCATTTTCACGCCGGGCTGTCTGTAACTGTCGACTAGAATGAATGTTTGTAAAAGTAAAGAGGTTGCTATGTATTGCCATTTTGTATGTCAAATAGGATTATTATTATCCTCAACAATCGAAAAGTTCCGTACAAAACAATGTACTGTAAATACTCGAGAAAGAAAAATTAATCTTAGCCATGTTACATTTACACATGGAATAGTAAAAGAAAGTACGTAGAAAATTCATACTTTAATTTTGAAGTAGAGCTACATGCATAGCTATGGTGCTAGACCGTACGATACAGATCTGGCCGCAGAAGTTGACTCCGAGGCAAGAGATATCTGTGAACCTTATATCCCCTAACTCAGCCAGCACTACAACATAGGCCTACGACCACACAATTGGTCTGTCAAAAGCTAGTGGTCGGTAGCAGAGGCAGTCCGACCAAATATACGTAGAAC
Organism: Anabrus simplex; assembly: GCF_040414725.1. Lineage (NCBI taxonomy): Eukaryota > Metazoa > Arthropoda > Insecta > Orthoptera > Tettigoniidae > Anabrus > Anabrus simplex. The sequence continues at coordinate 335,768,023 of NC_090268.1, forward strand.
ATCCCGAGGGAATGCAACATTAGGCACATTAGTGTGGAAACCATCACAATGAGCGTAATGCAGGACTATTTGGGCATCCTGTATCATCACTTGTACTTTTCATGATATTGTTTCGATTTTTAATCAATTTATGAGCACATTAAATTTGTTTTCCTATTGAATTATAGTGCATTCATTTAATCGTTTCTCTGTTTTCAGAATATCAGAATATCACGGGTGACTAGCTGTATCAATGCCAGTTACCCAACTTATTTTGCTGTTTGCTATTTGAAGCTATCCTGACTTAGGGAATCGATTTAGGAAGGACAATCCCACGTACACGACATTATTAGATCTAGAAAAGGCATTATATAATGTTCATTGTACCAAGCTATGTGAGATCCTGCAGTAATGGAGATCAGATACTGAGAAAGAAGTATTATATACAATATGTACAAAAATGAGTCTGCAGTGATAAGAATCGGTGGCTATGAAAAATATACAGTAATCCAGAGAGGAATGAAGCAAGATTGCAGTTGTTTCCTTTAGAACAGGTGCTAAACGAAATCAAATAAGAATTTGAAAGGGGAGTCATAAGGAGAGGAAACCAAAACTCTGGGACTTGTTGATGATATTACTTGTGTCTGCAGACGAACTGGAGAAGTCGAGAATGAGTACAAGATGTAAATAAATAAATCCAAGGCAAATGCAAAGGAGTGCAGTCAAACGAAATCAGATGTTGCAGGTAATATTGGATTAGAAAATACTTAAAGGAAGTAGATGAATATTTTTAGTTGGGTGTTAAAATAAATCATTATGGCAGAGGTAAGGAGGACATAAACTTCAAACCAGCACAAGTAAAGAAGGCCTGTCTTAGGAAAAGATGTAGGCCCTCTACAAACATTGGTTTAGGAATTAGAAAGATAGTTTTAAAGACTTTGTCCCGGAGTATGACATTGTATGGAAGTGAACAGTAACTGCCACAGAAAGAAAGAGAATGGAAGCTTTAGAAATGTGGTGTTGCAGAAGAATGCTGAAGGTGTGATAGGTAGATCGAGTCACGAATGATGTGATGATTAGTTGTTGAAAGGGGAGCGATTTGGCGAAATTTGAAAAGGAGAGATAGAATGTTATTATTCAATTTAAACCACCCAGAACTTCTTCAATTAGTTTTCGAGGGAAGTGTACGCAGTAGAAACGGTATAGATAGAATAGACTTCGGACCCAGTAGTCACGTAGAAAGAAAGGATAGTGTGGCATAGATTGCTTCAGCAAACCAGTCTATGGACTGATATGTCAAACCACATCTTAAATAACAATTTGCTTTGCGTCGCACGGGCACAGATATGTTTTATAGTGGCGGTGAATTGGTAAGGGCAATGAAGTAATCGACCGTGCTTTTCGAATCCAGTATCTCCCGAATGCAAGATGAATAGCTACGTGACCAATACAACATTCTTTTCGCAAATGATGTAGGCCTACTATAAAACTCTGCATAAAATTACTTGCAATTCAGGATCCTTGCTGTCATACACTGCTGAAATGAAATGGCGTATGGCTTTTAGTGCCGGGATGTGTCCAAGGAATGACTTCGACTCGCCAGGTGCAGGTCTTTGATGAGGTTGAAATGATAATGAAGACGACATATACACCCAGTCCCCTTGTCAGGGGAATTAACCAATTATGGTTAAAATACCGACCTTGCCGGGGATAGTACCCGGGACCCCTGTGACCAAAGGCCAGCACGCTAACCATTTAGCCATGGAGCCGGTCGTCATACACTACTGAGAGTATTTATATTCTTGCTGTGATATAGTAGCAGCGATTGGGAATTACAAGTGTGTGTTGGGGGGGGGGGGGGCGGTGTATATACATCGAAGCTGAAAAAACCTACAAAATGGTACGTTATTTATGTTCTATGAGCAAATTTCTGCATAAGGGTTGACAGTTTACCAAGTTAATTGCAGTAATAATAGCTTTTGAGATTTTGATTCAATACTATACAATAAAACTTTCACCTTAGGAGCAAGTACATTTGTAATAAAATTAAATAGAAGTACGGCGTGATATTACAATTAAAAGCAATTTGGTATTTAAGTACACACTAACAAACTAACAGATAAAAGAGAGAATGCCAGACGGACGAATGGCCGCGACAAGCGGGTGAATCATACCTGTCTCCATGACCTTGGCACAAGAACCTACTACCCTTCCTCATACACATGCAAAGTCTCCACTACTTGCTGTGGCACTACATAAATCGGTTAACCGCGACGAACGATATTTTGTAAGTATTTCTGCTAATAATTTTATCAATATTTAATGAAAATGAAGGAAAGAATTAGCTGATAAGACATCAGGACTTATACAAATTTATTTTTTTAAATAGTTCCTATAATTTCTAGTTTAATCCGCCTGAAATAGAATTAAAATATTTTTTCTTCTCCATGAAGCGGTGGGGGAACTGCCCTCCCTCGCTCTCTAATCACCGCTACTGTTGAGATATCACAGTAAGAGGACATTTCGCAAAACGCAATAAGGAAAGAAGGACATTCTGATTGATTTTTGAATATTTTCGTATTTCACAGGACAGTCCAATTGAAAAGGACTGTACTGAAAAAAGTACTAAAAATTCTAGATAAGATCATAGAAAGATGATTGAGAACCATCATTGAACTACAGTTAGAGGAGGAGCAATATGGATACAGAGGTAACAGATCAACAATTGATATATTTTTTAGCGCCCGCAGGCTGATGGGAAAGTATTGGGAGAAAGGAAAGAACCTGATCATTGTATTCCTGGATATAGAAAATTCCTATAGTAGTGTTTTAATAGATAAGATATGGGAGTACCTGAGGAAAATAAATGTGCCTGAAGGACTGGTAAGGAAAATTCACTGTTGTATAAAGACTGTACTAGCTGTGTACAAATTGGGGAAGGTCGATCATTATGGTTTGAGATCAAGAGTGGAATTCAACAAGGAAGTGCACTGACCCCTCTACTGCTCATTACTGTTATGGATAATATAATGAAGTATGGCAAGGAAACGTTAGGTGAACTGAATGCAGTGGCCTTTGCTGGTGATAAGAGGAAGTACAGCGCCGACTCCACGTATGGAAATCCCAGTGCCAGAAATATAACCTCAACATCAGCGAGACCAAGACAGTGGTGATGGCAGTAAACAGAGAAGGGCATCCAGCAAGTGAAAAACTAGGAGACAACCAGCTAGAGTCTGTAGATAATTTTCCTCACCTTAGAAGTGTAATCTCCAGTGATAATTTGGTCAGAGAGGAAATTACAAACAGAGTGCAAAAGGGATCAGAATTCTACCAACAAGTGAGGACAATTTTATGGGATGATATGATTTCAAAACCGGCCAAACTAATGATGTTTAACAGCCATTCCATACCAATATTGACCTATGGGTTTGAAGCGTGCACCCTCACAAAAAGAGATTCATCAGACTGCAAGCATCAGAGATCCAAGATCCAAGACGGACAAGTTAAGAAATTAGGAGTGAGGAAAGAAGCCGGAATAAAGACCTCCCTATCAGACCGAAACGGCACATCCAGACTACGGTGGTACGGGCATGTGATGAGTATGGAGCCTACAAGAACAGCCAGAATAAATTTGGAAAACAGGTAGAGGGGAAAAGACCTGCAGAAAGACCTAAAACACGATGGATGGACATGATGAAGGTTGATCTAGTTACCAGAGGATGGACAGTGGATGATGTTCTCCATGACAACTTGTATATGGACAGGAAGAAGTGGAAGAGGCTCATAAACTGTACGCGGGAAACTGGAACTGTACAATGATGATGATGATGATGACTGAAAAAGTCAGTATGCTGGTCATCCCATTGCATGCATGTATGCATATATGTTTATGTATTTAATGCCCATTAGGAACTACACAGGCTAAATTGATCCGTGGAATGCGCAAATGTGTTCAGCTCTAATTAATTATTAAAGTAGACCATTGCAGGTTGTTCAATTTATTTGTTCATTCAACAATGTTTCTTTTGGATGACCCGTGTGGATTTCAAAGTTTCTGATTCCAGCTCACAAATTTGAGATTTCCTTTATTTAGTAGTCTGCCACAAACGGGTTACATTTAATACCACGTATTCTATCTCTACCAGCATTGGAGAAACATAATTATGGCAGTCTGTTCCGACTAAATGAGGCGGACACTTTCTACTGCTCCGTTTATCAGGGTGATGATGAAGCTACGGCAGTCATGTAAGCTTCAGACCGTTCGTCACTTTAAGCCTCAATCATCATTTAGACTGCTGTAATATTTGTCACTCTCTACGCTCAAGTGTAATATGAACCCATCACTCAGGGAAGAACGAAAACTCTGAACCAGGATTCACAGCCACGAATCTCATCTCCAAGATAATTTCTCACTGAAACTTGATTCATCCATACCATTTTTCTCGTCGACTTTGCTTCCCTATCACTCAATACGAATTAATTCCTCTCCTTACGTCTGTATAATGTGGCGATTTCTTATATGCATTCTTCAAATCTCAGCCATTTCAAGGAAGCGGCGTCGTTTTTTCCAACTGACAAGGGAGAGAAATTACCGCTGATATAAAAGATGAAGACGAAATGATGTTGTACTCCAACAGTAGAATCAGAATTAAAGTTAATTGATTACCTGTTATTGAATATCACGCATTAACACTCTGAATGCAGGCGGAACAATGTGTCCCTCTTCCCAAAATTGCGAACTGCGTGGTATGTAGGTGGCGTGATTGCCTTTTACCCAGATTAAACTTCTGGGCAGTACAGAGAATTTAATTCTGGACTGAGGGCAAAGTTAACCTCCTGAGACCAACCGAAAAATTGCTTGATACGAAGGGTAGCGGACCCAGTCACGAAAACAATGCAATGTCGTCACACCGACCAAGTAGCACTCCAATATCTGCAAGCCATCTATCTGGACAGCAGTTACCCTAGTAGGTAAGGTCCTAATGGGCTCTTGAACTATGGATTTTTTCTTGTATGCTTTCATATCAAAATTACCGCTAAAGAATAGGAATATGCGGTTCAGTGCTTGCCTATAAAGGAAGCATTGCACGGGTAGGAGCATGTGAAAAACAGCCGGGCTGAGCGGCTCAAACCGTTGAGGCGCTGTCCTTCTGACCCAAACTTGGTAGGTTCTACGTATCAAGGCTCAGTGCGGTGGTATTTGAAGGTGCTCAAATACGTCAGCCTCGTGTAAGGAGATTTACTGGCACGTAAAAGAACTCCTGCGAGACTGAATTCCGGCCCCTCGGCGTCTCCGAAAACCATGAAAAGGTAGTTAGTGGGACGTAAAGCAAAATAATGTGTACAGTAAGACAGGAATATTGAGTTGTGCGTACTGTTGGATTAAATATTTAAATTGATTTAGTAAGAATAGGAAATCTTTTTAATTATTTATGAACTTCCGAAACACTAACATTAATATGAATCATCTCTAGGAAATGATTAATTATTCATTATTTCACAGAGTGAGTGAATAAGAACGTCCGCGTCAGATTCATTAAAGATTTCGACTTTGTGTTTTCATACACTTACAGTAAATGTTATCGATGATTCACAAGACAGTACATTTCTTTCTTTCTGTGAGGTTAAAAATAGTTATACCGAGCGAGGTGGCCATGCGGTTGGGGGCGCGCAGCTGTGAGCTTGCATTTGGTAGATAATGGGTTCGAAACCCACTGTCAGCAGCCCTGAAGATGGTTTTCCATTTTTTCCCTTTTCACATCAGGAAATGCTAGGGCTGCACCTTCATTAACGCCACCTACTTCCCACTCCTAACTCTTTCCTATCCCACCGTCGCCGTACGACCTCCCTGTATCGGTGAGACGTAAAGCTAACTGTAAAAAACACTAAAATGGGGATATTCATACCAAATTCGTCTTCTTAAATGGAAATATATACGTACTTTTCCGTAAGCAGAAGAATGTTGAATACGGCAGTGTAAGTTACATGTCTTTAAAATACAGTAGCTCAGAAAAGGTATGAACGTATGGTATTGCATTAGTTCCCCACAGGTACACTTCACTGAGAAACAATTTATTAAAACTATAGATGTAATGTTTGTTGCTGGTATCCACTGTGTTTGTATCTACATGGGACGTTAATATATATTTGATAATTAAAATTAAGTCTGACAAAATACTAAATGTGAGGAACATAAAATAGCGTGGGCTAATTCATTTTTGAGCGATTATCATTTCTTTGGGTGCAAATCGTCATTCTAAACTGTAATTTTGTCTATAGAGCAATTTTCTTAACAAATGTTATAAATTGTACCATGAAAGTGTAATTCCTTTAGGACGAAACTATAAAAATAGGCTATCTAAGTTTTCCGTTCTTAATATTTCCACTTCCGTTAAAGGATCGGAATGATCTTCAATGGGTACAAAAAGATATGTGAGGAAATAACCATTCTTCTCCGTCTGGTACCATCTCCTCGTAGAAGGTTGGTTACCATAATTGAGTGTGTTTTCTTATTCTGTGTTTCTGGACATCGAATCGTTATCAGAGGTCCCGAATATTTTTCTCCACCTCCACCTACGTCCATGTTTCCCTCCTATCTTGATTACTGTGGTCAGTTGTGTCAGGCTGAATTTGTCAGGTCAGACGTTGTGCTAATTTCCAGCCTAAATCCTCAGGGATGCTAGAAATATGAAATGCTCAATATCGATGCAAATGGGCGAATATAATTATGATGGATAAAGTCCACTTTTAATGGTCATAATACCGAAGAAGCTGAAGAATATCGTCACTGCTATCTCCTGGAAGGTTTCTCTCCATACTCCAATTAATACCTGGCTTTAAATATTGAGAAATACGAGTACATATACTTTGTAATATATTACATTTAACTCCTACCAAGCGAGAGTGCTTGTGGATGCAATGGAAGAGTTCTTTAATCATGTAGTGGGGGTGGGAGGTTTGAACAGGCCTTTTTGTTTATTGCTGCCCCATGTATTGAAACTGGTAGCGTTGATTTATTCATCGAACTAGGTACAAAGCATACAAACTTTCTAGAGCTGTACAAATAAATATATAGCAACAACAAAAAACAATACAGATTTTCTCTATGTTTTAGAATTATGAGTATGTGTTACACAATTTTTTTACCACTTTGTTTGTATGCTACTGTAAACTGCATACGCAACCAAATGGTCGTATAGATCTTCACCCCTAGTTCCTCCCCCTCCTCCTCCCTTTCAGCCCTAAGGCCATATATCACACTACATCAGATCCAGAACAAGTATGAGAGAGAGAGATAGAAAGACGAGGTTTAGGGGTGGGGGGGTTGTTTGTGAAAACCCAATCAAATAACTGTCCAGTTGCAATATTTACTACCATCCCCCAATGCTTGCAACCCTTATACATTCTCCACTGGTAGGAATAACAAATTCCACTTAGCTTAGCCGCAGTTGACGGCATTCAAACAAGCAACACTGCCTCGCCTCCCAATATAAAGTGCCATTCTGTCGCTCCCTACATCCACAGAAAGACCATAACAAAAAAGTTCAAACCAAAATAAACGTCTCATCGTCCGCGAATGTTGCCAGCAAAACATGACGACAAATTGAGAAGTTATCACTTTTGCTTTCAAATCATTTCCGTATACTTATTTTTCGTGCGTATTTGTGAGCAGGGGTCTATACATTTTGGTTACGTTGTTCAGTAATAATAATAATAATAATAATAATAATAATAATAATAATAATAATAATAATAATAATAATAATAATGAAATAAAACTCCTGGTTCTATCGACTCGAAGGACATTTGACTTATCAAGGGGCCACTGCGCAGGCCGGAAATTTGTAGATTATGAGGTGACGCATGGTCAGCGCAACGAATCCTCTCTGTCGTTATTCTTAGCTTCCTAGACTGCGGCCGCCCTCTCACAGTCAGATAGCTCCTTTAATTTTAATCATGTAGGCTGATGGACCTCGAACCAGACCCTCAGATTCAGGTAAGAATCCCTGCCCTTGCCGGGAATCACACACGGAGCTTCTGGGTAAGAGGCAGGCACGCTAGACCTTACAACAATGGGCTGTCAATAATAATATTAATAATATTAATTTTTACTTTTTAATAATAACTTTATTTTTATTTATTTACAACTAATGTAAAATACATTTCGTCGTTGCCGGGACAAAACCTCCTATGTGAAATATTTTAGCTTAGAACTTTGACCGATAAGGTTCTGTCATCTAAGGGGCAATTTTGTGTGCATAATGTCAAGGCATTCTCGCTCTTCATGATGTGTGTGCTGCGGGTCAGTATATCTCCAAGAATATTATCACATAGGAGGTTTTGTCCCGGCAACGGCGATTTGCAAATATGAAGTAGGATATTATGCATTATCTTGTCGATTATTTACACCCGAAAAGCACTTGATGTGCTTATCTGCCGGTTAAGTTGTTTCGTATTTGTATACACTGTTGTAATCCTTACTGTTTACACCATTAATAAGGTTTGTACATTTACATTAGCATTATAATTGTGTCCTGTGGTTAGAGTTTTTCTCAATCCCTGAAAGTGTCATTCAAAATGGATAAGTCCGTGGTACATTTTTCATTAGTGAACAAATATTTAAACAGTAATTTTTCGTTATCATTTTTTGTTGGTATTTTGTTTTCAAGTGTATCAATTCTGAGGGCAACTTGTTCAAAAATTTTGGAACTACAACTTGCAGTGTTATGGAGACATATTTGTTGTACTTCCAGTAATTTTCTTTAATTATGTTGTACATATAATGTTGTTTAACTCTCAAGAACCTGTTAACATATCCTCATTTAAGCTATGTATTCCTCTGTTTTCACACAAAAAGAATGCTTCGACAATACGATTCTGTAAAATCTGTACCATGTTTATGTACGTAGCAGAAGCTGATCCCCATCCACTTACACCATATGATATAAGTGACTCAACAAATGATTGATAAACCATTTTTAAGCTATCATGTGGTATATAATCATATAATCATGGGGTATTATATACTGAACCATTTGCATTATGAACAAGCTTAGTCTCAGTATTTCACACAACTTATTAATATGTTGCTTCCATAAAAAATATATATCTATTTTTATACCTAGATATTTCATGTTATCAACTTCCTCTATTACATAGTCACAATTGCATGATTTCTGCTCACCATCATGAATGCACTGAACTGAATGGCCCGTTATTTTAATGTTTTTTCTCCGAATTTTGGGGGTAGTAATGTACAAGACTTTTGTTTTTGAAGTGTTAATATTATTAGACCCTTATAACGGCACCATTCTTGAAAGTAGTTGTACTCCATTTGTGAATGCTTCTGTGCCACTTTTTTGGGATTTTATGTACTGATACAATAAGTTTATCATCTGCATATTCACAGGTTATAAAACATAATCATTGACAACAGTAATATACAAAATGGGTCCTAGTATACTTTCTTTTGGAACAACTCTTTTAATAGAAGTTATTTCTCCATATATATTACCAATTGTTACAGTATACATTCGGTCAGTCAAATAACTTTCAAAAACTTCTAGTAGTGTTCCTCTTACCACAATTTTTCTTGAGGTTACAATATTTTTCATGAGAATTTGAATCAAATTCCTTCAAAAAACCAAAGCTAAAATGTGCATACCTTTATTTAGCTTCCCATTGATCAAATTTGAGGATTCCTCAAGATGATTACTTGAATCCTTGAATTTTTGATAAGCAAATTGCTGTTAATGAACAATTTTAATTTTTTCTAAATACTAGATTAGATGATCAGCTATGTATCTTTCAATTACTTTACCTATAGTTTGAGGAACATATATTTGCATAGAGTTTTCATACTGTAAATGTGAACCTTGCTTGTATCGCTATGGCAGTCTTCAGATCCTTTGGGAAAATACAATTCTCTATTATTTTATTGATTGGCTTTTCTGTACTGGTGTTATTATGTATGTGTTATCTTTCAGATGTTTAACTGCACGGTGATTTATTTTTGTCCATTCCTTCAATTATGTTTGCTATATCCGCTGTACTTGCTAGTGGTAGGTAAAATGTATTAGGTAATGGTCTTCGTTGTACCCTACATTCACTTACTGCATTTTCTAGCTATTCTGAAAATGTTTTGAAAAGTTATCAACTAGATTTTCTAGTGAGTCTTGCCTTCTTAAATAATGTGCCACCGTTTCTTTTATTGTCAATTTCATTTTAGTCTTTAGCACATCACTTAATACTTTCCAAGTTTTCTTCATGTCCCCTCTACAACTTTGAAAATGCAATCTGTAAAACTTCCTTTTTGCTTTAATAATATCAACCATTATACCATTCCCCATTCTTCTATATAAATGGCTTAGATTTTCCTTACTTTCTAGATTTAAGTTTGATGCATTGTTCCACCTTTTGAAAAGTCTGTCACCTTTCCTCGATTTTTTCTACTATAGCACATTTCAGTGTCTTTCCCTTTCTCCTGGTGTTTGTGTCTTTTGTCTTGTTAGTTGCCTTGATAACTGCATTGCAAATCATCATGTATACATCATCTGAACTGATATTCTCATTCATTTCTTTTCCTAAAATTTCTGTTTTTCTTAAAGTGGACTTAGTCACCCTTTCCTGTATGTTATATGTAACTTTTTCACTTGGAACATATTTACTACACCTAGTATCATGCGATACCTGAGCAGTAATTATATAATGATCAGAAACCTTTGTCTGAATTAAAGCAGGATCTCTCACAGTTTTCCCATTCCTAATCAATGCATGGTCAATGCAGGATTGTGCTAAGTTTTCAATTTACCTACTCTTACCTTGTGAACTTATGCATTGAATTAACTGATGATCTGCAACCACATTATTGTACAAGGATATGAACCTGCTGTCTTTCAGAACTTCTATGTTCATTTCTCCAATAATTATTAAGTTTCTTGTACTCATACTTTGTAAATGAATATCTAACTCCTCCACAAAATCCTTTGGATTATAGTCACGTGATCTATATATTGCCATAATGATCCCATATACTGTTCTATTAATCCGAAATTCTCCTGATACATTTTCAAACTGATTTGTTATTAATTTATTTTCTTTAAATATGAACCCTTCATTGACAAAATGACTATTCCTTCACATTTCTTATTGAATAACGCATGCTATATCCTTCTAACTCATAATGCTCAATTTCAACATCATTATTTACATTTATTTCACTGAATATTAGCACATCTACCAGTGGCCTGTTGTGTTTTAATATTATAACCATCTGATCCCAATATCTTCTACTTTATCTTATATTCATATGAAGTACACACATTTCACTTTCTTGTATTTTGTCATCTGTAGCCATTCATCACAATTATTTTAGACCTTTGAGTCTAGTAATAAAGTACAACTATCAGTGTAACTAACATCCATAACTAAATTTAAGGTACAGTAGAGTAAAATTAAATGTTGATACTTTTGGCCAATTACTGGACTTTCCAATGAAATTTTTGAAGGAATCCTTACCAGTTGTTTTCTCTTCCCTTTTTTGCGAACAGCTTTCCCTGCTTCACCCACACATACTTCCATCCACAAGCTGGCCATGCGGTTAGCGGTGTGCAACTGTGAGCTTGCAATAGGGAGATAGTGGGTTCGAATCCAATACTCGCAGGCTCCGAAGATGATTTTCTGTGATTTCCCATTTTCATACGGGCCAAATGCAATGAATGTACCTGAATTAAGGCCACAGACGCTTCCTTCCCACTCTTAGCCCTTTCCTATCCCATAGTCGCCATAAGACCGATCTGTGCCGGTGCGACGTAAATTCAATTGTAATAATAATAATAATAATAATAATAATAATAATCTGAAGGCTACCGATTTTTCAATAGCAAAGCGCAAAAAGTAATCCTCAATGGAGCTGTGATGCTAGGGACCGCGTTTACGGTTAAAACCAAGATCCTTAAATCGGTTGCAAATTTCGAACCAGTGAATGACAGATTGTCTATACAAACAATTAAATGCGCGAACAAAACCTACGCCCTAGTTAACGCACATGCTCCGACAAAAGATAAGAACAAGTCTGATCCAGACGAAGTTGATAATTTCTGGGACCTACTGGATGAAAAATTAAACAACATTCGCAAACACCATGTCAAGCTTCTTCTGGGTGACTTCAATGCCCAACTAGGTTGTGAACAGAAGTACAAGAAAGTTATAGGAAATTACCCTGATCACAAAAGAAACCATCCCAACGGCGAAAGACTGGTATCCATTTGCGAAAATCACAACCTGCAGGTCATGTCAACCTACTTTCGCCATCTACCCAGAAAGCAAGTAACTTGGCGTTTTTCCATCCAAACTCTCGAAGAGTTCCAAATAGATCATGTGGCAGTCTCCAGGAGAAACAGCCCTGGGATTATGAATGTCAAAGTAAAGAAAGGCATCAATGTGGCCTCAGATCACTATATGTCTCTGATCAAATTCAAACCAATTCCTGCAAACACATTGAAGACAACCAAACGGATCACACGCTTCGACAACGATACACTTCGGCAAAGGATCGATGCGTTCCAGGAGAAGGCTAGACCAAATGACTGTGGCTTTAACAACGCCAAAAGTCTCCTTGTTGAGGCCGCCAAAGACGTTGCAGAAATCAAGAGAAGCAAAAAGCATGCCTGCTGGAATGATACCTGCGAATCAGTCTTCAAAGAAAGACTCAATGCGTGGAAACAGTACTACTCTACGAAATCAGAAACTGATTGGGAATCCTACAAAACCCAACTTTCCCAAGCAGCTAGGGTATTCAGAACTGAGAAACGTAAATACGAAAAATCTCTCATTGATAAGATAGAAGAAAACTTTGGGAAGAATGAAAGCAGAGAGTATTACAGAGCCTTCAAACGCTAGCTCACTGTCTATAAAACACCATCTCTATGCTTTGAGCGAAAGGAAGGCACAATGGCGACGTCAGATGAAGAAAATTGTAACATTTGGGCAGACTACTTCAAGAATTTACTCAATTGCTCTAAACCGCAAAGCCCCATTGAGACCAAGGAACCCATACTCAGGTATCCAGATTCCAGACCACCCGACAAAGATGAAATCAAACGCCACATTGTCCGTCTCCAAATTAACAAAGCGCCGGGGAAGACTCAGTAGTAGCAGAACTATGGAAATATGCCCCAGAGGAGTCACTTGATATCTTGCAAAAGCAAATAGAAGAAATTTGGAGCAAGGAGACCTTACCCGGAGATTGGAAAACAGCTTTGATCCATCCATTACACAAGAAAGGCAGCATGAAGAACATCAACAACTACAGAGCAATAACTTTGCTACCCGTGACTTACAAAATTCTATCACTTGCCATCCTGGAGCGTTTGGAAGCACAAGTCGAACATCAGATAGGTAAGTAAACTCGTGTCCTCATCCCGAGGTGGTGCACCTCTTTTCAGGCACACCCCCATTCGAGGTGAGCTGCGTGTACCGTTTGAACCACATACCAGCCCTCCTGCCATTCTTAAATTATGGCAGTACCGGGAATCGAACCCGGGCCCCGAGGACGGCAGCTAATAACACTAACCGTTACGCTGCAGAGGCGGACATCAGCTAGGTGAATACCAAGGAGGGTTCAGAAAAAGTCGCTCAACAGCCGAACAGATCCAAAATCTCAAAACGATCATCAGATTTTGTACACTAATCTCCAAGCAGTATGTGTCTGTCTTTGTTGACTTCAAGAAAGTTACGACTCCATTGACCGGGAAGTACTCCTAAACATCTTAAATGAATTTGGAGTTGATTTGAAACTGTTGGCATTAATTATAACTACTCTTACCGATACAAAATCCAAGGTGAAGTTCCACGGATGTCTCTTACATTCCTTTGACATCAAACATCAAAACAGGAGTCCGACAAGGTAGTGGGCTATCCCAGATACTCTTCAACTGCATTCTTGAAAAGATCATCAGACCCTGTCGGGCGAGATTACAGGAAACCAGCTACAGTCTACTATGAATAGGAACCGAATCCAAGGATATCACAACAGACTGCTTAGCATTTGCCGATGATATTGCCGTTCTCTCAAACGATGTAGAAACCGCTAGAGCTCAATTTGAAATGTTAAAGGAAATTGCCGAACAAACTGGTCTGCAGATATTGTTTGAAACAACAGAAGTAATGACTGACATCAAAGAGGCCCCAACAAAACTCCATACAAAATACGGGGACACCACCCGAGTAGACAAATTCAAATACCTGGGTGAGATCATCATGAAAAAATGGACCGGACAAAGAAGCACTTCAGGAGCATGTACGCAAACTGGAAATAGCCTACCAAACATCCCGCGCAATCTACAACGAAAAATGCCTTTCCCAAAACACCAAGATACGTTACTATGAAACAGTTCTGAAGCCAGTAGTTCTATATGCAGCCAAAACCCTGTCTCTAAACGCCAACGAAGGATTTCTTGAAGAACTGGAGAAAAAAGAGCGCGCAAAATAGTAAGAGGGATCTTGGGATCAAAGCACAGAAATGGAATCCATAAAAAGAGATCCAACGGAGAAGTCTACAGCAAAATAGAGAAAATTACTGACACAATCCGAAAAAGGTGAGCACGATTTTACGGTCATCTGAAAATAATGCACGGAAGAAAGTTAACTAAAGAGATCTTTCACTTTTTTGATTCAAATCCCAAAACCACAATTCCCCGGTTTAGAAATACCAAAGAAAATCTGCAAATGCTACATATCTCAGCAGAAGATGCCCTCAACAGAGATCGCTTCCGCAAGAAAATATTGACGAACGGACTAAACCGAGATGAGCAACCGAAGAGAAGACATGGTGCCCCTTGGACAGAGGAGCGTAAGCAGGCCCACTCACAAAGAATGAGGGAAATTTGAGCTCTAAAGAAGGCCAAGTTCAGTGTCAAATGTAAGAAGACTTAACGTGGTCCTTGAAGGCCCCAGCGAATTATATAATAATAATAATAATAATAATAATAATAATAATAATAATAATAATAATAATAATAATTGAAAATATCCAAGTAAAAATGATGGTGGTCACTGAAAAAGAGGAAGACGAAGGTTTCTACTAACCTTAACATGAATTTCATTTAAATTAAAAGAAAGCTTAATCGTTTTGCCTTGGGAATGTGATTTATTATTTTTCTCAATACATGCCTGAACATTTACTTGCAACACATCACACTGTCAACTAGAAGAACAAACGTAACCGCTCAAAACATCTCTCCTGGTTTGATGTAAGGGAGGATATCAAGTACAAAGCCCAGCTCTGTATTCGTGAGACGGTGGGTCTGAGCCCCACAGTCGGCTGTTCTGAGTGGTTTTCTGTATTTTCCCATTTTCACTTCCAAGCAAATGCTGGGACATTTCCTATTCATAGGCCACAGCCGATTCCTTACACTTTCTTACTCAGTTTCATTCACTATCATTCATTTCATCTTCATTAGCTCCTCAAGTGAGGTTGGCATCAGGAAGGGCATCCGGCCGTAAAACATGAAATACAAGTTAATTTCATCTCATCCCCAACCCTGTATCAAGAAACGGGGATAAGAAGTAGAAACACACACACAAACCTATTTAATCCCTGCTCGCTGCTTACAGTATTGTTTCTCTAGATATCAACGTTTTTCACAACACATTTTCTCAAATTACGTGACATTCTGAAATAATACAATTAAACAACAGAAAAATAACAACCATCATTCATATATCTTGTTACAAAATATTCTTCGGTGTGTTGATGTCTTTAAAGTTCTGTGCAGCTCACGTTAATTCACTAACAGAGTTCTTTCATAAGAAAACAAAACAAGAAACAATACTAGAAATAAGAAAGAGAAACATACACAAACAGAAAACAATAACGTTGCATTAGTTACTGCACTTTATACTTCACTAACATTGACTTACGTTACCATTCGGATTTCAATGCCTACCTCTGTGAAAAATTAAAATGAATTAGCCACTTGTAACACTTCCTAAATTCGTACAAGTTCGTGCCAAACACTGATTGAAGTGAACACTCTTGCACTACCTTCCACCTTTCATCACGGATAGGTTCAAAAAAAATTTGCGTAAATATGTTCCTGTATGTTATGAGCATTACTGTTGAAGTGGATTACTCCTGCTGTGAGCCACAGAATAGAATTGAGTTTCTGAGTTACTTTAAGCCTATTTCAGTGCGCTGTTATTCGAAGGTAGTTGACTGCTCAGTATCTTGGTCGTCGGGTTTCGGAGTCCTCGATTCGATTCCTTGCCAGATCGTGGGATTGTTCGGGGACTGGGTGCTTATGAAGTCTGCAGTGTTTCTATAATGGGTACGTAGAATATTCTCGAGCAGTTCACACGGTTACAATTGGCCAATGTTGAGTGAGATACATTTCATCTGCTGAAAATTCTTTATTCTTTAGTCTCTAAATCATAATTTAACCGTGTGACCACTGACTAGATACGTCTTGTTCTTGGTTGAAGCACTTTCTGCACATTGCAGTAAGTCCGTCAAAATTCTGTGGCCGGCAGCGCAACAAAACTCATTTTAGCAGTCCTTAAAGATTAAAAATGTTGGCCTAGAATATAATTTCTTATTTTTTAAGACCGGGCGAGTTGGTCGTGCGTGTAGAGGCGCGCGGCTGTGAATTTGCATCCGGGAGATAGTAGTTTCGAATCCCACTATCGGCAGCCCTGAAAATGGTTTTCCGTGGTTTCCCATTTTCACAACAGGCAAATGCTGGGGCTGTACCTTAATTAAGGCCACGGCCGCTTCCTTCCAACTCCTAGGCCTTTCCTATCCCATCGTCGCCATAAGACCTATCTGTGTCGGTGCGACGTAAAGCCCCTAGCAAAAAAATATATATTTTTAAGATAACTGTTACACAAATAAATAAATAAATAAATAAATAAATAAATAAATAAATAAATAAATAAATAAATAAATAAATAAATAAATAAATAAATAAATAAATGGTAGTGAAATGAACTCCAGCACGTAACCTACAGGAGATGCCCCCTGTTAAGCTGAGCAACCCAGTGGAAAGTTGGGTAACCAATCCCAGCGGGAAGCTAGGTCAGTGGACCGATCGGTGTTGGGGGCTTCAAGGCTTACAACCTTGACAGTTAAACACCACGTTACCTTCGGGTAACCCCACTAAACTTTTTCGTAACTCTGGAAACATGGAGCAAACGACTAATTGGAAATCTACCCCAGGTGGTAACAAATCCACCCCCACTCACAGTGGGGCAAGCAGGCCATCGGATTCTGGGGAGCCTGAATCTTCATGTAAGAGGAAGAAACACATCAACTATTTGGCAACAATAAACATTCATTCCCTCCTACAAACGGGAAAACTGAAACATACATTGGACGTCGTAACAAAACACAACATCCTTATAACGGCTTTACAGGAGACAAGATTTATGGACGAAGAACCTTTTGAGTCACAAGGCTTCAGGATCTACAAGGGACAGCCAGGTCAGAGAGTGATGAAGAATATGCCTCACCTGGGTACAGGCTTCATAGTCAACAACAAAATGATCAACTCTATTATCTTCTTCTCATCACCAAATGGGAGAACGTCCACTATAGCTTTCAGAAGTCTCAACAAAGCCTACACGATTGTTAACTTCCATGCACCTACCAATGATACTAATACGAGTGATATAGAAAGTGTCGAATACTTTTGGGAAGAACTGGAGGAGACAATCGATAAGATTCCAGAACATTACGTGATCATCTTGATGGGGGACTTTAATGCCCAGATTGGTAAGGAGCGCAGGTTTAAGAACATAGTCGGAGAATACCCGGCCCAAAAGAGAACCAATTGTAATGGTGAGAGGCTGATCAATCTGTGTAAAAATCACAACCTTGTTCTTAAATCTACAGCATTCAGACACCTCCCCCGAAAAGCCAAGACCTGGAGATGTCCCAGTCCCTTGCAAGGAGAGTACCAGCTAGATCACGTTGCCATCAGTAGAAGGAATAGTAAGGACATAATGAACGTCAAGGTATTGAGAGGTGCCAATATTGATTCAGACCACTACCTATCTTTGGTCAAAAATTTCATTCCACTCACGAAGTGCAGATGTAATAATTACACCAGGTCCAGAATCCCAAAATTTAATCCAGCACAGTTGAAAGAGAACAACAACTTTTACTAAGGTACTAAGCAATAATCAGAATAAAACGGATTGGCCTAACCTAGAGAAAGTACTGATAGATGCAGCAACAGAAACCATCCTTGCAACCAGAAGGAGTAAACATCCATGGTGGACACCAACATGTGATAAGGCAATAGAGGAGAGAAGACAGGCATGGGTGACATGGAACTGCAACAAAAACACGGAAAATCATACAACTTTCCTAACAGTCAGAAAGAACACGACCAAGACCATTAGAAATGCTAAGAGGCAATATAACAACGACATCATAAATCAGGCAGAGAAAGACTTTCAAAGGAACAATACCAGTAATTTGTACAAAACTCTAAAATCTCAGACAAACGCTTACTCAGCCCCTACACTCCACCTTCGAGGACCAGACGGAGAACTGAAAATGAACAATGAAGATTGTACTACAGCCATTGCAAAATATTTTGATGGCCTCCTTAATACAGAAGAACCAGAGGAAAAACTACAATTTCAACCTAAGAATGTTAATAACCCTGACTCCCTTCCTCCCACCAAAGGAGAAATCAAACAGATCATTTCTGAACTGAAATCTCAGAGAACAGCAGGCGAAGATGGCATCATTGCAGAATTATGGAAACATGCAGATGAAGAGTCAATTGACAGTATCCACAGAATCATAACTGACATCTGGACAACAGAAACACTACCAAGGGATTGGACTTCGGCTATCATCCACCCGCTGCACAAGAAAGGAGACAAGTTAGACCCTAACAACTATAGAGGTGTCTCTCTCCTATCAGTGACTTACAAAATCTTCTCCAAAGCATTGCTTAAAAAAGTGGAGGGACAATTAGATTCCTGCATAGGAGAGTAACAAGCTGGATTTATGAAGTCAAGATCATGCCTAGAGCAGATTCTGAACCTCAAAACTATCTTTAACTACAAAAACCTCAGCACCTCACCCTATGTAGCAATTTTCGTTGACTTCCAGAAGGCTTACGACTCGGTAGACAAACAGTCCCTCTTTGAGACGCTGATTGAAATGGGACTGGATAAGAAGACTTTGAATCTTGTGAAGGCTACTCTAACGAACACCATGTCCAAATTCAGAGGGGTATTATCAAAAAGCTTCGAGATAAAAACAGGTGTTAGACAAGGAGATGGTTTGTCCCCTATCCTGTTTAACTGTCTGCCGGAGAAGGTCATTCAGGAATGGACGAACACACTAGCTGACAACTCTGGATTAAAAATCGGCTACAAAAAAGACAAGTTAACAGTTACTTGCTTAGCCTTCGCAGATGACCTCACACTCTTAGCTTCAAGTATGGAAGAAGCTACGTACCAGCTATCCTCCCTAGAACGCATAGCAGCTAAAGTAGGGCTAAAGATCGCGGTCAATAAAACAGAATTTCTGACCAACATCAGAGAAGCAGCCAACTTCATTTCTTTGGGGGACAAAATAATACACAAGGCCAACTCATTCAAATATCTTGGAGAATGGATAACCCAAATGTTAATGAGGACCTTGCAATGAAGTGTAGATGCACTAAATTAGAAAGAGCTTATCGTCTTTCTAAGAACATATACAAGTCTAAATCCCTCTCCTTGAATCTTAAACTTAGACACTGCAACACCGTAATAAGACCATCTGTACTGTACGCCTCAGAATGCCTAAACAAGACCCGGAAAGGCCAACTCAGAAAACTGGAATTGAAAGAGCGAAAGATCCTCAGAAGGATTATGGGTCCCATTAAAGAAGGAGATGGCTACAGAATCAGGCACAACAAGGAACTGTACAGTAAAATAGAGAGCATTACAACAGCCATGAGGAAGAGAAGACTAATGTTCTATGGTCACGTAGTCAGGATGGACAGCCAGAGACTCACTTCAAGGATCTTCAACACTGTATCTAGAGGGAAAGCAACCAATGCCAAATGGACGAATTTAGTGCGGAAAGACCTACAATACCTTAACATTGATCACATTGACATTTACAACCGAGATAAGTTCAGAAAGTTAGTCAAGACATCTGACTCTCTCCAGTCACTATCAACTAAATCACAGAGTCCAGGAACAGGAGTGAAATGGACTCAAGGAAGAAAAGACATCCATAGCGCTAGAATGAAGGAATACTGGGCTAAGAGGAAGAAAAGAGCTCACCAGAGTTAAGAACCACGTGGTCCATCGTAGGCCTAAACGAATAATAATAATAATAATAATAATAATAATAATAATAATAAATTATAAATAAAATGTCACAGTAATAATCTTAGGAGGGATATTGAGAGAAATCAGTTTCAGAATTAAAATCCCATAAGTTTAGTGGCTGCGGATAACTTATTAACGAACAAGGAACTTAAGGGAAGGTATGACTAAAATTTGAAGGATTTTGGCGAAAAAAAAAATTTCTTGCATAACAAAATAATCCAGTCCATACTGTATCAGAAAATAATAAATCAGCATCCAATCCGACATCGATAATGCTAATCACAGCCATAACAGGACAGTTCTGAGGTGAAGACATGGTTATCTCTTTTTTTAAGTGTATTTTTCTCAGTTCCACATTTTAGTGGTTATGGCTGTGTACAAAAATTCCTCGTGACTGAACTTTCTTCATAACCTGTACAAAATTTATTTATATATCAGGATTAACACTTACTATTTTTGTATCTAGTACGTATAACAGCCTTTCTTCACATTTAATAAGGGCCATGCCCATAAAAATGATAAAATTTAAATCTTAAGTATTAAAAATCTGTTGACTGCAATGATATTTACAGAATTATAAAATGTGTAGCAAACTTTATTAGTACATCCATAAGGAGCATTTTTACTAAGTTTGGATTCCATTTTCACAAAATTGTGTCACGAGGAGCAATACCATCGCGCGTCAAAAATAGTGTAAAAGAACAACTTCAGAATCAAATATCTAACGGAATGAAATTTAATAAACAGCTTACTAGTAAGGGTCTATGTAGGCCACCTTTGTGACATAAATTTCAATACATTAGCTTGAAAACTGTAGAAGTTTGAAATTTCAGTCATACTTCCATAATAAGAATCGTAGGGCGACAGCTACCATGTGCAAGCATTTTAATGACGCCACTTACGCTGGCTGCGGGTCAATTTCGAAGTTCTGTTTTTCTTCACCAGATGGCAGAATAAATTGTATCTCTAATAGGTGATCTATAGCTGAGTTTCTAATTTATATTGTCGGGTAAACCCAAAATGTATCACCAGAGGCCACAGATCTTTTACGTGCCCACATAGTATGACATAGATTGTCGAATAGACTTTTCCTTTCTACCCTTAAAATTTTCGAATTCTTTCGCTTAGCTTGAACACTCGATCCTAGGGTCCAGAAGACGACACTGCCGGTGATCTAGAGATAAAGCTTATAATTTAGCGGAAAAAGGATTTAATTAAATGCAGAAGGAATTTTATCCAGCGGAGAATGAAATAAGTGCAATGGTATTTTTGTGACAGACAGTGACAGGGATGAATATCGACACTGGACACGGCAGACGTAAGAATAATAAAACTAAATGTTAGGTACACAAATATTATACGCCTTGATACATAACTTTTTATCGAGCTCTGCGAACCATGCAAGGAACAAGGAGAAATATAGAATTATATTCATATCAAAGCAAATACAACTAGGATCGGGGGTATTCTTACCTGTAACTAACTGCCACTATAACATAAATTTATCAATTAATGTTGTAACCGTATCGGTAATATATATAATTAATCGGCAACAGATTGAGAGATTGAGGCATTTTTCTGGCCATCTTTGCCCGAATGGAAGTTAGGTTGCATTGGATTATGCAACAGTTCCGACTTGGTGGCGCCGACAATAGTATGTGATACCTTGAAAAATCCCCATGAGAGAACGCTAGCTATGGAAAGAACAAGAATGGAAGACACATTCTAATAACCCCGCCCACTAAAAATGGCCGAAACACGGTAATACCAAACTGCTAGCTTGGTTTTTGACTGTTTACTTCGAGATAATTGCATTACTTACCAAGGGAAATATCGGCATGTTATATGTGAGGATATTAGACCCCTACCAAAATTATAAAGGGTTATTAAATCTCAGCGTTAGTGAAATGGCGTCGAATGAGGATGATATAAGCGTTAGAAGCGTACCAACGCCAGCTATGAACCCTGACTCCGGACGGGGAATCCCCGAAGAAGCGTCTTATTTGATTGAAGATATCAGCTAAGTTGCCGAGCAAATTGCTTTCCGCATATGATCAAAGGTCAAAAATTTTGAGCTACACGTTTTGACCGCATCACCGATGTCGGAGGACCCATAGAACTGGAGATATGGAAATTCTACGAGCTGGGGTGAGCTTATTTTGAGAGACCACCCTCTGGAGGACAGGAGGACTTGCCGTGAAGTGTTGGGAGCAGACAGACGGTCCGGTAGTGTCGCACCTCAGCAAAATGGTTTTCTTTGTACGGGAGTGAAAGTTTGAATTGTATCGTGACGCTGTCTCCGAGACAATTTCGACCTAAATATTTAAATAACACGCACGCTGATTACGAACACAAGTGAAAATCAGGGTTAGGTGGAAATAACGTTAAAATTCGAGCGGGCAAAAGACGATTGTATTCTCGTAAGACCGCGGAGACTGTATAGCTTTCTTGATAAACAGTGTTGGTGGAAGTTTTTAATAGATTCTACAGCATCTCGCTTTGATAAACTGTGCTGGAAAAATTTAAAGAGATTCCACCATAATTTGATTTCAGAAACAGTGTCGAACGAAGACGTGGTTAATTGAACGCCCTTTTGTATCAGCCAGTTTCAGTGGTTCAGATCTCAAGAACATGAAGGTGCCGACGGTTATCGCAAGAGGAGACTTCGAACCAGTGATCCGTGCCAGCGTCATGCAGGAGTATACATTCACCAGGGGTCTCTTCGAGGTTCGACTCATGGACATCCCAACATGACGATAAGTACACTGATTTGAAATATTATGTAGTCTTGTAAACGCAGGGGTTTAATTTTTTAAATACGTAAATTACACAGAATAAGGCTGTAAAATGAAATATGGATTTGTTTAGAAACTTGGGACAGCTTTGAGTCGGTTTTTGTATTTATTAAATAAGATAATGAAGATGGGAAGTACTTTGGAATGGGATATAAATTAAAAGAATATATGTTTTGAATTTGAGAGTAATGCATGAGCTTGGATTGAGGATTAGATATCAAAAGATTTAAAGTGCTTTAGATAAGATGGATAAAGTGTGATTTTTTTCAATTTCAAACGCTATATTTGCTTTCTTTACATTGGGATATTTATTTTATATCCGTAATGCATGACGATAGGGTCATCTACATGCCGTTCTTGATGGGTTAATCGTTCGAATAGCAATGCACTCTGGTTTTAAAGTAACTTTGCATGCTCATAATATAGAGAAATGGCTGTGTAATTTTGCGTGATGTGTGACATGCCTGGGGATTGACTACATGTCCTCCCAATTTAGACAGGTTTTCTTTTCTGCTAAAAAGGTAATAATTTCTATTAACTGCAAATAATGGCCACGTTCATATCCATTCGAATGTTCGTTTGAGTTGAGTTAGAAGGAAACCGTGGGTTTTTCTGTGTCATCGCTGAGTCGTGAAACCGGATCATTTACGATTAAATTCTGTGGAAGAGATAGGATGAATAATGGTATGGTGTGACATAAGAGAGGCAAATGTGTAGAGTACGCATAGATGAATGAAACTTTGAAATGTGAAGTAGTTAATTGTGGCTGAAATGAGATTTACCACAATATATCTTCATAATATGCTTCGCTGTTAGGAAGATTTAAAAGAGTAGTGTTACTGTCCCGACAAGAGAAGCAGGAACATGTGGTGAGGGATTTATGGTCGTCGAAGGGTGTGCCATGACCATGTTTTGTTTACTCTGCAAAGTGAATATGTCAAGCCTGCACACAGAATGAAAGAAATAATGCCGGGGCTCACGAAAATAAGTTCGTATTAGTGAATTTTTCCCTGCTTTTTAATGTTCATTTCTGTAAAGTATATGAGTTACTGGAACGCCAGATTAGAATGTTTGTTAATACTTTTTTATGATTATCACATACAGGGATTTTCAGTGATCCAACCTCGGTGGCGTGCTGGAGACGTCTGGTTCGGTCCCAAGGCAAACCCAGAATTTTCCGTCATACACAATTTTTGCATTTGCATTTACATTCTTACAATTTTATTTTTATGTTTTTCCAGTGGAGTTTTTGTAGTGTGTGTATAGATAATTGATTGTACTTTGTTATTTGATGGTTATTTTATTTTGTGTACTTCGAGAGCGGGTTCTGTCCCGTAGTTGGTTTCTTTGTTCTATGCGATGAGGATTCGATGTCCGATTCTACATCGGTTTATTTTTTTGTGTTGTTTGTGGTGTCGTGTCTACAAGTTTTAATTTTATTTTGGTGTCAATTTGGATTGTATCCATTTAATTAGGCGACCACTCAAAGTTGTTTCCGAAAATCAGGAGTGTTGTATTTTTCTTCCAATAGAGAAAAATAGATTACTGAAAATCCGTCGCATTTATAAACAAATACATGGGTTAGAGTATATTTCAAATTAGTGTTCAAAGAATCGGTGTGCTTTTCGTATGGTCCAGATATATAAAAGGAACGATCAACTCGATATTAAAGTTTCTTTTAAATGGAAAGGAGTAATATCTCCTATATTATGTTCAATTCATCCGACATGTATATTTTTTCAAGGTTTTATTTGAAATGTGTTTTAACAAGAGGAATTAGTGTAAAGTTGTTAAAAAAAATTCTGCTCTTATCATTTGCCGTAGTTAAATGCATCCTGGTTTCCTCCGTTCTATTATGCCTGCAAGTTTGTCTTAGAGTTATATTTAAGTTGATATTATGCAGCGAACCCACCATGGCCTTGGGAGGCCGGATGTTGTGTTATAGGAACAGAGAGATGTGCGGTCGATCCTCGCACGGTCGGAAAGGCATTTTTTCACCCATTGATTTGGATTTTTTTTTCGCTTTTTGCAGATGAGGTGGCGTTTTACTCTAGACCAAAAAGGTCCCATTCCATCTAGCAACTTGGCGTATGGTCCCATGTGGCTGTAGCCTAGTGTGGATCATTTGTTGGCGCGATGGTACGGTTCCAATATACAATAATGTAATAACAAGGAAGAGGACACATAAAATAACGTAAGACATATTTTGATACTGAGAATCAATTGAGATTAAAAACTAAACAACTAGGAGATTATTTTGTAACCTTTCACGAACATAGATTACAATGACAAAGAAGGGATCGTACGAAAGAACCTAAGAAACATTTTAATGGAGAGGATAAATTAAAACTAAACATATAAAATATATATAGGAGACTATAATATTTCATCATCATCATCATCATCTGTTTACCCTCCAGGTTCGGTTTTTCCCTCGGACTTAGCGAGGGATCCCACCTCTACCGCCCCAAGGGCAGTGTCCTGGAGCTTCAGACTCTTGGTCGGGGGATACAACTGGGGAGTATGACCAGTACCTCGCCCAGGCGTCCTCACCTGCTATGCTGAACAGGGGCCTTGTGGAGGGATGGGAAGATGGGAAGGGATAGGTAAGGAAGAGGGAAGGAAGCGGCCGTGGCCTTAAGTTAGGTACCATCCCGGCATTCGCCTGGAGGAGAAGTGGGAAACCACGGAAAACCACTTCCAGGATGGCTGAGGTGGGAATCGAACCCACCTCTACGCAGTTGACCTCCCGAGGCTGAGTAGACCCCGTTCCAGCCCTCGTACCACTTTTCAAATTTCGTGGCAGAGCCGGGAATCGAACCCGGGCCTCCGGGGGTGGCAGCTAATCACGCTAACCACTACACCACAGAGGCGGACCTAGAATATTTACTCACATTTAATAGTGAATTTAATTAGGTAACAATTCACTAACATGGCTTTAATTAAGTAGAAAGGCAATGGTATTTAAGGGATTTTACACTACATTGCTGTTCTTCGTATATTTTGAAGGCATTCTATAGTTGAGAGGCGGTGACAACAAACGACTTACCGCATGGTGCTGTGGAACATGAAGTGTGTTTAGCTGTAAACTTCTGTCTCTATCAGGCACTTGATGACTTGACTCATATGAACTATGGACTTGGCCAAATATGAGGGAGCATTAGATTTTGCAATTGTCGGCAGTAAGCAAGCAGCTTAGTCTGATCGTCTATCCATGAATTTAAACCATTCTGTGGTTTTGTGCTAAGATGTTACATGAAAATTTTCGCGAATATTGAAAACGAAACACACACAGCCTTTTGAACTCGCAGGTGTTCAGTGTTACATTAGGTATTGTTGTGAAATCCATCATATCGAATGAATTACATTCTCGATACCAGAATGTCGTCAGATCCAAACCGTGAGTGAACGTATATTTTAGTACACCATTACCACTGTACAAGGTTCACTAAGTTGTTAGCTCTTAAGGCTAAAAGAAGTGAGGAAATACGGTATCTTGTAATTTGATTAATATCTTTTTTAAATGTTAATAATAATAGTAATTTCGTGTGGCTATTTCTAGCCGGGTGCAGTCCTTCTAAGGCAGAGTTCCGATGTGGGTGGGCGGCATCTGCCATTTGTAGGTAACTGCGTGTTATTGTGGTGGAGGATAGTGTTATGTGTGGTAAGTGAGTTGCAGGAATGTTGGGGACAGCACAAATACCCAGTCCCCGAGCCATTGGAATTAACCAATGAAGGTAAAGTTCCCCGACCCGGCCTGGAATCGAACCCGGGACCCTCTGGACCAATTTAGCCATGGAGCCGCACTTTTAAATTGTTGAAAACATTTCCTGGCAGACAAAGTAGGAGTCACCATTTTCCGCAATTGTGCCGAATGTTGAAGGGCTAAAGAGTATTGGATAGCTCTATCAAAGTAAAGAAACCAATTACGAAATCTGAATGCAGTTCCAGATAAATCCGAAAATCTCTCGTTTCTTTAATCCCTTTTGTTTTTAATTCAAATCCTAGCCAAATTAACTTATTTACATAATTATTTCTGTAATGCGTTCCTTGGTTCAATACACGTAATGTAGTTATAAGGGCTTAAGTGAAACTCTGCACTGACTCACATTAGTGCTCATAGTGGTGCTTAAGTGAAACAATATATTGAGTCATATTAGCGTTCGTAGTGATAGAAAAGACAAACAATTAATTGACCGGATATGGCATCTTGCCGGCACATTGTAAGACACGTTTAGTGTGTCCTTTGCGTTTGGAAAAGAGGAGAAAACAACGAAAATTTATTACAAATGTACCAACAATAAGATTCAGATATGAACCGGATTCCAGTCGGCAATCAGACAAAATGTAATGGTGATCGACTGACAACGAAATGATAGTGTCAGGAACGAACAGCCAGATGCCAAGAGACTACAACATAAAGTTTGTAATCAAAAGTAAATTATACTAGTTCATGAAATGCGAGTGCAGTCGTTTAAACAGTACATGGACGTGAATCTCCTCCGTAATACGATTAATGAGTTCCGTCATGTGTGTGATCGTATATGGTGGTCGAATCAACTTCGTACACAGAAAATGAGACACGCTCAACTTCAGTATACATACAGGCATTCCTTTTTCTGTTCTAAAATAGAAGTTGGAATCACATGAAAAGAAGATGTAAAAACTCAAGAGGCTTTCATTAGAAATTGCACCAGCACCGGATATACTAGACGATAAGTAGAAATGGTCAATTTTTCTGTCGTTGTTAGATATGGAACGTTCATATAAAACGAAGTGGTGTTTCATCAACCTGAAGATCGTGCAAACACGTACTGCGCACTTTGCATTTGATGATTAAGAAATGGATTGACATTTTTAGGAATAAATAAAGGCAATACAGTATTTTCATATTTTTTAATATATTATTTACCTACAATTTGTATCTCCTATCCCTAGGATATTTTCAACATTGAGTTGCTTGGCTGAAGGGCTGGAAGTGTGAATTTTTGGAGCACCCAGCGTTCTCTAATATGGTAACAGAAAATATGGCTTACTAAAAATTAGAAATTGCATTAGCACCGGATATAGAAGATGATAAGTAGAGTTGGTCAGGAGCCACCGTGGCTCAGGCGGCAGCGCGCCGGCCTATCACCGCTGGAGACCGTGGTTCAAATCCCGGTCACTCCATGATAAATTTGTGCCGGACAAAGCGGAGGTGGGACAGATGTTTCTCCGGGTATTCCGGTTTTCCCTGTCAACTCTCATTCCAGCAACACTCTCCATTAACATTTCATTTCATCAGTCAGTCATTTACCATTGCCCCAGAAGAGTGCGACAAGCTTCGGCAGCCGGCACATTTCCCATCCTCGCCGCTAGATGGGGCTTCATTAATTCCATTTCTGACCCGGTCGATTGACTGGAAACAGTCTGTGGGTTTTCAAGTAGAGTTGTTCAACAATTAATCGTTATTCACTTTTCTGCCGCTGTTCGAGGTGAAACGTTCTTCTAAAACGAAGTGGTGTTCTATCAACTTGCACGATACTGTAGGAATGTTTGTTTGCGTGACGTATTGACGCAGTTCTACATTATACTGTACTTATTTTCTTTTACACCATCGCGTAGTTCTGATGGACTGCATATCCGTATGTGGGTTGGAGGCGTGACAATTCTTAAAATGTAAAGAGAGAATTTGGACATACACGGTATTGTTTCTTCACCACCGATATGAATTTCTTTCTACAAGAAGAATAAATATTAAACTAGAGAGTTATCACTTTTCAAGGGAGTACTTCATATAACCTGTAGATGGCCTTGGGGCGGAGAGGGAAAAAGTCAGAGTGATATGCTTAGACTTTGTGTAATTAATGAATGTACAAGAAGTGCTAGGTAAGTATGCTGGCAGGACTTGTAAAAGCAAGTTACGGAAATGAAGACAGTTCCTGAAGTTTTTATCGAACCAATAGTCTGTCTCCCTTTCTTTTCCCGATACCGTCATTCTTCGAAGTGTCTGGCGTCTTCCATTATCCCCCTGATTTGTGTTAATAGAGGCTGGTTGCTCAGTTTTATATCCTCTTGAACAATAATCACCAACACTACCGATGAAAAAGCAGTATACACAATCTCAATTTAGAGTGTGTAAGAAAGAACTGTCGAACAACGATAGTGTTTCTCTGGAGAAATACATTTCTCTTAGGTCAGTAGCAACCTCACAAGCAACTGAGTCCTACAAAGGATTTATCAAATGCACATGTAAGAATACACTCGTCTCAAACCAGGAAATGTTTTCTTGCTGTGGTTGTTGTGATGGTGGTGTTGTGAAAGAACAGGTGTCTTTCAGTTCGAAGAGCCTTTCGAGTTCAGAATACCTTGCTCTTAAAATCATAGATGGAAGTTTAAGAAACGTTACTCGAAGAAAGAACTATTGGCAAAACATAAAGTCAGGATTTTTCAAAATATATTATTGATTTCTTTTGTACAATAGGATATTCCTTCTATAATGAAAGCCAGAATGTTTCATAAATAACTTTCTTAAGAACTGGTGATTAGGTATTAGTTCAGAATATTTTTGAAGAGCATTCGTTTTTTCATTTTGTGTAAAAATGTATATTTCCATTGAACATTGGTGTTGTAATATTGCAAGGTCAGGCTTCTTCTTAAATGACTCCATTGTTGATTTTATCATGTGAAGTTTGGTATTGTTTCTTTTAAGCAGTATTATTCGCACACGTTTTAGTGTTAGATGGACACCCTAGTGCTGAATCGGTCGACCTCGGTTATCTTCGAGATTCCTATTTTCAACCTTTGAAACACAAACAATGAATCGCTTATGCATCGCTGTGTGACATCTGGCGTACACTTTACGTACTAGTACTGTTGTTGTTTACACAGCAAAGCCAAACTATATAATTACATGCTAGGAACAAGATTCGCATCGAGAAATGTTATAAAATGTGTGTGTGACACAGTTGTCGGCTTAAGATAATAAAGGTTTGGAAAATTTATATCGATCGATCATATTATCGATTCAATTCAGGTTTCATTTCCATTCAGTTGGCAGTATTACCGGAGCCGGGAGAGCTCCCTCCTTACTCCTCATTCCCGTACACAAATCTATCACTAAAAAGTGTGCGAGTAATGCTACAAGTTTAGACATTCTTCAGACACTACACTACTTTTACTTTGTGGTATTAAACATTCTTTCATTATTGAAAAGTCAAATTTGTTTCTCAGAAATACTATTGAAATTGCAGAATATTTTCACACATTATATTTTTTATTTACTTCATTTTTTCAATTTAAACATGACATGAAAGTGTACTAAAATTGTAGGAGTAGCAGTTCTTGTGTTTATTTTTTACACTATAATATTTAGTACAAAGAGCTTTTCCGGTTTTCAGTTTGGCAATGTCTACAATATATAAGTAATATGTGTAATTCCTACGCAAAGTAGGAAATACATTCTATTACAATTATTATTTCCACCTTTACCAAACTTTAGAGGCATTATATGCATTACGAAGGCATTGTCTACAATACCTGAGTTTTCGACATTGCCGGTAACATATGTATTTTTAAATGCAATTGTTGTAAATAGATACCGGTAAACTGACAAACTTAGCCATTTTGATTACTGTTTATGACTTTATGTGAAATTTGTGAAACAGTGATGAGTACTAATCTTCAAAAGCGTAAGTCTGGAAGATGAAAGTATGAGTCGTTTCCCACATTCGATGAGCGACCCACTTTCACCTATATTTCTTACCTTGTATTTCAGGGACCTGACACATATTTTATCGGAAATTGTGTTGATCTTGTAACACAGGATTGTAACAAGTTGTTCTTACGTTTTCGGATATAACTTACTGTCTGTTTTGACATTCGACTCTTTGTTGTTATTATGCTCCTTGGCAGACCAATAAACCTTCTATGATGACAAACGTCCTCTAGAAATATTCCACAAGATTAGATCTCGCCTCCTTGGTTGACACAAATATGAGAAATATAGTGACGTAAACAAGGTAGCTTTATCTGGCACGTCTCTCTTTCCCTGTCACGGGGCTAATAAACGAGACGCGAATGTATGTGGGTTTCGAGTCCAACCCCTTTGATGGATGTGTTCTGCCTCATGACCATACATAGTATTTTTCAAATTCTTTTTTCCGTCCCACTAACAAAGATTTTCTTGGTGTAAAACACTTAACCCCCCCGATACCTGGTGCCCGTATATGAGGATACTTAACTATTGGAATATTATTAGCTACTGATAAGTACTTGTATATTGCTCTAAGCGATAGCATGGATGGCACTCCGTAATCTAGAGTAATAGAAACGGCATTTAGTTGCAAGCCAAATACATCTTTTCTTTTTCGAAATTGAGGTTATGGTATTTTTGTAATATCTTCATATCGTCGTTCAAGAAACCAAATCCTATCCATTACTTTCCTTAAGACTTTTCACGCCTCGCAACCACATATGGATTTTGACATGCGGTACATCAGAACAATTTTCTTTGTGTTAATTTTCCTATGTAAAAGAAACTGAGCCTTACTGTACCGCTCTGTAGAAATATGATTTTACGCTGTGAATTTACTCACTCCAACAGTAAACTGTATTTAACCTTAAATACATTGCTCTATAGGTGTGCTTAAATACATCATGCAAGCATACATTCTTAGACTATGGTACAGTAAGGTTCATTTTCCTTTTAACATATGTACATGAAATTTAGTACAACGAAAATTGTTCTGATGGACTGCATGTACATAATGATGTGGATGGGAGGCGTGACCACTCTTAAGGAACATAATGGATAGGAAGAGCATTATGACATACGACGATATGATGATGATTCACAGTTTAGTTTTTCTGCAAACAAGATTTTAAACTCGAAAACTCATTTCCCTCTGTATCTGTGCACATAATTCAATCAGAGTTTCAAAATCTTACCCGTGGAGCTCCTGATGAAGCTACAGGTGATAGGTGTGGAAGCGATTGATGTGAAAGTTCAGTACGACAGACGACTAACTGATGATGAAGAGGATTCCCCTGGATAGCATCAGAAGTTTCACCGGACGTTAATGGTGTCTTTTTAACAGGTACTATCCCGGATAGTGACGCTGTTTTAATCAAATATCTCTCCTGACTCCTAAACGTATTTGCGGTCATTTTTCTCATGGTACAAGTGATGTTGTTGTGCTTCACTGTGCAGCAGATGAGGAGCTTGTCAACGTACTCGTCTTTTGAATACACAGCCCAAGCATTTGCCTATTGTGAAAATAGGAAAACACGGAAAAATATTTTAGGTTAATTATGATTAGTAATTTAATAATAATGATAATGGAAGTCAATCTAAACATAAGGTAAATATTTCTTGTAATACCTTTCGAATGAAGAGCCGGACGTCCTATCGTCTGGCATGGAGTTCCAGACCCGCTGACATTGGATACCAACATGTTTGCCCGACTTTAAATCAGGATGGAACCAGAGAACTTTGAATTCGAATTCTGACACTCTATGTCTTACACACCTAGGACATTTACTTGTAACTATTTAGAGGCAGATTTCGATATGACGTGACCATGGCCTGCCCGTTAGAAACCATCTCGATATTCACCTGGAACTGAAATGATGGATCAATATACTTTAACGGTAGGAGCAGGAGTCAGGCGTACGACAACCGGTCTGTAAGATACCATACGGTCATTATCTAAAATATCTGATGTAATGGTCTTAAAAGCAATTTAGCCAGAAATATACCACGATGTTCAATTTGTATTTCTGCACTTCATATTTTATTGCAGAACATATTACCTGGCATTGCCAAGAATTTTACCTTTCCATCGAAATTCGTTCATCTCGTTGGAATCAGTTCCATGATCATGTGATCATGATCCGGACAATCTACTTTTTATCCAGTGAGACAGTTGTCTGTACCGAGCGAGTTGGCCGTGCGGTTTGGGGCGCGCAGCTGTATTCAGGAGGTAGTGCATTCGAACCCCACCGTCGGCAACCCTGAAGACAGATTTCCGTGATTACCCATTTTCACACCAGGCAAATGCTAGGCCTGTACCTTAGTTAAGGCCATGGCGAATTCCTTCCCACTGCTAGCCCTTTCCTCACCCATCGTCGCCGTAAGATCTACCTGTGTCGGTGCGACGTAAAGCAATTTTTTTTAAAGGAAGAGAAGGCATTTTTCTGTAAATAGTTGAAATTAGTATCGAGAAGGAAGTTACCGCGGCTTGTGCGTTGCGTACCACCTTGACATCTACATGGGATTAAAGAGGAGAAGCAATATGCCTTCAGGGTAGGAACAAAAATTTAAATTGTGACAGCCTGTCCATACGTTTCCCTGTTATTACAATGCAAATGCTCCTCCATAACAAGCATGAAAGTGGCTTAGTCTAATATATTTCACCAAATTCAAATTATTTAATTATTATCTTTTAATTTAGCATTTGATGGCAGAGCTTGAGTGTGAGATAACGTTTCTAAACGTAAATACTGAATACCACAGTTGTGTAATTTCTTTCTCGTTAGGAAATGAATACTTTTCCACCTCACTCTGTACGTTTGTGTGTGTAATTGGTGTGACGTTTACGGCGCAACTTTAGCGGCCAAGCACGCGATTGAGAGATGTTTTTGTGGGAAAAAGAACTATGCTATCCAACAGACACGAACGGAAATGTGATAAAAAGTTAATGACCTGCAATTAGGTGTGGGATCTTATACAGACGTCCTAATTATATCCTTCTCTTTCCCTATGATATTGTTTTACGGACTCCATTCGTTATCTTTCGCTCGGGGAAGAACGGTGCTGCTCTGTTACGCGTTGCTTGTTTCAAACAGGCATAAATACTGCAATCTCCAAAACACACAAATGCAATACTACTCTCTCTCTCTCTCGTCAATTTCTAAAATAATCACTACCAGGCATGAGATCAATATGACTTGATTACTTTTAGCCACAAAATTAAACCTCAAAGTACTGAACCGGAAAAGTAGCGTGCTGGCAAGTCATAGGGCGAGGGGTATGGTGGGTCGGTAGCTTATTTATTGGTCTCTCAGCAGGGCGGCCGTTGTTCAATTCTCGGTGTACGTTATTAGAATTTCATTCCAATACTAGGTTAACGCAACATGTATTTTGTGTTCTTTGAGTTGAAGTGACATACAAAAAAATTATACTCAGAGTAGACAATCGTGGGAATCGTTTTACAATAATAATGATAATATTACTAGCTTTACGTCCCACTAACTAATTTGTTACTGTTTTCGGAGACGCCGAGATGCCGGAATTAATCCCATAGTGGTTCTTCAAGGTGCCAATAAATCTAATTCCAAATACCACTGGACTGAGCCAGGATGGAACCTGCCGAGTTTGGGACGGAATGTGTCTCAACAGTATGAGCCACTCAGCTCGGCGAATATTTTACACTTTGACTTTGCAGACAGTTAACGTCTGATTATTTTATAAATTAATTTCGGAAGAGTGATCAATTTAAAAATGTATAAAACACAAGTGAGATAGAAAAGTCTCCTTATAACATAAAAGAAGAGAAATTATGTATATTCGTATGCCTTCTGAAACGAAATCGAATTAAACCTCTGGGAAGAATTTCGCGAAATACCATAAAAATGTTCAATCTGTCACATGGGTAACTATGTTTTATTTCAAAATATTTATAGTAAAGTATATAATTTCCAAAAGTTCCGTCATAGCTTAATGTGAGATGGATTGTGTTTCTTTCTCGCTCAATTGTACCGAAACAATTAAGCTTAAATTTAGTACGGATGTATCTCAGATATGGAATTCAAACATACTGTAGTTCTATTCTGACTTATCGATAATTAAAAACGCTAATAGCTTTACGTCGCACCGACACAGATAGGTCTTATGGCGACGATGGGACAGGAAAGGGCTAGGAAAGATCTTCATTGGGGTAATCACATAAATGGGATTGTAAATAAAGGGTACAGATCTCTGCACATGGTTATAAGGGTGTTTAGGGGTTGTAGTAAGGATGTAACGGAGAGGCCATATAAGTCTCTGGTAAGACCCCAACTAGAGTATGGTTCCAGTGTATGGGACCCTCACCAGGATTACCTGATTCATGAACTGGAAAAAATCCTAAGAAAAGCAGCTCGATTTGTTATGGGTGATTTCCGACAAAAGAGTAGCGTTACAAAAATGTTGCAATGTTTGGGTTGGGAAGAACTGAGAGAAAGAAGAAGAGCTGCTCGACTAAGTGGTATGTTCCGAGCTGTCAGCGGAGAGATGGCGTGGAATGACATTAGTAGACGAATAAGTTTGAGTGGCGTTTATAAAAGTAGGAAAGATCACAATATGAAGATAAAGTTGGAATTCAAGAGGACAAACTGGGGCAAATATTCATTTATAGGAAGGGGATTTAGGGATTGGAATAACTTACCAAGGGAGACGTTCAATAAATTTCCAATTTCTTTGAAATCATTTAGGAAAAGTCTAGGAAACAACACATAGGGAATCTGCCACCTGGGCGACTGCCCTAAATGCAGATCAGTATTCATTGATTCATTGATTGATTGTTAGGAGTGGGAAGGAAGCGGCCGTGGCCTTAATTAAGGTACAGCCCCAGCATTTGCCTGGTGTGAAAATGGGAAACCATGGAAAACCATTTTCAGGGCTGCCGACAGTGGGGTTCGAACCTACTATCTCCCGAATAGTGGATACTGGCCGCATTTAAGCGACTGCAGCTATCGAGCTCGGTCGATCGATAATTAACCAGTTAACATAGTGGCAAGATGGAGAAACATTTAAACAATGTTAATTTAGGTTTTCACTGATTCATAATCTCTCTGACTGTCTGTCTTTGCATTACTGTGATGTTGAGTTTTTCCAATCACAGACGATTTCCAATAAGACAGTACGGGAACTAATTAAAATACGACCGGGCGAGTTGGCCGTGCGCGTAGAGGCGCGCGGCTGTGAGCTTGCATCCGGGAGATAGTAGGTTCGAATCCCACTATCGGCAGCCCTGAAAATGGTTTTCCGTGGTTTCCCATTTTCACACCAGGCAAATGCTGGGGCTGTACCTTAATTAAGGCCACGGCCGCTTCCTTCCAACTCCTAAGCCTTTCCTGTCCCATCGTCGCCATAAGACCTATCTGTGTCGGTGCGACGTAAAGCCCCTAGCAAAAAAAAAAAAATTAAAATACGTAAAGTGTCATTTTCCCTACGATTTTGAGTACGGGAAGGAGGAAATTACGTCATAGCATGAAATACTACTAATTTAACATTTGTTTCATTCTATCATGGACTACTAATGAGAAATTTTATGTAGTACAAGTGTAAAATCAAGCACGGGACAAATAACGTTACATTTTAATTAGCTTGATGTCATGGTGCCAGGTCTCTTGTAATTACTCATTGAGTGTTCATTTATTTTCATTTTTGGACAGAGAATATTTGAATTATTATACCAGTACGTACAGCACAATGACAATACAATAAACAAATGAGTGCATGATTGTAATATTTTGTAATATTCTTTGAACGTTGAAACTCCCCAAGGTCCGTATCTTTATCTTGAATTTATTTTACTCATCTCTTTCGTCCTCCTTTTACAATCAGTTTTTTTTTATTCTGACAGCTTCTAATTATCAGTTATAGGTGGTATAGAGTGTTAGCACTATGCTCGCTTTGCCCCAAAGAATTAACCTGGGACTGATTCCTGACACAGGCTAAATGAACCCAGGTCCATGTAGCACTGTAAATGTGTAAATCGCGTTTCTAAATATTTCAGGAATAAATATAATCCACTCCTTTCCGGGGGGATAAGTGTACTGGCTGAAGTAGAAACATAACATTACAAGAAACATGGCACTTATTTATTTGAAAATACTGCTACTCAAAAACCTTTCTCCTTACACTTATTCAGTAGTCACCTCTTCTGCAGGCTTAGGCACATACGTGTGTGGAAAACACATTTTGTAAGATTCTGTGATCCCGCAATCACGTTTGCACTTTATGCATTGCGCCCGCAAATGATTCGAATAACCTGCCACGAAATATGTTGGGGAAGAGATGAAAATCTGAAGTTGCAACTTCCAACCTGTAGAGTGTGTGTTAGAGAGATCACTACTGAATTCCTAACGTCTTTTTCACAGATGCTGCACCGTTATGACATCTTGGCCATAAGCAGTTAAAAGTTCTAAAAAGGTTTGTGTATTAGAGCTTTTTTTCTGCATACAAGAGTGGAATAACTGTATGAAACTCTCTTTCTTGTATACACAGAGAGTACAGTAGCTATTGCGGAACTATCTTATTGAGGAAATTACGGAGCTTGAGCTAGTAGCCATGTCTATAGCCCGCCTAGTGGCCATGATCTTTAACGCTATAATTCTCTATTGTCTAACACCGAAGTTAGCTGGTTCGAGTACCTTTGGTTGAAAAAATATTCACGATGTTCAAATGTCTTCAGAGACCCCCGAATCGAAAAGCCTTGCGCTAAATAAAATAAAATAAAATAAAATAAAATAAAATAAAATAAAATAAAATAAATGAAGAATGCCTCTCGTACAAACGTGATGGTGGTGGTGATGGCGGTGACTGTTGTTTTGAGGAGAAAGATGGTATGACTATCTGTCCCTCTTAACACTAATCATAGGAGAAATCGGAAGAGTTCCAATCCATCGAAGAATAAGGAAAGTTTCATGAACCAGAAAGACTTCCTAAGCTCGAAAACCTAATATCAACGTGTTTTGACTAAAGCAAGTGTTCATCAAAGGATGTCTAACGTGATGGATGACAGAGATGGACCTAACACGAGTAACCGGGAGAAACGCCAAACTCAGCTGAAGCTCTGTCTTCATAACTTTACAGTGAGTAAGGAAACATGTTACTACACATGGTGGTAACAAATGGGATAACTTTGCTTTTCACTTACCCTCGTAATTATTTATGGCCTCCGGAGAGGTCTGGTGCAGGTCTGCTTCTTGTAGACGGCCTGTAGGCAACCTGCATGACTGTGAGGATATATTATTTCTAATGATAAAGTCTAGCTCAGTGACTAAATAGTTGGAGTGCTGGCCTTTAGTCACAGGAGTCCCGGGTTCTATTCTCGTTAGGGTCGGAAATTTTAACCATTATTGGTTAATTCTGCTAGCACAGGAGCTAGGTGTATATTTCGACTTCATCATCATTTCATGCTCATCAAGACGCGCAGGTCACCTACGGGAGTCAGTTCAAAAGACCTGCACCTGGCAAGCCGAAATTGTCCTCGGACACTCCCGGGACTAAAACCCATACGCCATTTCATTTCTAGTGATAAAGGTGCACACTCACCCAGGCCCCGGAGCCAGATGAATAAAAAGTATGAAAGTTAAAACACCCGGCCAGGCCGGGAATCAAACCCGGAGTCCCCTGGACCAAAGGCCAGAATGCTAACCATTTAAGTCTACGATAATTTAGGGATAGAAACCCCCATCGAAATGATAACTTTCCCGTATTTCATTTCGAAAGGAGCAGATGAAAACCCAAAGATGGAATACATCAAAGATTCGTTGTCTGCCGCATAATTCAAACTTCGAATCTTCTGTCACTAAAGCTTATCAACTTCCTGAATTCCCGTATTCAGCCGTTCTCTTAGTTCGTTGATAGCAACTTTCTCTCCCGACAATGACCACCTACCGATATCTTTCCCGTCCCTTTCCACTTCTTCCGTTTACAAATCCTTTCAAATCGTCCATCAACAAACTTTATCTTCGCAGACAGTGCCCGAACCAGTTCCTTTCCTTATATGCATGGTAATTAATATTTTCCCTTTTTCTCCAATTATATCCAGTACCTGCTCATTTCTTACCCTATCCACCCGGAATATTCTCTTTCATCCTTTTCCATAACCACATCTCAAATGCTTACAGCCTCTTTTTCTTTCTTAGAGTTCAGTTATATAGCTCCACTTTCCAAGCAAAGCATTTCGCCAACCTCTTCCTTAACGTCAAGTCCAATATTGTCCACACAAGAGTCTTTTCTTTCTGTTGATGACTTCCCGAGCAATAGAAATACAAGTTCGTACTTCCTTACTGCTTCTCGTATCATCTGTTATTATGCTTTCTAGGTATTTGAAAACCGATACTTGTTCCATATTACTGTGGTTTACCTTGATAGTTATCTTGTTCCTTTTTGCGCATATTACCATGCTCTTTGTCTTATTTCAATTAATTCTCATTCCATATTGTTCACAACTTACATTCAGGCCTGTCATATTTTAGAACTCTTTCACTCTGTCGTGACAACACTATGTCATCCTCAGACCGCATACACTCTAATCTCCTGCCACCAATACGTACCCTCTTCTTCCATCTAGGCATTTACCAGCATTATCTACCATGTAAACGTTGAATGACATGGGATAGAAATAGCAACCTTGTCTGATGCTCCTTCCAAACTGTTTTCCTCTGACATCTCATATCCTATAGACATGATATTGTATAGGATTTTGGGCTTGTGCCGTGTCAACAAAATTGTTATTGTTTAAGAAGCCTTTCTCGTGGACGGTCAATAATTCTTCTGAGGACGCAGAGCACAGCTTTCTGCAAAACTTTAAGAATTTCACCTTATTTTCTTGACACGGCACAAGCCCAAAAGCCTATATAATATCATGTTTATAAGTACGGGCCGTGAAAGCATTAATGGCAACATCTCATTTCCTATCTCTATCATGATCTTAAATTATCTATGACTAACTGAACTAAAAGTATAAGAAAAATAAACAAATTTAAGCCACGTTTACATATGAATTTAACAAGTCAGCGAGTTTCATTTCGAGGATGTAAAAAAGAAATACTTTACTTAGTTCGGTTAGTGATTAGTCACTAAATTACTCAAGAACCCCGAAACATATGTTTGGAATGCACTTCTACTTTTAGAGCCTTGCCATTCTCAGGAATTGTGTTACATTCACGAGATGTGAAAACTGTGAATGAGTTGGTGAATTTGGTAGTTCTGTGAATCGGCATTTGCAAGAAGAGGGGTGATGTTATGTACTCGAATATTTCTGTCATGGTGTGAGAAGGTGTAGGTTAATTGAAAAAATTCTCAGGTAGGTGGGTTGTGAAGAACGTAGCATTTTATGATGCTTAGTGAGTGGTGAGTACATCGCACGCTTAGACGTGGCCAAGACAAGCGTATAAATGATGGTGATACAAGGTCTAAGAACCACATGTTGCATATGTAGCGTACACTTGCGTCTTTTCTTCGTTATGGTCGGTTTTGTAGGATCACATCTGCATCTTTGTACACAACGATACAGTAATCAAAATGAGGAAAAACAAGCGCTTCAACCATACTTCTTTCTTGTTTCCCTGGAAAAAATGTATATAACCCGTTTAGAAGGCGAAGAGAAGGAAATAGTCGTTTCATCATATTTGAATCATAAGCATTCTAGGACAAGTCTTCATCAAGGGTAATTCCAAGGCATCTCACTGTGGATATGAATGGTGTTCTACCGCCACAAATGATAATGGGGTAAGATCCACTTGGTTAATTTTGAATAGGAGCTTGGGATAGCCTAAAAATATTGCTTGAGATTTAGTAGTGTTACATTTTAGACCTCAGGATGAAAACCATAACGCTATGGAAAGGAGCTCTTTGTTTAGATGATCTTCTGCTAAGTGAAGGTCGTATGGAGCCACATTTTATAAATATGTAGGTCATCAGCTCAAAGGTGATATTTGCAATGCTTCAAACTGTGAAAGATTTCGTTGACATACAGGGAGAATAGAGGGAAACCCAGCACAGAGCCTCGTGGTTTACCACACTTCAGAGGACGTTATGACTATGTATTCTTCCCATCAGAAATACACCGAATTTATTCATATATATATATTCAAGATAAGGCACTGGAAAGTGATTTTAGACAGTAAAATATCGAAGTCTGCAGCATCGAATGATTTACTGAAGTCCAACAGTAGCCTGCAAGAAGGGTTATCTGTCTTTTGTCCGTTGATTTAAGTATGTCGTCAGCATAGCATAGCAGTGGCAATACTGTGCCCTGGTCTGAAGCCTGACTCTAGAGGATCCAGTAGATTATAGCTGTTCAAGTAATTAGTTATTTTTACATTTACGATGTATGCAAGTGCTTTTAAATAAAACAGATAAAATGCTGATTGGTGGATAGTCTGAGCTTTGAGAAGAGCTGATGTTTTTCTATAGGCAGTACTTTTGCTTGTTCCCAGAAAAAAAGAAAATGTCTCTTCGAGAATAGACGAGTTGTGGATGTGAGTTATTACTGAAGGTATGCCGCCAAGTATTCGGTTTATCATGCCAATTCCTATATTTTATTAATGTTATTGTCTTCCTAACTTGAGAATATGTTACGGGCTTAAAGTAGAATTTGTCTCTGTCAGTATGCTGAATAGAATATCTGATTTAACAAGAAAGAAACCAACCAAATTTTATCTAAAGGCTTACAAGTAGTGGCTGAATACAAGTTATTTATCTACAGATCAAACAACCTGTGTTTTAAGAAGCCTGAGTGCTACAGAGTCATTTATTTTTCATCTCACACTTCCTTGATTGCTTCTAGTTCTCCCGACTCTCTGTGTTACTTTGATGTAGCTGAGTGTTGCTTTGCACGAAGATGTAGATTTGCCAGTTACATCACATCCTGAGGACATTAGCATTGAGCACGGAGGAACTAAGTGATCAAGAGAGTATTAGATCTTGAGTATGGGTGACT
Source organism: Anabrus simplex (assembly GCF_040414725.1). Lineage (NCBI taxonomy): Eukaryota > Metazoa > Arthropoda > Insecta > Orthoptera > Tettigoniidae > Anabrus > Anabrus simplex. Next base: position 335,809,838 of record NC_090268.1, read on the forward strand.
GATGAGGAGATGCGCTTACAGCCCTGTCATTAACAGGCTCGCTCTGAGTTGTGTTTATGGAATTACGGTTGCGGGGACTCCCCGTAATGATAGCCTTAAGTAGCTCGTACTACTTAGTCTTAACCACAGATCGATACAAGACATGCTACACGCTCTCCCTATGCTACTGGAATCCATGGCCTCTGTACTAACAAGAAACATTTAATGTAGGAGAATCTCAAATGCAATCCCTCCTTTCTTCCCTTCCTTATTTCAATTTCTCTCCAAAAGTTTTCTTGCTGAGACAATTTACATGAACCAAACGCGTTGGCAGCACCACAATATGATCTGTCAGAGACGGGGCGACGTACAACCAACGGCACACAATTCACATGCTAGTAGCCATTCTCAAAGGTAATACTGTTAATAAAAATGAAGAATTACACACGAACATAACTACAGGAAATGGCGGAATACACACGTATCATACTTATTCAGTTTATATAGCCCTAAGTGGTCATATCCAACCAAAATAACGATTTTTCAATTTCGACCTTAAAAAGACATAAATTAAACTGTAATTACTTTCATCCTATCATCATTTTTAAAGCTCCGAGTGCCATTTTTATAGAACAGTTATACGCCTTAAAATGCCGTTTCCTCATTTTATATTTTTCAGCAATTTGTGATTTACAGCACCGCATAGGAAAGTGAACTCAACGAAAATTGTTCTGATGGGCTGCATATCAAATTAACCTTAAATACAGTAGGAGTTCGTTAATACATCACCCAAAGATACATTTGTATAGTAAGGTTAGGCTAGGCAGTGCTCTGCGAAATACGAAGTTCTGTTCCTTCAACGACGATATGTAATAGCATTTTATATGGCTTAGTGAGGAAATCAACGGGAAACTACCTCACTCGATTTTTGGTAGTATGTCTAGAATGTCTATGACATCTTCGCATTTTTCCATTCTTGTAATTACGGGCACGCCATCTTTCGAAATGTTCAAAAGAATGTCTTTTGACACACTTGCGCTCGAAATTTCTGAGAACCCTTCAGTTTCACAAAATAGCGAACAGTACACATTTTCCTCACTGGTTGTTGATTATCTCCACGTCGATTTGGATTTCCGCATTAAATATGTTTCAAAATACAGTAAAAAGTAAAGTAAACTCATGTCCTCATGCCGAGGTGGTGCAGCTCTTATCTGGCACACCCCGATTGGAGATGAGCTGCATGTACCATTTCAATCACATACCAGCCCTCCTGCCATTCTTAAATTTCTGGTAGTACCGAGAATCGCACCCGGGCCCCCGAGGACGGCAGTTAATTACACTAACCGTTACGCTACGGAGGCGGACTTCAAAATACAGTGATCTTGAGTGACTTTGTCACTGTTGATGTAGAACTCTTTGTGGAAGTTTAAGACATCAGCATTTTTGAACGTTTTACAACGAAAAGTCTTATTTCTACCATAACACTCAGGACGAACAGGCATATCTATCGAGGTATCCAAGAATTAATAATGAAAGTAATATTTTTTCACCCAGGATGAAGAAACGCAGTCTGTATCATACACATAACATATCATTACTTCACTCTGTGGGTTCTATTGCATACCTACTGCAGCAAATAATATAATATTAATAAAAGCATGGCTATAGCTACTGCGCTGCCTCTTACCTTCTCGCTTTAGTTATATCCTATGCTTTCTCATGAATGGGGGTTTGAAAGTCTTCTGCGACCCTTTCCTGGGGGAGCACGATGCACAGAATCATCCAAATTCAGTTCTGACAGTAATTATTGCACAGTCCACCTACCAAAATATTTTTAAAAACACAAGCTTAAATAAACGCTCCTGTAACTTCAATAAGACATCTTGAGGTGCATTGTTGTACGCGTGCTCACATAATCACTCATCGGATCACCTTATTTGTGGTTGGATATAGCTACTGTAGTTGTGGAAAGTCGGAAACAACCGGTCAAGTGACCTACATTCTATTATCTTATTGGTTAACTCCTTTAACTGCAAATAGTTTTGACTAACAGGACCACTAAATATCGTCGCTTCACCGGTAAAACGTTGTATCCCACAATACTCTTCCTATCCATTATTCTCCTTAAGACTGGTCACGCCTCCCAGCCACATATGGATACGCAGTCCATCAGAACAATGTCCGTTGTGTTCGTTTACCTATGTCAACGATTAAACGAAAATGTACACTAGGAGTGCGAAAATACGTAATGCAAACGTACATTTCTACAGTATGGTACTGTAAGGTTCATTTTCCTGTACACATAGGCATAGGAAAATGAACAAAAATTGGTCTGATGGACTGCATATCCATACGTGGCTGGGAGGCGTCACCAGTCTTAAGGAGAATAATTGACAGGAAGAGCTTTGTGGAATTCAACTTATTACCGGTCGAGCGACGATATAGTAAGCTTTGGAATGACACCCAGTTCCATTCGTAAATTTTGACTGCTTATAGCGACTTTTGGAGCGAAGCTGTAGTTCAGAATGGTGCAATGAATAACGTACAATCCAATGGTACCAGTATATCAATATCGCAAAATTTTTCACATAGGCAGTTTTCAATGCAGCGACTCAATTACGAGCAGTAAATTACAAGTTACTAGTTCCATATTATTCTCTGTTCTTGCATTAGTACCACATATCATGGAAATATAAATCGTTGTGTTTGAGTCTGAGAGTGATAGCTCTAAAAATCTTCACAGCATTGCTAGTATTTTCAAAAACGTATCCAGCATTATTAATAAATAAATTACCAAAAGTGCCTGTCTTCATGTGGACTAGAAAATACGTAGCTGGATTACGAGGAAAAGAGACAAAGATCTATGCTGTTTGCAAACAGTCGTCAAAGGACTTAACTAAAGCAGAATTATTTTACTTTATTACACATAATTCACAGTCTGTATTGTTTATTGTGTTCTTACATGTGCCGTCCTTTCCTCAGTATTCTATTATTCTGGAGTGCTACGGAAATTATTATTTACTTTTTTATACATCATCACCCAGTACTTCGTGAACTCCGAAGTAATAAATAGGTGAGCTATTATTTTCATCCACATAATAGTACTACTAATTTTGTGTAACTCGTACCGCTCATAAAATATTGCCGAGAAGAGAGATGGCCTAATCGATGGACTTCTGAGAGACCGTCACGCAGTTCCGCCGCATTTCGGAAGATAGCGCTGAGTGTTCACAATAAGCCAATACATTGAGACCTGAAGTTTCCTGACGAATTGACTACATGAACGATACACTTTCATAACATTTCACCTTAGTTGTCAATTTATACTTGAAAACTGAGTTTCATTTTGCAGCTTCGGTGCTCTAAAGGTCTTCGGTTCCTTAGACACTTCATACTTATATTATCGTTCCCACTTTGTTCCAAGCTAGGCCGTTGCAAGAAGTAGACCGATCAGACGATTTCTAGTCGAGTCGAAAATATTTTCCATATACTTATCTCGTAAACCTTACTATTCAAATTCCCTTGATAAGCTCTTGTTTTATTCCAATCCCGAAGATTTTAGATTTGTGAGCGTTGGGGATTTCTTCACTTTCATTTCCTTTGTGATCCCTTCTTTACTCGTTCATTGATACATTTTTCGAAGGATTAGACCTTCCCATATTTCACTTTAAGATATGAATTATGAGGGATGATTACCTAGCTATACTTCTCATTAAAATAATAATCATCAACTCCACTAGAACGTACCCTAGCTAAATATTATTCTATGACTTCTTGTGAGTATATCCCGACCCTTATTTACAAGGGCTCGAATTAAGGGGAAAAGTCTCTGCCATAGTAAGATGATATTTCCAGAAAAAATACTGGAATTTCATAGGAAAAAATGTTTGTACTATTCTTAGTCTCTAAGCACAAGGTTTCAAAGGCTTTGTGATGTGAGGCAGTCATATGAATTTTAATGAAAAATGGAAGCTTATGTAAAGGTTCTTCAAGGCAGAAACAGGTTCCATGAAGGACATCCCAGGGATATTTTATGAACCAGGAGAGCATATATGCAGGTATTTACAGAAGACAGAAGTATTTAGTCAGCAGTAAATGAAGGTAGTTGAATATAAGGATGAAGTTCAGGAAAATACTGAAATTTATATCGTCGTTACGGCACTGTGCCGAAACCGCGAATGTGACAATGGTCTTCTTATCCATTATTTCCCCTAAGACTGGTCACGCCTCCCGGTCACATATTGATATGTTGTCATTGAAACAATTTTCATCGAGTTCATTTCCTGTGCGAAAATGTAAAGGAATATGGACGTTAAGGGGGGAGACCTAGCTTAACACAGGGAAAATAGGCCAATATTCATTCGATTGTTATATATGCTACAAACGTAGTTGACAAATGCTGCAGATAACCCAGTATTGACATGCTTCAGAGCAATCAGAAGCAACTTCAATAAAGTTAAAATTCTAATTACAACATTTCAATTAAAAAAATTCAAAATTTCTCGCCTTTTTAACGGTTTCCTTCATAACTCCCTTACTGTTTCACGGATAATTATGAACTTTTCAGAGTTTCCTCCCATAGTGTTGTACTGCAATCTGTAACTCATTCAGTTCAATGGGATTGAAATTCGATTTTATATAACATATTTATTTACAAAAACATTAATATTTTCTGGTGCTCGGAAGAAAAACCCAACAAAAAATCCGAATTACAGTCTATGTTAATGATTGAGGTTCATTTTGTAGCTGGAGGTTTGTTGCACACTTTAAAAAAGCAAAAGTACGAAAATTCTTATAAACTTGGAATTTATAAGGGAAACAGTGATATATTGTTAAAAAGGCAGGAAATTTTGAACATTTTATTTTAAAATATTAAAATTATTAAAATTCAGACATTACTGAAGTTGCTTCCGGTTGCCAGGAAGCATGCCAACACTGGGATATGTGGAGGAATTGTCAACAACAATTGTAGCATATTTGACATTCGAATGAATATTAACCTTCTTTTTTCCTTTGTTAAGCTGGGTCTCCCGCCTAAACATCATCATACTCTAAGAGTGCGTAAAGATGTCATGCAAATATATATTCGTATGGCACAGTAACGTACATTTTATTTTATACACGGGCGTAGGAAAATTAACTCAAAGATAATTCGGCGCTATTCGAGCAAAATGTCGTATCTCACAATGCTCCTCCCATGCATTATTTTCCTTAAAACTGGCCACGCCTCCCAGCTACATATGGATATGCAGTCCATCAGAACAATTCTGTGTTTGTTCACTTTCGTATACTAAGGTGTAAAGGAAATGGAACTTAAGTACATTTTACTGTAGGTGTGCGTAAATGAGTCGTGCAAACATACATTTCCAGAGTACGTTACGGTAAGATTCACGTTCCTTTACACGTAAGAACAGGAAAAGGAACGCAACGAATATTGTTCTGGCGGACTAACTAACCCTATGGGGCTGGGAGGTGCGACCAGTATTAAGGGAAATAAAGGATAGGAAGAGCACTGCCACATTCGCGGTTTTGGCAGAGCAGCGAACGACATGTTTTAGCCCTTGGTCATAATACAAAATTTTCCTTGCATTACATATTGCATTCCTGTGGAACATTCTGGATATCTTACAATGTGTATAATGAACGGAAAAAATGAAAATCCACAGCCTGTTTCTAGTCATTCGGCCGGGTCGGGGATGGAATGAATGAAGAAGCCCCATCTAACGGCGAGGATAGGAATCGTGCCGGTTGCCGAAGTCTGTCGCACTCCACTGGGACAATGATTAATGAATGACAGATTAAATGAAATGATATTGGGGAGTGTTGCTGGAATGAAATATGACAGAGAAAACCGGAGTATCCGCAGAAAAACCCGTCCCGCCTGCGCTTTGTCCACCACAAATCTCACATGGAGTGACCGGGATTTGAACCACGGAACCCAGCGGTAAGAGGCTGGCGCGCTGCCGGCTGAGCCGCGCAGGCTAAAATTGTGCAATCGTATGACCAAGAGATTAAAAGGTCTTGTAAAATCATTTCTTTTTGCTAGGGGCTTTACGTCGCACCGACACAGATAGGTCTTACGGCGACGATGGGATAGGAAAGGCCTAGGAGTTGGAAGGAAGCGACCGTGGCCTTAATTAAGGTACAGCCGCAGCATTTGCCTGGTGTGAAAATGGGAAACCACCGAAAACCATCTTCAGGGCTGCCGATAGTGGGATTCGAACCTACTATCTCCCGGATGCAAGCTCACAGCCGCGCGCCTCTACGCGCACGGCCAACTCGCCCGGTGTAAAATCATTAGTATATTCTGTGAGTAAAGGAAATCTTATGCTAAAAAGGTTGAGTAAAAGAGAAACTTTTTAGAGGCCGAGACAAGTATCCAAATTTTATCATCATGCACTAAAGGCTAAGCCTTGTCGCTGCAACCATTCTCCTCTCAATCCTGCTGTTCTCTTCACTTCCTTGTACTCTTTCTATCCCATCAAGTATATCTTCCTTGGTCTTCCTTTCTTTCCCAGTATTTTTCCTTCAAGGACGTTTACTACGAAGTCATTATGTCTCAGGATTTTACCCACAAGTTTTATATTTCTTCTTTACATATCCTTCATCACTCTTCGTAGTTCATTAATTTACTTTAGAACATCTCGATTCGTCTTTTTTTCAGTCCAAGATGTCCTCGTCATTTTCCTTCAATTCCACATTGCAGCTGCTTCCAGTGAATCTCTTTCCTTGTTTACCAATAGTCGAGCTCTCACAACCGTAATGTGCTACACTCCAGACGAAGGATTTTACAAAAGCCTTCTTTGTTTTTATACTTATATGGGTATTTGTGAAAAGACTTCTTTTAGTTTGAAAGGCCTGTTTATTAAGAGCTATTCCTCCTTTGATTTCCTGGGTACATCCATTGTCTTCAGTGATAATGCATCTTAAGTAACAGAAATGTTGCACTTGTTCCATTTTGGAATTTTCTATTCTTATGTTCGTATTAACTTTCCTACTATCTTTGTTCACAACTAAAATTTTGGTTTTCTTACTATTGATTTCAAGTTTGTAATGTTTCAACATTCTCTTTAATTCCTTCTCAGAGTCTGATATTATAGAACTGTCATCAGCAAATCTAATACTTTGGATTATTTTTCCATTCATCTTTATTCCTTTATCCCTTTCCTTTAAAACAATTATTGCTTCTTCAGTAAACAAATTGAAAAGATATAGTGGGAGTGGACAAACCTGTCTCACTCCTTTCTTAATTCTTGCCATTTTTTACATGCATTCATTACTACATTTGTACACTGGTTCTTGTAAATCTTCCATTCCTACTTCCTTCATACATTTAAACATTAGTTCCTTCCAAAAAGCTGACTGGAAGTCAAATGCGTTGCACACAGATGCCAACATTAGGTGGATAGCTCCAACGCAAGAAAATTACTGGAGGTTTGTTGGGCTAATAAAATCAGCTGGAAAAAGAACCATTCCTCGTGACTATCGGAAGGATTACATACCTGGTTGGAACGAGGAAACAAGTCGCTTCTTTGCTGAATACTTAGAAGAAAACAGTCAGGAAAAAGCAACTGAACTTCTGAAATTTCTAGATAATGCTAGAAGAGAGAAGTGGTTAACAGCAGTACAAGATCTCCACTTCACACACTCTAGTAGAAAAGCGTGGTCACTCATCCGTAAACTAGATCCAACTTCCACACCACTGAAGATGCAGACCTCCATTAATGTGGAAACCATACCAAACCACTTGGTCTCTGTATCACGGGCTCCGGGGAATAAGAAATTCACAAAGCAAATTAAGTCGGAACTAAGGCAGAGAAAAACAAGAAATCCAACCAAATGACCAATATTCAAGTCCGTTTTCCTCAGAAGAGATACAAAATAGTCTCGACTTCCTTCGTAGTGGTAAAGCTGCCGGACTTGATGGAATATACCCAGAACTCTGGTTCTCCAACCAAGCGCGGTCTTGCCTCTTTCTTTAGTAATGTTATGCAGTCTGGCCGACTGCCTCCATTGTTTAAGAAAACTAAAATTATCGCTATCTTGAAACCAGGCAAGGATCCCAGATTACCGCAAAGCTACAGACCAATAGCGTAACTTACAAGCTTCTGGAAAGATTGATTCTTAACAGGATAGCTCCTACGATTGAATGCCTCATTCCGATTCAGCAAGCTGGCTTTCGTCATGGCCGTGACCGTAGCGATCAGTTGCTCGCTCTGACTTCCTTTATAGAAAATGGATTTGAGGGGAAGAAGAAAAGTATCTCTGTGTTCCTCGATCTTACCGCCGCCTATGACACAGTCTGGAAAGAAGGCCTCCTCCTGAAAATTAGCAGAGCAATACCATGTATCAAGATCTTCACTGTAATAAAAATATGCTGGAAAATAGATTTTTCCAGGTTCAAACAGAACATGTCCGCAGTCGTTTCCACAAACTCAACAATGGTTTGCCACAGGGTTCAGTGCTGTCTCCAATTCTTTTCAACTTATACATACACGACCTTCCAGAAACCACATCTCGCAAGTTCATCTATGCAGATGACATCAACCTCACCATGCAAAAAGCAGACTTCAGTGAAGCTGAAGAAATCCTATCCCAGGACCTTGAGAAGATGGACGGTTATTTCACAAAGTGGCGATTGACACCTATTCCTCTAAAGACAGAAGTAGCTACGTTTCACCTCAGTAACAGGAATGCAAACTACCAACCGACAATCAGGTTCAGAAATCACACACTGCGGTGTAATTCTACCCCCAAAAGCCTAGGTGTAACTTTAGATAGATCCCTAACGTACCGCCATCACCTTCAGAAACTGGCAGCTAAACTGAAAACTCGTAACAACCTTCTGGGTAGACTAGCTGGAACATCATGGGGGGCAAATGCAAATTAACTACGAACAACTGCTTTAGCACTAGTATATTCTTCAGATGAATACTGTTCTGCTGTATGGCTGAATAGTTCTACTCGTCTGGTCGATGTCCAGCTGCGCCATACAATGAGAATCATATCTGGCACCCTGCATTCCACTCCTGTACAGTGGTTACCCGTACTGAGCCACATTCAACCTCCTCACATCAGACGACAAAATGCCCATGTCAGACTATGGACTAAGGTGATGATGAACAGCTCAATTCACATCCACCAGCATGCAGAAGAAAATGCCTTTGCGAAACTGAAATCCTGGAAACCTGCCTGGAAGACGGCCAGGGAAATAAATGACATACCTTTTAGACCTGACGTAGCATGGAAGCAAGAATGGGCCAGATTACACCCACACGGTCTAATCAACATTGATGACCCAACAGCAAAACCTCCTGGGTTCAACCTCGCATGCACCATCTGGACTAGATTAAACAGGATACGCTGCGGTGTTGGAAGAACTGCTTCTGCACTACACTAATGGGGGTGGTTGGAGTCTCCTTCCTGCAACTGTGGTGCTGAAGTGCAAACCATCAGCTACACCGTGAAAGAATGTCCTCTACGAGCATCCACTGGGCCTATGTAGGAGCTACATCATGTAACCCCTACGGCACTCACTTGGCTGGAAGCAATTGGCATCAGCTTGTGATGAAATCTCAGAACCTGCAGTTATGTTTATATGTGTGTGTATATACACTGACTGACAGAGCAAATGCAACACCAAGAAGGAGTGGTCAGAACTTTATGCCAATTGCAGGGTAGACTGACGTCACTGATGTATGCTCATGATGTGAAATGCGCCGCTGTGCTGCGCACGTAGCGACGATAAATGGGACACGGCCTTGGCGAATGGCCCACTTCGTACCGTGATTTCTCAGCCGACAGTCATTGTAGAACGTGTTGTCGTGTGCCACAGGACACGTGTATAGCTAAGAATGCCAGGCCGCCGTCAACGGAGGCATTTCCAGCAGACAGACGACTATACGAGGGGTATGGTGATCGGGCTGAGAAGGGCAGGTTGGTCGCTTCGTCAAATTGCAGCCGATACCCATAGGGATGTGTCCACGGTGCAGCGCCTGTGGCGAAGATGGTTGGCGCAGAGACATGTGGCACGTGCGAGGGGTCCAGGTGCAGCCCGAGTGACGTCAGCACGCGAGGATCGGCGCATCCGCCACCAAGCGGTGGCAGCCCTGCACGCCACGTCAACCGCCATTCTTCAGCATGTGCAAGACACCCTGGCTGTTCCAATATCGACCAGAACAATTTCCCGTCGATTGGTTGAAGGAGGCCTGCACTCCCGGCGTCCGCTCAGAAGACTACCATTGACTCCACAGCATAGACGTGCACGCCTGGCATGGTGCCGGGTTAGAGCGACTTGGATGAGGGAATGGTGGAACGTCGTGTTCTCCGATGAGTCACGCTTCTGTTCTGTCAGTGATAGTCACCGCAGACGAGTGTGGCGTCGGCGTGGAGAAAGGTCAAATCCGGCAGTAACTGTGGAGCGCCCTACCGCTAGACAACGCGGCATCATGGTTTGGGGCGCTATTGCGTATGATTCCACGTCACCTCTAGTGCGTATTCAAGGCACGTTAAATGCCCACCGCTACGTGCAGCATTTGCTGCGGCCGGTGGCACTCCCGTACCTTCAGGGGCTGCCCAATGCTCTGTTTCAGCAGGATAATGCCCGCCCACACACTGCTCGCATCTCCCAACAGGCTCTACGAGGTGTACAGATGCTTCCGTGGCCAGCGTACTCTCAGGATCTCTCACCAATCGAACACGTGTGGGATCTCATTGGACGCCGTTTGCAAACTCTGCCCCAGCCTCGTACAGACGACCAACTGTGGCAAATGGTTGACAGAGAATGGAGAACCATCCCTCAGGACACCATCCGCACTCTTATTGACTCTGTACCTCAACGTGTTTCTGCGTGCATCGCCGCTCGCGGTGGTCCTACATCCTACTGAGTCGATGCCGTGCGCATTGTGTAACCTGCATATCGGTTTGAAATAAACATCAATTATTCGTCCGTGCCGTCTCTGTTTTTTCCCCCAACTTTCATCCCTTTCGAACCACTCCTTCTTGGTGTTGCATTTGCTCTGTCATTCAGTGTATATGTGTGATTGCGCGCGCGCGCTTGTGTGTGTGTGTACCTCGTAGTTAGTCTGTAAATAGTCTATAACCATGTATTTAAATATGTTTATGTTTTTCTAATAACACTTTTATGTAAAATACATTTCAAACGATTGTCAAATGAAGCATCATACGCTAAATAAATAACATTAGCTCCAAGTTTATCATACCTGAAGCTTTTTCCAAGTCAATGAATACTATAAACACCTTCCTGTTCATTTTTAACCTTCGTTACAGTATCATTCTTAATGAAAGGATTGCTTCTCTTGTTCCTTTGCCTTGTCTAGAACCGAATTGATCATTGTCTATGTATTGTCCTATCTTAATTTTTATCCTGTTCTTTATTACGTTTAAGTGTACTTTTGAGGCATGGTATACGATTGAGATCGTTCTGTATTTCCTATATTCCATAGCATTTCTTCATTGTTTGGGACAGTGATTGTTCTGCTTCAATTTAAGTCACCTGGAATCTCTCCTTTTTCTAACACAATGCAATTATATTGAAAATATTATCCTTGAAGTCTGAACCAGCAATTTTCAAAAGCTCTGTAGTTATATTACCAGTATCTGCTGTTTTTCCCTCTTTTAAGATAGACAGGCCTTTCTCAAATGTCTGCCTGGTTATTGGAGGACCCATTTTATCACTGCCTCATCTGTTATCTGTTCCAGTACTTTATGTATGACTTTGATTTATTTATCACTTTACAATTTTCTGTATATTCTCTCCAACGTTCACATATTTCTTCATTATCCACCAGTAGGTTTCCTTCTTTGTCCGGCACTAGAGTAGATTTCGTTTTAGCTTTGTACTGCAGGAAATCTTGTCTACCTTTCCTCGCACCATTTTCAATTTCTTCGGCTACTTCTTTTGCCCACTTTTCTTTCTCCTCTCTACATTTACTTGTGTTCTGAATTTTTATTCTTTATAGTCTTCAAACTTATTTTCTTTCCTCAGTTTATTCATCACTTCTATAAGATTTAAATCTCATCTGTCATTCAGTATTTTCTTGGCTCCAGTTTCCTCTTATCTACAACCTCATTTGCAACCTATACTATTCATCCTTTATCTTGTTCCATCCTCTTAATTCTTCTCGATCACTTCATCGGTCTTTTCTTTGAAGAGTTAATGATTTCTTGTGGCTATTTCTAGCCGAGTGCAGCCCTTGTAAGGCAGACCCTCTGATGAGGATGGGCGGCATCTGCCGTGTTTAGGTAACTGCGAGTGGTTGTGGTGGAGGATAGTGGTGTGTGAGTTGCAGGTATGTTGCGGACAGCGCAAACACACAGCCCCCGGGCCAATGGAATTAACCAATGAAGGTTAAAATCCCCGACCCGGCCGGGAATCGAACCTGGGACCTTCTGAACCGAAGACCAATACTCTGACCATTCAGCCAATGAGTCGGACTTTGAAGAGTTGCTTAGTTTCCTTAATCTTTAGACCATTGAAGTGCCATTTTGTCTTTTTGGTTTTATGTATTCGTCATAGCTGGATATCGCATTTATCTAGGATAAGGATGGTCGCTGGGTAACTGTAGCTAGATTTAACTTGATGCCGGTAACGTTGTTTAACTAGAATGTAATCGCTCTGGAATCTTCTGATGTTATCTGGTGCTTTCCATGTATGTCTTCTTCTGTTATGTACTTCAAAGAGTGTATTTGTAAGTACTGTAGTATTTCGGGTTGTTCACAGAATTCTAAGAGTTTCTCACCTCTCTGGTTCATTTCTCCTAATCCAAATTTGTCTGTGCTTTTCTTGTAATTGTGTGAGCCAACTACTGAATTGGCGATACTCATTAATAATACATTGTCTTTGTCATTGGTCAGCTTGAGTAGAGAGTCTATTTTCTCATACAATAGTTCTACCTCTTCATCATCATCGGGGTATGTGGGGAAATATGCCTGGGTGATAACTCTGTATGACGGCTACTCATATTTATCATCAACAATCCATCACTGATGTGATTAGTGTTTATTACATTACGTGAGAACTCTGCACTTATGATTTGTGATACCCCGTTCAATCCAGATACCTCTCCTCCCCTGTGAATAACTCTGAATTCCTCAGAGTAGAAGTCTCCATTACCCTGCCATCTTGTTTCGCATATGCCTAGAATATTGATAACGTTCCTTCTCATTATATTTTTAGTTCTTCTAATTTTCCCGGTCTCAAAAGGGTCCCCACATCCCAATAATCTACATTCATTAAGTCCTTGCGACTTTTGTAGCAAAGATTTCGCATACTAACTATTTGAGAGGCCTTGCTGTGTGTTAAATTTCCTCTCCTGCCGGTTCTTGGGTTCCGAAGCCAATGATCATTAAAAACATCTCCATCTTGACTCCTATGCATAGTTGCTTATCTTGGGAAATATGCTGAAGCAGTAGTTTCCCGTTGACCACTGCATTCTTCTTTTCAGCCATCCCTAACATATAGAACAGACGCTGTTTGTTGCCGCCTTTAACACGGAGAGCAGACGCTGCATTATGGGTTTCAGTGTAATTTCCTCCAGTGAGGGACAACCACCTTCCTAATGGGATTCATCCGCACGAAGCCGTTGATCCCATTAAGTGTTGAGTTATTTACCACCGCCCGACACTCGGCGTTTAGACGCTGGCCGTACGGCCTACTCCATTTGTATAGCAGGGTTAACCTGGCCAGTCAGTAATCCAAATGTAGAGGTCGAAGCGCTTTAGTCAGCCAGGTCAAAAGTAAAAGGGAGAGTTCCAAGGGTAACCACTCGTGCTCCATTACATTAAATATTCACCCAGAAGAGAACATAAATTGAGTCCGAAGACTGCGCAGAAGGTCCTACATTTCAGCAAAAGGTGAAATGAAAATATTTTATATTTTAAGGAAAACCGCTGAATTTTTTCCTCAGAACACACGCCGGCCCGAAGGCGCTCGCCTTAAATACATTTGCAGGGGAAAGTTATATACTCTGTAAGAATCCAGAGCGCTGATAGGCTAAATTTCCATTCAGTAACCTGAGTTCTGATTGGTTAGAGAGGTGTTGACAACATCGGCACATAAAAATCAATAACCTAAAAATGGTTTACCAATTAAAACAAAAAAACTCTGGCGATTAACTGGGTCTTAGCCCTCCAGAGATCGCTACAATAAGTAGATGCTAGACCCATCTAACCATCAGAGGAGAATGTTTTAGAAATTCTTAAAAGCTCTTAATCACTGTTAGAGATGGCCGTAGTGCAGAAGGCGCACAGTTTAAGTAGCCGGGGAAGGTGTGCCCCTGGTGCAATTATTATAATTGCCTGGCTATTTGGGTGTGTGGCTAAAGTTGAGGTCCTTGGTTCAGAGGGCCCTGGGTTCGAATTCCCGTCGGGCCAGGCATTTTAATCGCATTAGATTAATTCCTCTGATGCGAGGAATTGGGTTTATTCTCAATACACACCTCTTCATATTCAGACAACACACCACGCAACCAACCACAACCGGAACACACAATAGTCAATACATCCCTCAACGGGGTTGGCATCATAAAGGGCATCCGGCCATAAAACAGTGCCAAATTCTCATGAAGGATACAATTCACACCCACAATCCTACCAGGTTGTGAGAAAAGTGGTAGGGGATTGTTATTACCTCAAAAGCAATTTCCTAGCAGAAAACCATAATTTAGTTTCATCAATTGCAAATGTTAAAAACACTCAAGTGTTCACCTCAGTGTAGCAGTCGACTCATCGGTAATTTCAGGTATCGAAAGGCCTAACTAAAGAGCTAAAATTTGATTGTTATTTTCCTTATTATTATGATTTAAGAAATCACACCTATAGATTTTATTTAATTGCTTCACTTTGTGCTTGAAGTAAGTTCGGGAAGGGTGCATTATGATTAACATAAGAAGAAAAATTAGACGTCGAACTGATTTTACCTTTGCTTTACTGTTCGAGTCAAGGCCAATATAATAAATAGAGCTCTGCCTAAGTTTTGATATACCACTAATATTCTTAACGACACCCAAATATCTTCGATTTTCTATGGGAAAACATTATTTTCGCCTCAAGAATATTGGACTTGTCACGAAAATTTTATTTTTTCACCACTGTCTTCAGTTCCTGAACGTGCTAAAGTCATTGTATCCACCATTCCTTTATCTGATCTTAATTAAACTTCAAGAGATACGGAGCCCTTTGAAGTAGAGTTGTCATTTTTTTTCAAGTTTGCTTTCTCAGCCATTAAATTACTGAATTCTGATGTAAATACTCAAGTCCAATGTGTATAGCCCTTTGATGTAGTGTCGAGCGAACGTAATGCGTATGGTGTTTGATCATACGATTAATTGCAGTACCTTGTACCTTCCGCTCATCAATAATCTTCGATTTCTATTATCATGTTCATCTGTTGACACCTACTAATTACTCCTTTCCGTACGCTATATTAACCTTCCGGAAGCAACCAGCGACTGAATAGTGTGTTTCAATCTCATTGCTTGAGGCCTAAAAACAGAATGATAATGACTTCCCTTCCCCCTCAACTTCGATTGGTTGTGTAGCTTACTTGGATAAGTAGTCTAACTCTTGTTCAGGGTTGCAGGATCGAATCATGGTGCTGTCGGTGAAAAATTTGGAATTTTTAATACGAGTGTCTTATGTTTAGATTTGCGAGGACGTTAAACCATCTTCAGGAATAAATTCCAGTATTCAGTGTTACTTTAGAAATAATAATAATAATAATAATAATAATAATAATAATAATAATAATAATAATAATAATAATAATAATAATTTCTCTATATAAAAGGCTAACTCAGACTTACTGTAATCAACGCCCAGTACAATCTACGCGACATAAAGGAATGAAATTTGGGGGATCCAGTTATATTAGAGTGTAGGTGTTCACTAAGGGAGGATTTTTGGATATTCCGGAGCTAAGGGGGTGAAAATGGGGCGAACTCTTTAAATGAGCACATCTATATCTCAAAACAATATACAGGCGTAGAAATTGGTATTTCCAATCAAATGTTAAAGTAAGGAAACTCGTAACATTTTATTTCGAATAATTCTCTTAACGGGGTTGCAAAATGGAGGAAATGGAATTGAATACCCTTTATGAGGATACATATAACTCAAAAATGTAAGATATTACAGACTTGAAAATTGGTATTTGGAATATCCTGTAAAATATTGAAAAATGTACATTACTGTTTTCGGAAAATCCACTTTACGAGGGGTGAACAGAATTGAAAAGGGGGTGCATTTTAAAAATGAGTATACCAAGAGTATATCTATGTAACATTCTACGGACGTGAAAATTGGTCTTAGTAAGAAAAGTAAGAAAGGTAAGTAAAGAAACACACATAATTTGTTTTCGGAAAATCCACTTAAGGCGAGGTAAAAAATGGAGTGAATTTAAAAAGAGCATATCTACAGTGTATCTCAAACATTTAACATGTTACAGACGTAAAAATTCGTATAATTAATCTCTTAGAAGCCTACGTGGCACGGGTGGCAGCTCGCCGGCCACTCACAGTTGGGTTCCATGGTTCAAATCCCTGTCACTGCATGTGAGATTTGTGCTGTACAAAGTGGAGGCGGGACAGGTTTTTCTCCGGGCATTCCGGTTCTCCCTGTCATATTTTATTCCAGCAACGCTGTAGAATATCATATCATTTTATCTTTCAGTCATTAATCATTAACCCAGAGGAGTGCGACAGGCTTCGGCAGCCGGCACAATTCCTATCCTTGCCGCTAGGTGGGGGCTTCATTCATGATATTCCTTACCCTGTCGAATGACTGGGAACATGCTATATACTTACATTTCTTAATATCTTTTAAAAATAAAGAAACACGTACTATTTGTTTTCAGAAAAAAACACTTAGGGGGGTATAAAAAGAAGTGAAATCGTAGTTGAAGTATTCTTATTATGATACTTACCTGTATAAATAAAATTGCAACGATCGTGTGTCTGTGCAATGAGTATTTTTCGTTTCAGGTGTAAAAGTCCATCTGCATATATTTTAAGTTTGGTTTCCTGAAAGTCCTCATTTTTACCTTTCTCCCCAAAATCAAAATGGCGGCACAATCTGCCAGACGAACTAGAAACTTTAAATTTGGCGTAATTATAGATTTTATCCTGTAACCGAGGCAAAAATTCCAAGATGTTTACAATTTCACTTTTTACCCCCAGACAATATCGAATGCGGAGGCACTTTTCGATTCGATATATTACGTGGCTGAACGGGAAGACGTATCACAAAACGGATGGCACAATCTCTGTTCAATTTGGAGTGATCTACAACTATCGTCCTATGACTTTTTGTCGTATATTTTGTTACATTTTCCTGTGTTTCTCGATTTTACGTAGATTTTGCAGTTTGTTTTGCAATTCATAGTTTGACACACTTATAGGAAAGACAGAATCATCAAATTCAGCACGAAAATTGGCGCTCCCAGTAGCCATGTTGTTGTATGTTAGGTATTCAGCCCCAAGGCTGGTCTGATCGTCCACAGCTCCACCAAAGGCCTATCATAGACAGCCTGGGCGTTACCGAAGAGGCATACTAGCCATATTCAGGCCAAATTCTATGTTTCTAGCTGTCACTTAATTATCTGAAAAGTAATGCAGTGTGTGAAAACCTTACCCAAATAAATGGAGGAGATACGAGAAATGTCATAGAATCAACCATTTAGACACATGAAATGGGAGTCTTATGGTGCAATCTCTTTGTCGATCTAACGTACCATTTAGCAGCGTTAACGTGTAAAATAAGGTCTGCAATATGTAAATGTACATATACTTCGTATGTCGATATATATATATATATTTGTTGATTTCAATTTGTAACGATCTAGAAGGGGTGTGTCTGCAATTAAAATCAATACTTTACAATCGATTTACATTGGAAACAACGTATGGGGACCTCCCCTTGCTGTTTTTCTTGGATAACGCTAAGATACATGCAATTTAAATTAATCTTATTCACTGCGTGTATAGTAATTTACTTCGATATTCGTATGAAATGCAGAACACCGTAGCGAAGCACGGGTACATTAGCTAGTAATAATAATATCATCAACTTGGACTTTTCTAATAACGTGGGGTTCATGTTTCGGTGTGGATTACTCCCAGTTTTGCGGCTTTTCCTTACATCAAACCCAATATGGACGGATGTATTCACTAATATACTTCAGTTCCACGGCTGAATGATCAGCACCTTTGGTCCTCGGGGTCCCGTCTTCGATTCCCGGCATGGTCGAGGAATTAAGTTCTTAAACGATTAATTCCATTGGCTCGGAGCCACAGTATTTGTGCTATCCCCCAAAACTCTACAGTTCACATCGACGGTGAAGAAACAATACCCATTATCCTCCTATCCAGTATTTTCCTTAAGACTTATCACGCCTCCAAGCCACACGTGGATATGTTGTCCATTTAATGCAATGTTAATTTTCCAATGCCACAGTGTAAAGGAAAATGATCTTAAAGTACATTATACTGTACGAGTGTGTAAATACGTCGTACAAACATACATTCCGCCACGGTAGTGTTCATTTTCCTTTACTCACCACCACTAGAAAATGAACGCAACGAAAATTATTCTGATGGACTGCATATAAATATGTGGCTGGGAGGCATAAGCAGTATTAAGGAATATAATTGGTAGGAAGAGCATTGGGACATACGAGGTTTTAAAGGAAAGCCATGGATGTACTCCACGCGAGGTGATGCTTCTCACTACTTCTCTGAAGAGCCGCGTACATGCCATGTTGCCAGTTAGGAATTATGCCATCCACACAACTTTTTAGGCACACCAAGTATGAGGACTAGAGAGTCCCTATTCTTTACGTCCTTCATGGCCATTCTCTTTATCATTCTTCGTAGCGTCAGACCTATTCCTTTCTCTGTTCTCATTAGAATGAAGAGGGGGATGGGGTTAGTTATACTTACTCTTAAGGCAATAATCCCCGCCATCACAACCAGTACCACTACCTCCTTCTACTTCCAACCTGTGTGTTATAAATCATTCTTTCCTATAACGAGTCGATATTGTTTTATGGAAACAAATTGTTCGTAATTATCTGAAGACCGGGCCGTATAGATACGTACTTAGTAGAGTCCAGACCTCACGGCTTAGATTACGAACAAATGGTCCTATGGAAATTGTAAATGTGGGAGTGTAAATTCATTACTGTTTAAATAGAACAGTAGGCCATTACCAGCCCCATATAATGGCTCTGGGTATTGGGGATGATAGGGGATATAAGTTACCACGCTCTAATAACTGCTATCGGAAAATGAGTTTCGGAACAATTTAATTCCAACTGCAATATTAGATTAACATTTTTGAATGACTGCGGGGTTATTTCGGTCCACACTCTAATGACTCTCCCGTGTAACTTACGAGGTTTTTGTAATTGCCTTTTTTATTTTTAGTGCTAGTTCCCTTTAGCAGCGAGACCAGCAGCACAAACTGGGTTACAACTTTCAATATTATACCACCGTGTAGTTGGTTTTGGTACAATAGGATTAGGAAATGTGTGTGTGTGTGGGGGGGGGGAGGGAGGTAGTAGATCAGGTCATGCACCGATTTTAGGTAAATGCAACAGCGAATAACATGTTCGTAAATGTGATAGAGCCAGTTGAATTTAATGTAATATATTTTTCTTTTGTTCATTAAAGTTGGAAAAACAACCACACGCAAGAATGGACAGGAAATAGAATATAGCAATACTATAATTTTCGTACTTCTTCGAAGATAGATAAGTAGAGAGGAAGATCAGGTATGTAAATAAATAGATATGCAGAGCCGTCCACCCCCCCCCCCAAAAAAAATCATTAATATACGCAGCTCATCTATCTCGGGCAGTCCTTAAGGTCGATATTGCTTTGCATTACAACTCCATAAAAGCAACGTAAAACGAGCCAACCTGGCACGGAAAAGACTGCTATGTGCTATCTTCGCTCCCAGATGAAATGTCCCTTTCACAAACATGCTGTTTATTATGTGTTGTTATAATACAATAACCGCTAGTACGATCAAGTTAGTACTTTGAGCAAAGTGATCTGTTTCAACAGAAATCTTATTCTTGTCATGGCCTTTTTTTTTTGGTACAAATTTGTACAACTTGCTTTACGCCTCACTGACACAGATAGGTATTATGGCAACGATCGGATAGGAAAGGGATAGGAGAAGGAGGGAAGCCCCTTAGCTGTTGGATACGGTAGATCCTGGAATGAAAATGCGAAACCACGGAAAACCACCGTCAGGTCTGCCGACTGCGTGGTTCGAACCCACTATCTCCTCAATACAAGCCGAGATCTAAATGACCCAAACCACACTGCCACTTGCTAGGTCCTTTTACCCAATTACTTGGTGTTGACAATTTGTTTAGATTTTTTCCAATTTTACGCCTGGATGACCTTTCTCGCGTCAAAACTATGTGGAGGCAAATATTTACCACTGGGTGCTCGTCTGTTGGTTTGTAGTGTGAAGTGTAAGTATACTTCAGACATGGAGGGTGGGACACGCTACTTCGTACAGACGGATTATACAGAGAGATATAGTGTTCTGCCCTAAGGGATGCCTCTATACATGGAAATTTCCCACGATATCTTGTCTCGTGCTACTGTCTTCGTTTTATACATTTCTGTTATTCTGATATTAACATTCTAATGATACGTGGAACGAAGATATGTCAGGAAGTAAATTTCACCTATGGTTTAAAGGTGAATGTTTATTTTCGCATCAGTCCTTTACTTTCCAACATCAATCAATCAATCAATCAATCAATCAATCAATCAATCAATCAATCAATCAATCAATCAATCAATCAATCAATCAATCAATCAATCAATCAATCAATCAATCAATCAATCAATCAATCAATCAATCAATCAATCAATCAATAAATCCTGATCTGGGAGTAGGTCCGCCGTACAAATCGTAAATTCCAAACATATTGTTTACCCAGTATTTTCTCAAAATACTTTCAAAAATGTTGATAATTTTTTGAAATTCTCCCTTGGTAAATTATTTAATCACTCCTCGATCTACAAACGAATATTTGTCCTAATATATCTGCTGTCTTGAATTCCAAATTTACCACAATATTATGATCTTTCCTACATTTAAAAACTCTACTTAACACTAGCCTATTGCACCATCTCTCCACTGACAGGTCGGAACATACCCAAAACCCAAATTTTGCAACATCTTCGTAACACAACATTCTTTCCGGAAATCGCCTACTACAAATCATGCTGCTTTCCTTAAATTGGATCCTTTCCAGTTCTTGAACAAAGTATCCTGATAAGAGCCCAAAACACTAGCACCATACCCTAATTGGTGTCTTGCCAGTGATTTAAATATCCTCTCCATGGCACATCATAACCATAAGAGGAGCGTTAATGTGATTACCAAAATGAAGGTCGTTCCTCCAATTGACACCTAGATACAGTGATACCCGTGAGGTACTGTCACTGGCATCAACACAGTAAATAAAACTGAGAGGACTTCCCATCTCGGTGAATCGTACAACCTAACCCTTCAGTCCGCTTACCATAGTACCATTGTGTGCTGTCCGCCTCCCAATATTATTGATGGCATTTTGCAGTCATTTAAAATCCAGTAACTCATTTATTACTATATCGTCGCTGCGCAAGCAATGTCGCATATGCTACAATGCTCTTCCTATCCATGATCCTCCATAAGACTGGTCACGGCTCCCAGCCACATATGTATATTCAGTCCATCAGAACGACGTTCGTTGTGTTCATTTTCCTGTGCGAAAGTGTAAAGGAATATGAACCATACCGTACCGTACTGTAGGAATGTACGAGCATGTCTGCGCTGAGAATTTTCTCACTCCTATATTATACTTTATTTAAGCCATACCTGCCCAAATTATTTTGCTGTGGAATCTTGTGATATATTTCTTAAGTACAAATGTTTGTAACCAAAATGAAAGGGTTATGATTAAATTAGGTCTCATTAACAAATTTTCGTGGAGATTTTCCGTGTCGACATACGTCGACAGTAAGCATGGATGGGTAGGGTAAAAGACATCCTCAATAAACGAACTTTCCCTCGCATTTTAAGTTGATATGAACGTAAAATTTAATCATTTAGTAAATATTGGTCACACAAGTGTTGAGTAAGCGAAAACAATTACAAAATATATGATTCAAAACATAAATGAGGAATAATTTTGTTTCAATTTAGAATGCACAACATTCGTATGTTTGTATTACTTATTATACACACAACACCAAATTTTGAGCAAGTATGATCACTTTGTGAATAGCAAGAAAGGAAAATTACGAGTAAAATTTCAAAACAGTTTAGTCTGCGTTTTGAGCTTACACTATGCTTTTCGTCATCTAGTCTGGTATAGCTTGAGTGATATGCCTGGTAGCAAAGTTGTGTTTTTGCACTGTTTCCTGGCAGCTTTACCACACTGAACGCACCGCACATACTCTTCCCTTGTTTCGAGGTAGTGGGATACCCGATCAAAACACACTTCTGGCAACACGCGCGAAGATACTTTCGTTCTCGGTCTTCCCGCGTTTGGACGCGTAACGGTACAAGATCGGATATATGCCCTAACGATGTACCGTGTGAAGCCGACGAGGTCTAGATTTTCCTCTTTGCCCTTTGGGGTCAAACGGTAAAGTTGCCATGCGTTCCTCGTGGAGATGTTCAGAGGAACGCAATTAGAGGCCACTGCCATTTCTTATTTATGATGCTGATGCGGTAACAAGATAGTTTTGATCCCACCGATCGAGGCTCCTCCATGTGCATATTATACAAAATTATACATGCTGGCTAAATTACTGTTATGTATTTCTTTTCAACATTGCTCCATCTTCTGGCATGTCCTACAGGCGCTACACCAGACACAGCAGAGGCTACTGTAACAACATTATTTTCATTGTAGCGTACGAGGGTGATACCTGAGTTGCGTTCTGTCGGTCGTAACTGCCATGTTTCTCTTTTATACAGATATGAATCTTAGGAAGTGGAGCATTTTCCACTCGATTCTGGCGTACGGTACCTGTACCTTCGTGGCCTTTCTCCTTCAGCTTGTCCAACAATCGAAAGGATGTAAAATAATTATCAAAGAATAAGCTCAGTTGAGTGCCTTCTGGTAGTTCTGAAATTAGGTCCATAGCAACCGAGGTACCTACTCCTAATTCTCGAATTGTGTTTCCAGTAGCCGCTCCTTGGTAAGGTTCTCCTTGAACTAGATACCCGAGACGAGTTGATAGAGCCCAGACTTTATACTCAAAACGTATTCGTTTGCCATGAATGTGTCTTGGCACTGTGTCTTCCAAAGTTGGGGATCACTGACACGTCCACAGAGAGATGCGTATTACCAGGAAAATGCCGTATCGACCGTTCGTTTAGCAGAGTACAAACAGGACAAATTTTTACGAAACGGATATTGCAGTCTACTTTAGCGTTGTCACAAAAATGTACATATCTGAGAATTTCTTCAAGCCGATTGCGCGACATTGCTGTGCTTACTCCAACATGATGTACATCTTCAGCAATTTCCCGGTACATTCATGCCCTGACCATAACATTGCAACCGGAAAGGAACAATATTGCAAAGTATAGCCGAAGTTCAGTTTCTTCGAACGAAAATGACGCATTACCTTTTTCAACAGAGCACTGAACAGCAAAAACAATTGCTTTGGTGAATATTCATTGTTCGGAAAGTTTGGTCGGGTAAACTCGTCTTGGGCTTGTTCACAATGTCACTCTCTTCCCATACACTTAGTTCAGTTTTGTTTTCACATGATTAGATGTGTTTGGTCCTTATTGATTATTAGTTTATTGTTTCTTAAAGTTGGGTTGACTGTCATCGATATAATTTGAAGACGTACCCGGTACTACTTCATCAGTAACATGACTTACTTCATTTTCACTCAGTACACTATCTCGCACACGGATTGTACCATTTTCACTTATTTTTGTACACACTAGTTCAGCTCCAGCCCGGAGTTGATTGCCAGAGAGTCTGTTAATATCCCCACATAACTCTTCATCATCGCTCTCCCCGTCACTATGGAAAGCATTTTCAGATGGTTCTATGTATAAATTAGCATCTAAGATGTCTTCTGATTCCTCCAAGATGCTTACGATCTGCTCGAGAGTTAATCTGAGAAGAATAAATTAAAATTGTATATCAGTACTGAAGCAATCCCGTTCGCGCCCACTGTCGAGATATGTCGACGAGGAAATTTTGTGCTCTGCTAGACAAAAACAAATATAATTTAAAATCTGTTAAAGGCACGTTTGGATTTTATATTTAACACAACAGTCCAATCTCACTTTCAATTTTAACAATATTAGAACAAAATATCCCTCACCGCGACGGAAGAATCATCCTCTTGACCGTGTACGGAATGATATTTCATACATAGCCACGCGATAAGGCGTGAATCCATGTGTTTCTTGTTTTCGCGCTGTGCAGTATCAAACAAAGAGTTATAAACAATGTACCACAAAAATATTCTTCCGGTTTACTGATATACGACCGACAATATTCAGATATTAACGTCGACAAATATTGAAAGTGAACCCATATGGGTTAAGGTTATTTTTCCTTTACACTTTAGCTGGTAGGCGAGTTCAGTCTTAAGGAAAATTATGGATGGGAAGTGCATTGTTGGATACGAGGTAATATCCGTTCAGCGACGATATGCAGTATAATATCTGACAATCACCCAGTAATATCTCATTTCCTTGACGACAGAAAGTGCGTTCAATTCGTTGAACTCCAAATGTTTCAGCAAATGTTCTCCTGTATTATTTCGTCAATGGCATTGGCAAGTACATCGGCTGTTGATCAACGACAACATTGCTGCTCATCTTTTAGAGCCGTTTGAGGCTTTGCAAATTCATGGCACGACTCCCGCACTTTGTGGAGAAATATCACCTTCTTTTTGTTTACAGAAACACTCCTCCCGTGAATATTGATAAGTTCCGTGTTATTTTCCGCTGAAAATGGAACACCCTGCTGACACCTCGTGACCAGCGGTAGGATGAAAGCACCCGTAGCCTTGAGTAAGGTAGAGCGCGGCGCGAAATTGGAAAAGACAGAAAATCATCGTCAGGGTTCGAATCCACCATCTCCCGAATGCAAGCTCACAGCTACGCGACTCTAACAGCATCTCCAACTCACTCGGTGTGAGAAGTGTCAATTGATCACCCTAAGATACTTGGTGACTGGCCGACACAGACTTCCATATTCTTCCGCTATTAAGAAAGGGCTCCCTGCCCGATGCGGTTGAATCGTATTCGGTTCACCAGAAAGGAGATTGGTTAGATTCCCAGGTTTTTCAAGTGTAAAAGAACTAACCACTTCTTCCCACTTGCGATGTTACGGACAGTGGAAGCCCTTACCTTCCACTGTTCAAGCACCTTCACTGCTTTTACGGAGACGGCTTAGCTTTAGATTGCTTTAACCCTAATCCAACTTAAGTAGCATAGTTTCATCTTAGCATGGAGTCCACGAAACAGCAATTGAATATTCAGTGGGAATAAAGTCGCCTAGTTCATAATAGATGTATTGGAATTACATTTGAAGGAATACTGTCCTTCAAAACTCACCTAACAATGACAGCAAATAAATTTAAATCAAGAAATCGCCGTTGCTCCTCGAAATATCAACATGCGGGGAAATACTGACCCGCAGCACATGTATCACTTACAACAAAAATTAATTGATATAGCCTAGTTCATGCAATACTGAAACTCAGATGACAGAACCATTCTGGTCAGAGTTCTAAAATGAAATATTATCATATAGCGGTTTTTCAAGGCGCAACAATAAAATAAAGTACAATTCAAAAGCTATGAAGTACCACAGGATATTCAACATCTTCCCTCTTAAGATCACTACCTCTTGACCTTGTCTACAACAGAACTGCTCCACCTGTTCAGCTAAATAATTTCCACACAAAATTGAACGAGGCCAAACAAAATCAAACTAAATTGTAATAGGCACAGTGAAATTCACCCCATTATTCTGGCTGCCAGCCCTGAGACATATTTCTCCACCAAACCCGTGAAGGTGACATGCTTTAGTCAGGGAGTATAAGAAGATAACTGCTAACTCTAATCTGCATACCGCCGGGCGAGTTGGTTGGCGGTCAGGGGCGTACAGCTGTGAGCTCGAACTCGGGGGATAGTGGGTTCGAATTCCACTGTTGGCAAACCTGAAGATGGATTTCCGTGGTTTTCCATTTTCACACCAGACAAATGCTGGGACTGTACCTTACTTGAAGCCACGGCCGCTTCTTTCCTATTCCTAGGCTTTCCTGTCCCATCGTCGCCATAAGACCTATCTGTGTCGGTGCGACGTAAAGCAAATAGCAAAACAAAAATCTGCATATCCATAATGATATTGCTAGTACTGAAATAAAGTGGATCCTTTCATGTCAACCTCCATTTTACAATGTATAAATACCTTTGTAACCCGTGACTTTATCATGATTGATCATGCATATTTGCATCTAAATCTGTCAAAATTTACTTTCTACTAAAGTTTCTGTCTCATTTAAGGCTGTTACAGTATGTAAGCTGCTGAGGTATAGATGGTACAAGGTAGCTATATTCGGAGCACATCTCGCGTAGTGCGTCTGAATGTGATGAATGATGCCACACACGGGAGGCTTTCGTGCTGCAATAGTATTTTGTGACCCAATAGAATACTAACTTACCCCTCATCATGCCTTGTTCGCCTCTGTATTGGTGCCTACTCGGTTCACGTCACCTACCTATTGGCCGTCACCTATGAAATAAGATATAGCCTGCAGGTAAACAGCTGTCGGAGGCGGCAAGCGAATAGATCGACAATCACTCACCAGGTTCGCAGTTAAGCTCCCTACTTCCTCAACTTTTAAATTCTTACAGTCCATTCAAATGAAATGTTTTTATCTTAAATCCTCTCATACCTGACACTGATATTTACAAATATTCATTTTACACTACCTTCTGAAATTAAATATTCATCTTCAGTAGACCAAGGCTTCTGAAAGTAGATAAATAAATATATACGGGTAAATGCCAAATTGAGGCTGCATACGTTTCATATATAGACATTCGGCCGCTCAAGTGGTTTTGCCGATACAGTTTCACTGAAGTTTTAAAGCCTTCGACATCGTTCATGCAGATAAACATGTGTAAGTTTCTATCATACAGCAATTTTGCTAAAGTAAATTATAACACTTTACTATAGTAACATTAAAAATCACAACAATATACCCAAGTAACAGATATATTGTCGACAGCACTAGGAGGCAGGTAATTAAAGCACCTACTAAGGCTCCCGATGAGTGCACTATCGGGAGCCTACGAGCGATCCTAGCGGCGAATTGAAGAACTACGTAAAACCAAGATTTACAGACGATAGCTTCCATTTTCTGGCCGTTATAGTATTGCGTAAGTGACCCTATAAGCTTGTATTCGGCAGATGAAATGTTCGTTGGCAGCCTTGAATATGATTAATCGTGGTTTCCCATTTTCACATCAGGAAAATGCTAATAACTAGAGCCCGGATTTCCATTCAAATGAATGTTTTAAAATAAGCTAGCCACGCTTCTCAAACTTTATTAATATTCGTTTTATGACAACGACTCCAAATAACCGTTCTTTTTCCCTGCATGTTCGCATTTTTTGGCCTCTTAGGAGAAAATTCATGCGTAATGCATATTTTGAAGGTTTTGGTTTTAAGAGCGAATATTTGGTCGTTTATATTACATCATATGATTTTCTTTTGACTTTGGTGTATATATAATTTTAATTTGCATGATGTGCATTTTATTAATGTTAGTTTGCAGAATTTGGGATCGTTTTTCCACGTTATACAGTATGTCTGTTATTGAGAAACGGAGAGAATGTATTCCTGGCATCCTATCTGACAATCAAAGTTAGTACATACGGTAGAGATCCTATAAACCAATTAAACAAGCACTTTCTTATCTGTTACTCCAGTAAACTTTGACGTAAACCGGAAGTTCCCACGTCGATCTCTGTAGTGCTTAGGAATAAGGTGTCACAGTTGTAAGTTCCTATAAATTGAACCGTAAATTGTGCATTACTAAACTCAGGCTCATTTTTTCTTCTATGTTAGACGAACAAAACAAAACTTGTATCACACTTCTGTGAGGCCGCGTTACTGAGATAGCAGCTTACAAACCTTGATTTTGCATTGAACGTTCCGTTGTTATCCTGCAATTTCCTACCCGTAATTCTCACTCGTCACACCTCTTTGTTATTGCAGCTTCATCCTTGACAGTTATTGAAGACATCATAATGTACTATCATCGCATGGGGAAGAAGCAGCGGCAACTAGAGATAAGCTGAACAAAATGATCCTTTCATATACTGAATTTGAATTAGTGAATTAGTAGTGAAAATGAAAATAGTACAATTTGACCTCACTTTATCCCAGACGTCTTCATTGAAGTATGCCCCTGTCACTTCTTGTGATATAGAAAGTTCATTTTCTGTGCTGACGGATAAACGGATAAGCTTAAATCACGACAGATTTTATAGATTAGGTTTTGTATAATGTTTCAAAGGAACTGCATTTTGACAGCGCATATTTTCCAGTTTATTGTGCATGTTTTGACATATGATAGTGCATAAATGCATGCATATTTTGAAATTTGATAGTGCATGGGAATCCGAGCTCTAGCAACAACAGCTACAGAAGGTACCTTCCCCTCTCCTCATCTTTGCGTCACTTCGTGCGACGTTAAATAATAATAATAATGATGATAATAATAATAATAATAATAATAATAATAATAATAATAATAATAATAATAATAATGTTATTTGCTTTACGTCCCACTAACTACTCTTTTACGGTTTTCGGAGACGCCGAGGTGCCGGAATTTAGTCCCGCAGGAGTTCTTTTACGTGCCAGTAAATCTACCGACACTAGGCTGACGTATTTGAGCACCTTCAAATACCACCGGACTGAGCCAGGATCGAACCTGCCAAGTTGGGGTCAGAAGGCCAGCGCCTCAACCGTCTGAGCCACTCAGCCCAGCCGACGTTAAATCACTAC